>NW_011888816.1:6202050-6204531 GCF_000151845.1 Pteropus vampyrus | reverse complement strand
GTTGTGTCATAATGGGAAAAGTCCAAGGAGTCCTGGATGGCCTTTCAGGTTGAGGTTGGCCAGAATCACAGAACGACCACCCAGAGGATGACTGGATATCAGATGTCTCCAACAGAGTTTCTCCTTTTCATGATAATATTTTATTACAAATTTTCCTTTAAAAAAATTCACCGATATATTCTTGCTTTCTCGGCACACAGCTATTTTATGGCTGCAGAAGCAAGTGAAGAGGTGAAAAGAAGTTAAAAAGACAGTTAAAAAACAGACAGGTTGCTATGATGATAAAAATGTGATAACGTAAGGGAAGAGCTTAACACTGGATTAGGTGACAGTAGGTTCTGAATACCTGTTAGCTATTCTCGATATCGTTATTAGTAATGTCATTATTGTGTTTAGTTTCTAGTCATCTTACTGCGCAGAGCCTCCTGCAGTAATCATGCAACATGGCAGGATGTATGAAGGAGGTCTCCGAAGGGGATGTATGGAGGAAGTTCTCGATCCTTCTCCTAAAAGCTTATTGAAAACAGAATGGAAAATGTAAAAGGAAAGACCTTGAATGCGATTAATTTCAATTAAGGTTGATTTATGACAGAAATTGACTTCTTCCAAAAGGAAAACATGTCTTACTCACACCAGCATATTTGTTCACATAAAGAAAAAAAAATCATTTGACTCCGATGCCACAAAACAGCCCCCTTTTTACTTTTTTAAAATGTGGACTGAAAAGAAACCAAGAGAGTGTGTGGTAGGCTGTCCCTAATATAGTCCCCAAAGATCCCCACCTCCTGGCATCCACACCTTT
This sequence comes from Pteropus vampyrus, assembly GCF_000151845.1. Taxonomy (NCBI): domain Eukaryota; kingdom Metazoa; phylum Chordata; class Mammalia; order Chiroptera; family Pteropodidae; genus Pteropus; species Pteropus vampyrus. The sequence continues at coordinate 6,203,729 of NW_011888816.1, read as the reverse complement.
GTGTAATCTCTTTTCTTTAGTGTAGGCTGGACTTATGGACTTGTTTCTAAAAATATAGAATATGGCAGAAGTGATGAGATGTCATTTCCAAGGTCAGGCAATAAAAAGACTATGTCTTCTGTCTTGGACACACTCTCTCTCTCTCCTCCTCCTCCCTGCTACTATTTACCCTGGGGAAAAGCAATAACAATGTTATGAGGCAGTCCTGTGGAGAGACTCATGTGGTGAGGGACGGAGGCTTGCCAATAATCACATAAATAAGTTTGGAAGCAGATTCCATGCATTCCTCCCCATCCCCAGTCGAACCTTCAGACAAGACCACAGCCCTAACCAACAGCTTTACTGCAACCCCACAAGAGACCTCACAAGAACCAGAGGCACCCAGTTAAGCCATGTCTAGATTTTTGACCCACAGAAACTAAAATAGTTATGTTTTAAGCTACTAAATGTTGGGGCAATTTATTACACAGCAATAGGTAACTAATACAAAGGTTACACAATTGGAAACATTTTTTTTTTCCCTTATTCCAAGGCAAATACAATAATTTCTAGCATAAGGAAGGAAGATTTAATAATAAATAACCATGGTCTTGAGCACCAAATATATGCTCATTCATGCTACTAAAAACTACTAATGGATTTTATTAAAGTCTTTAAAGATTATTGTCGCAGTTGAGCGAGGTCGGTGGGCTCCTAGAAATCATGTCATATGAAGAGTGAGGAGATATGACTGTGGTGTTTTCAAATGTGAATAGTGGTCATGTAGGACAAGTCAGGCTTAATTTGTTCTGTGTGATCCTGGTGGGCAGAGCAAGAGGCAATGACTAGAAGTTTCAGGTTCTGGCCCCACTAAATCTTGCTGGCGTTGCCATGAAACACCAAGAATAAAAGTCATGTCAACTGTATGACTCTTTTAAAATCACGTCAACATGTGAAAGCTGTCTGCAAACAATGAAAGTGCTACTGTCCGCGTATGGTGGAATCGTGGGTGATTTTTAAAGTTATTATTTTTCTAAGTTATTCTTTATGTCGTTCCATTGTCTTTATAATTGAAATGTATAGGAAAAGAATGCTACATCCTTTGTATTGTCAGAACATTTCCTATTTTGGTGTGTTACTGTGTGTCACGCTGACAATCTCCTTTCCTTACAGAGAAAAGTCTGATGATCCCAGGAAACACCCTTTCTTCAAAACCATCAACTTTCCTCGCCTGGAAGCCGGCCTAGTCGAACCCCCATTTGTGCCAGACCCTTCGGTGGTATATGCCAAAGACATCGATGAAATTGAAGATTTCTCTGAGGTCCGGGGGGTTGAATTTGATGATAAAGATCAGAAGTTCTTCCAAAGATTTGCAACAGGTGCTGTCCCCATAGCATGGCAGGAGGAGATTATAGAAACGGGACTGTTTGAAGAATTGAATGACCCCAACAGGCCTGCAGGTGGAGAGGGTAATTCATCCAAGTCTGGTGTGTGTTTGTTATTATAAGTTGTTCTCTCTACTAGACTGGCAGCAGGAGTCTCAGCTGACCTAATCCTCGAATGTTCCCGCTAACCTAAAAATAAAAAGGCCTTTCAAAGTGAGAGGCAGCAAGCATTTATTGAGATCAATAAGGATAGCTATTTGGGATGCACTGATGCAGGCAGAAACCCAAATAGTGTTCTAATTAGAAAACAAAGGC
>NW_011888816.1:6193693-6202000 GCF_000151845.1 Pteropus vampyrus | reverse complement strand
TGGACTTATGGACTTGTTTCTAAAAATATAGAATATGGCAGAAGTGATGAGATGTCATTTCCAAGGTCAGGCAATAAAAAGACTATGTCTTCTGTCTTGGACACACTCTCTCTCTCTCCTCCTCCTCCCTGCTACTATTTACCCTGGGGAAAAGCAATAACAATGTTATGAGGCAGTCCTGTGGAGAGACTCATGTGGTGAGGGACGGAGGCTTGCCAATAATCACATAAATAAGTTTGGAAGCAGATTCCATGCATTCCTCCCCATCCCCAGTCGAACCTTCAGACAAGACCACAGCCCTAACCAACAGCTTTACTGCAACCCCACAAGAGACCTCACAAGAACCAGAGGCACCCAGTTAAGCCATGTCTAGATTTTTGACCCACAGAAACTAAAATAGTTATGTTTTAAGCTACTAAATGTTGGGGCAATTTATTACACAGCAATAGGTAACTAATACAAAGGTTACACAATTGGAAACATTTTTTTTTTCCCTTATTCCAAGGCAAATACAATAATTTCTAGCATAAGGAAGGAAGATTTAATAATAAATAACCATGGTCTTGAGCACCAAATATATGCTCATTCATGCTACTAAAAACTACTAATGGATTTTATTAAAGTCTTTAAAGATTATTGTCGCAGTTGAGCGAGGTCGGTGGGCTCCTAGAAATCATGTCATATGAAGAGTGAGGAGATATGACTGTGGTGTTTTCAAATGTGAATAGTGGTCATGTAGGACAAGTCAGGCTTAATTTGTTCTGTGTGATCCTGGTGGGCAGAGCAAGAGGCAATGACTAGAAGTTTCAGGTTCTGGCCCCACTAAATCTTGCTGGCGTTGCCATGAAACACCAAGAATAAAAGTCATGTCAACTGTATGACTCTTTTAAAATCACGTCAACATGTGAAAGCTGTCTGCAAACAATGAAAGTGCTACTGTCCGCGTATGGTGGAATCGTGGGTGATTTTTAAAGTTATTATTTTTCTAAGTTATTCTTTATGTCGTTCCATTGTCTTTATAATTGAAATGTATAGGAAAAGAATGCTACATCCTTTGTATTGTCAGAACATTTCCTATTTTGGTGTGTTACTGTGTGTCACGCTGACAATCTCCTTTCCTTACAGAGAAAAGTCTGATGATCCCAGGAAACACCCTTTCTTCAAAACCATCAACTTTCCTCGCCTGGAAGCCGGCCTAGTCGAACCCCCATTTGTGCCAGACCCTTCGGTGGTATATGCCAAAGACATCGATGAAATTGAAGATTTCTCTGAGGTCCGGGGGGTTGAATTTGATGATAAAGATCAGAAGTTCTTCCAAAGATTTGCAACAGGTGCTGTCCCCATAGCATGGCAGGAGGAGATTATAGAAACGGGACTGTTTGAAGAATTGAATGACCCCAACAGGCCTGCAGGTGGAGAGGGTAATTCATCCAAGTCTGGTGTGTGTTTGTTATTATAAGTTGTTCTCTCTACTAGACTGGCAGCAGGAGTCTCAGCTGACCTAATCCTCGAATGTTCCCGCTAACCTAAAAATAAAAAGGCCTTTCAAAGTGAGAGGCAGCAAGCATTTATTGAGATCAATAAGGATAGCTATTTGGGATGCACTGATGCAGGCAGAAACCCAAATAGTGTTCTAATTAGAAAACAAAGGCGAAGGGTATTTATGAAAAAGGGAAGGGGAACCATTACATTAATAGAAGGAAGGCATTTCCGTTGGTGCAGATAACGTAACATAGTGATGTTAATTCTAAATAACGTTTTTAATTTTCAGTCCAGTAGTCATCAGTCCAGTGGTCATAATAACTGTTTTTGTTATCTTTGCAAACAGTTTTTGGGGACATAATGTTGTCCAAAGCTTATTTTGCCCTGTTTTAACATTCCAAAGGTTTGAGGCCTAAGACGTGCAGGGCAGTTCCTTTGGCATGGCAGCTCTGGCTCCATTTTATTTTTATTTTATTTTTAACTTTAAGGACATTTGTTTTCTTTCTTTCTTTTTTCGTTTATTATGGTGACATTGGTTAATGAAATTCAGTAAGTTGCAAGTGTACAATTCAACCGTAAGTCATATAGATATCGCATTGTATATTCACCGCCCATAGTTGGATTTCTTTCTGTCACCACATATTTGATCACTTTTGCCCCATTTGCCTCCCCACCCCCACCCTCTGGTAACCACTAGTCTATTGTCCATGTCCATTAGTTTCTGTTTGTTTGTCATGTTTGTTTGTTGCGTTTAGGTTTATATCCCACAAATCAGTGGTATCATGTGGTTTTCAACTTTTTCCGTCTGGCTTATTTCGCTTAGCATGATTATCTCGAGGTCCATCCACATTGTCGCAAATGGCAGTATTTATACATACAATAGAATATTATTCAGCTATAAAAAGAGATGAAATCACTCCATTTATATTGTTGTTTACATTCCTAACGCATGAAAATCTGTTAGAGGACTGATCAATCAGGAGGGGCATTTCAACCATAAAACAGTTCAAAGGACAGGCGAGCTCACCACTAGGACACCTTTCTTTTCTCTTTTTTCTTTCTTTCTTTCCCTCCCTCCCTCACTCATTCACTTCCTTCCTTCCTCCCTTCCTCCCTCCCTCCTTCTCTCCTGCCTTCTTTCCCTTTCTTTCTTTTTCTTTCTTCCTTTTTTTCGTAAATATGAGTAAAGTCTCAGTTTTCGCTAAGGACTGGAAAAAGGAACACTCAGGTTTATTTTGATAAACTAAAAGCATCAGCTCTCTACCATCATGTCCCTGAAAATTACACAAAGTCCTAGGAACAGAGAAAGGAACTTTGTGGTGTACTCAGAAAATGAGCATTTGCAATTCTTAGGTTTATTCTGATAAACTAAAAAGCATCAGCTCTCTACCATCATGTCCGCTGAAAATTACACAAAGTCCTAGGAACAGAGAAAGGAACTTTGTGGTGTACTCAGAAAATGAGCATTTGCAATTCTTAGTAAATAATCATTTTAGCTTTCCATTGTTTATATCCTTTCTTCCCTTCATTTTCGAGTTTTTCTTCTGCTTCTGTACTTATAAAAAGGATTTTGAAGCTAGAAATAAAAGTTCCTGATGTTCTGTCCATAAAAAGAAGTGGATTATAATATTTTGGCAATGTTTCAGATAATTTTTAATTTACCAAAAGTCTTTTATATTTTTGAAATACTTTGCCATGTTAATGTTGAAGCATTTAAATGTGAACATGAAGTCTGTGAATTAAAGTATTCTGTAAATTGAGTCCTTTAAATAATATACTACAAAATTGCTTACACATATAATTCCATATGCTATTGTTTCCCAAACTTATCTGAATTTTGAAGTCACTTGGGATCTTTAAAAAATACTAATGTTTACCTCCCAGCCCCAGATTTTAATTTGTCTGGAGCACAGCCTGGGCATCTAGCATTTCAAAAGCTCCCCAGGTGACTCTAATGTGCATCAAAGCTTAGGAACCATGGCTGTGTAGATTTAAATGTTATCTCACATGGGTCTTTGCTTTGGTTGCTCAAAACTTCAAATACACATTTTGACAGCAACTTTTCAAATATCCAAAAGACATGTAATTTTGGCAATTGCAACGTAAACGAAACTGAAGATAATCTGTATTCATCTTGTAGATTTTCTTGTCCTTATACACTTTAATTCCTCATATATATCTTGGGAAGCAGATCTCTTGACTATTTCAAAATCGGAAGAAGAAATATGAGCTTAGAAAGTAATTTGAACAAATGGTGACCCTTATTTCAAGTGGTTGCCCAGCTAGCACTTGATCGTAGCATTAGCACTTCTCAAAAGCACAGCCAAAGTGAGGATTCTAAGGCTGCAAAATATATTTAGGACACAAATAGAAATCTAGGGTGATTATTGTTATCTTTCTAAAAAGGTATAGGTATGCATAAGGAAATCTCATTTGTTCCAATGGTGAGAAGCCTGGCTAAAGTCATTTTAAAAGTTTTATTCCTTGAGTAAGGGAGCCAAGAGTTGCAAAAACACCGGCCAAAAAATTTTTGATTACCTGGAATCCAGCTAAGAGTACTCCTCAACTACAAGACAGCATTAGCCATAGTGGAACGAGGAGGAAGAAATCCTCGTGGAGTGGAGTCCTGAGTTCATGCACATGCCACCGACTCTCCTCTCATCCTCCATCCAGTGAGCTCTCTGATGCTCCAAAACCTGCTCCGGAGACACTGCAGAAGCCTGGATCACCCAGGCAGGATACAGATGTGTCCAGCAGATTCTTTTTCCTAAGGCAAGAAAGTAGATTCAAATTTTGTAAAATTTGATAAAATTTCTAAATTTCTAACAGGTCTATTTTAATGAAAAACTAATTAACAGTTAACAGAAATCCAATTAAGCAGGATTTAGCTTTATAAACATTAGACATTTAAAAGTAATGTCTTATTGCATTGGTTCCTTAATTGAATGTCTACTGCTTTCAATAAACTTTAAATACAAATGTGTTTCATTTTTTAGAACTAACTCAAAAATAATTGAATAAGATGATACTCATACAATCACCAAGAATGTGTTGAGCTTTAATTATACATTGAAGCCTATACTGGGTAGCACTAGAGACACCAGACAGAAATAAGACAACTATCTAGAAAAAACATGTAGTGTAGTGCAGAATGCAGACTCCTGTTGGTGTTATTATTCACCTGTTAAGTGAGAAAACCGAAACTCATAAATATTTTGTAGCATTTCCAAAGTCACCCAGCTTTGCAGGGTTGTTGTGAAGACTAGAAATAATGTATGTGAAGCACATAGTGTATGATTTGCAGACAGTAGGGGAATAATAAATTGAAGACTATAGTCAGTAAGTAGAACAGTTTAATGATTCTAGGTTAGGGGACAAACTCTTAACAGCTAAATTGGGCCACCTTAATGAAAATTTCCAGGAGGTGAGAGAAGGTACAGAGCTGGGTCCTGGGGAGTGGTTGAAAAGGGAAGTTTTATGCGCAATGAAAGAAAAATTGAATTAGTATAACTGGAGACACTGGGGCCCATCCCAGGCCTCATCCTCATCATATGCCAAGTGGGAGACCTACCTGGACCCAAGTTAGAGTGAAGGAGGCTCATCTAGACCAGGGCAGGGCACAGTGTGGGACAGACCTGGTCAGGAAATTAAATGCTAGAGATGGAGAGAAATAAACAAATGCAAAGGACTCCCTCAGGTTGTGGGTGGGATGCAAGTAAAGACTTATTAAATAGGATGCAACCAGATGTCTCATGAAAGGAAGGGAATAAGTTTTGAAAAGGGATTAAGTTAAGCTCATTTAAAAAGTTAAAATGAGCTTATGCTTTTCTAGAAAAGTTTTCTAAACATAATGAAATGTCAGGGGAAACAAAGACATATATAAGCGAAATAGTTAGACAAAGAAGAACCAGCGAGAGGTCATTTTTATTCTTGCAGTTTGTCGGAGATTATTTTAAATGTTTTCTTTTCTTTTTCTATTTTTTATTTCTTCCTTTTTTTTTTACCCCACCCCCCCCCGGAATGTTTGTTTCTTAAAGGAGGAGATGGATTTGATAAACTGCTTGAAAGGGCTTAGAAGTGCCCTCCAAAGAAGAAGGTATGGATGATGTTTTCATAGGAAATAGTGATAGATTATTGATTTTAAGATGGCAAGCCACAAAGAGTTAAGAGGTATTCTCAATTGTTTCTTTTGAATATCAAGTCTAAGACATTTCTCATTTAGGTGACCAGGTATGAATATGAAATAATTCAATAACTTAAACTTTGCTTCTTAGGAATTACGTGTTTGGAAATCGTAAGCATTTACCAGATCAGTTTTTAAAGATCACTACATTATATGTATCATTAGAGAGTTTTAATAATAAGACTTAAATTACGTAAATTGTTTGGACAGTAAAACATAAAAACTAGTGAAAATCTCCTTCTTAAATGGTTATTCTTGGCAATTATAAGCCATAAGAAGAAAAACAATAATAGGAGGGAAAAAAAAAATAGATGTAAGAATTCTTTTTTTTTTTTTTTGGCCTGAAAGACTTACCATATTGGCCTTTTGATTACCAAAAAATTAAAAAGACTTTACTGAATTTTTGGGGTCATTTAGGCTAAGTAATTGCAGACCCCATGACTGTTCCTCAGATTTTTTTCCTCAAAATTTTACTGACCCATTAGATGTCGAAACCTGGGAACCCCTGGCCCGGATGACCTTGAATGACACTCCAGTTGCAGGGAAACATTGGCGTTTCAATGAAAAATGATGCATGGCCTAGCAGAGGATCTACAAACTGTAAAATACCAGAGAGTAAATATTTTCGACTTTGCAGATGGCAACTACTTAATTCTGCCTTTGTAGTGGGAAAATAGTCGTAGACAGTATGTTAGGACTGAGTATGGCTGTGTGCCAATAAAGCTATATTTACAAAAACAGGTGGTGGGGCTGGATTTGGCCCATAAGCAGTAGTTTACTGATCTCAGTCATAAATAAATTCTTATTATTAAACTGTCTGGGTTATCCGATTCTAATGCAGTTATTTTACAACTCTGTGAATTGTAGCTAACTAATTATTTTGCCTTTCCTGAAAAACAGTTCTTGTCTATAGACCTGCACATGACCCTTTCCCTTAGTTTGTTAGGGCTATGATAACAAGTACCACAGACCAGGGGGCTCAAACAACGGAAGTTCATTATCTCACATTTCTGGGGGCTAGAAGTCTGAGATCAAGGTGTCAGCAAGGTTGATTTCTTTTGAGGTCTCTCCTCTTGACTTCTGATGGTGGCCTTCTCCTTCTGTCTGCCCATGGTCTTCCTCTGTCCTTCTACTTATAAGGACATATTGGATTAGGGCCCATCCTAAAGACCCCATTTTAACTCAATTAACTCTTGAAAGACCCTATCTCCAGATACAGTCACATCCTTTTTTCTATTATTTAAAACTTTTTTCGATTACAGATGACATACAGTATTATATTAGTTTTAGGTGTACATCATAGTGCTTAGACATTTATGTAACTTATAAAGTGATCACCCTGATAAGCCTAGTACCCATCTGACACCATATATAGTTATTACGATTTTATTGTACAGTCACATTCTGAGGTACCCGGGGATTAGGACTTTAACATATGAATTTTGGAAGACTCAATTCAGCCCATATCACCCCTTAGTGGCATAACACTAAGTCAGTTTTATTTCCATTTGCTCATTCAACATTCCTTTACTCCATATAAATTTATGATTTTTATAACTTCTTTGAATTGGTTATAATGCTAATTTTCTCATGGATGGGTTAAATAAAATTCTTAACACATATTCATTTTTATTTCTGTATGACAGTACGATTTTACACACAGACACACACACTTTTTTTTTTTTTGAGGATTATCTATTAACACAACCCAGAATGTCACATTGTCATCAAGGAACTCCTAGGCATATTTGTGAAATTCTGCTTTCCTGAGCAGATTCTCAGCAAGAGCCCTCTCCCTTTTTGTTCTCTTATGAAACACACAGCAGAGAGAAGAGCGCCTCAACAGAGGGCTGACGGGAGTGGTGGCCGGCCCAGAAGGCAGCGAGCCAAGCACCAGTAAGGTTTTATTCCGCTGAGGGAGTTTTGGTCGAGGTGCATAAGACCAGTTGACTATTACATATTTTTAAACCAATTCTTTTCACCCTGCCTGTCCCATCTGCACTTCCAGCTGTCACACACATTCCTGACATGCCCACAGTTCCTGCATGCAGCAGGAGAAGCTGTCAGGCAAGGAGGGGCAGGGAGGGAAACGCCAGGAGCCAGAAGAACCAAAGACGGCTTTAGAAGTTCACCTGCTAGTAATGCTGTGTGTGAGCCTCTGAGGCGGTCAGGGCAAACTCGCATTCTGGAGACACACCCAGAGGCGGCTGCCACTTTGGCGAACAGCTCTCCTCCAAGGTTTGCCTTTTCAAATACAGGATATCCAGTTAAATTTGAATTGCAGAAAACAACAAACGAACTTTTCTTTTTTAGTATAAATATATCCCCAAAATTGCACGAGACATACATACGTTAAAAAAATCATCTGTTGTTGTCCAGGAATAGAAATAATCGACTTAAGGATAGTCTGTGGTCAGGATTAAAAAAAAAAATGCAGAAAAATTCCTAGCACAGCACCTGGCGCACAGAGCTCCACCTGAGTTGCCCGAATCTGTCAGATCTCCCTTCCTATACAGCTTCTGTGAGTTTCTTCCAACAAGTCCACGCGTGGCCTCCTCTCTTTCACCCCAAGAGCTGCCAACATCACCACTACTGCTACCGATAATAATAATGAAACAAAAGCTTCCATTCATGGGGCACCT
>NW_011888816.1:6187544-6193643 GCF_000151845.1 Pteropus vampyrus | reverse complement strand
GTGGCCTCCTCTCTTTCACCCCAAGAGCTGCCAACATCACCACTACTGCTACCGATAATAATAATGAAACAAAAGCTTCCATTCATGGGGCACCTCCTCCGTGCCGGGAACTGCACTTGGCATTCTTTGTGTATTCCTCCCAATGCTCACAATCAACCTGTGAAGTAGGTGTTGTTTATTATCTGAATTTTACTGATGAAGAAAGGAAAGCTCTAGAGGTTAACGGACTTATCCAAGTACACAGTAAGTGCTGAGTAAACCCAGGTCTACTGACAGCTCTCGGCTATGAGGTCACTAGTTTCCCATGGTAGAAACGGCCTCTGTCCCTATTGCTTTAAACGTCTCTTGTGGGCCTCACAGCAGGGTAAGTGGGCCAAACCCAAGGAAGGAATAATTTAAAAAATACATATATTTTGTAGGTCCTAAATGGACTAGCAGGACTGGGACCAAAGTGAAGTGAGTGAGGCCCCTAGAGCACAACATTTATGACAGCAATCACTCTCAGAGTCAGGCAACCACAGAGTCGAAACTCGCATAAAACTGGAAGGAAGTGCCCCCTTCAATTTTGCACCTTAGGCCTTTCATTCCACTCACCCTAATTCTGGTCCCGTGGACTAGACAGCTCAGGTGTAGATACTTAGGGAAATCCTTTTGAAACTGCATTTCTTTATTTCCGTGCATCTTCAAAAACAATCACCTATGTCCATTCATTCAGCAAACATTAATTCAGAGCTTATCATATGCTAGGCCTTATTGTAGGAGATGGGAATATAGTCCCAAACAGACCACACCCATCCTATTTCCCCCTTGGGCTGGGCATTTCTATTAGCCAATATGAATCAATAATATTCCCTGCTTTTCTTGTCACTTTTTAGTTGATTCCAAGGACCAAGAAACACAATGCCCAGGGGGTATTTAAGACACGAAATTCAGTTTTTCCTCTTCGTTTGCTTTTTAAAAAAATTTCTCCCAGGTTTATGCTTTACAATCCTTGTTCTGGAAAAGCTGGGAAATTAGGACTTGTAAACACTCCTTATTTCGTCTCCCTGAAAGTGGAAAGTTACAGGCAGGCTAAAAGGCACAGACTGGATCGTGGTGAGTGTTGTTTTAACAAATGCCAGTGGAATGAAGGGGCGAAGGCCACGCTGGCACATGTCATAACTGGTAACAAGGCAGACAATGGTGAAATAGCAGCTCAACCAAACATTCAGATGCCCTTGTCTGAGCCTGGCTTCTGGGAGCTAGTGCCCTCCGGCCCTTGTCTCTCCTTGGTTGTGTTCCGGGCTAGACCCATAAAACAGCACGGCAGATGCTGAGGTGAGGGACTTTGCCCAGACATGCGGAGTTTTCATGATTGTTATTACTTTATAAGTCTTTGTCAGCAACGTTGCCTGTCATAGTTCAGTGATCAGTTCTAAATTGCTTATATGCAGTTTGTGGACTATCTGGTCACCTGGCCTCTCTCTCCCATAGTCCATTTTCGGTCATTTTGCCACTCACTGAGCCCTACCCCACTGTGTGTAGGGATGCAGAAAGGAAGAGAAATCAATCCATCCATTTGATTTTGGAACAGGCATTTAAGAAGAAAACCAAACCCATTAACAGAAATCTGGATTTTCTGAGAATTTAAATGACATACTCTCTGCTCACTTTCTCCCACTCCCCTTTTCCTTGTAGCCATAGATCCCTCGGCTAATTAGCCTCAGATGTTACATTAAGTTGAGAGTTTTCTGGTGTGCAACACTTGAGACACACAGAAGGAGCTGAGTTGCCTATATTTTGCCCTTTCGTTTCTCCATGCACAGTGACCATCTTGCCAGTAAAAGTAACTATAATTAGCTAGCACTACCTCTCACATGGAAAAGGAGGAACAGTGAGAAAGACTAAGAAAATGTAGTTCCAAGTCAAAGCTTACTTACAACCATACCGTATACCAAAGACCGACTCAGGGAGAATGTGTGTGGAAGGTTTCCTGTGGAAAAGTTTCAGAGAGAATGTGTGTGACTATTTCTTCCTCACTTCAGAAGAGGTAGACTGTTGAGATATGGTGTCATGAGGACGTGCATGTACTTGGCCCTGTGCTGTGCTGAAGCCAATCATATTCACCTCTTCCCAACTCCACATTTTAGGGTGATTTCACCTTGGTAGCTTAAATTAGGCCATAGTGGATGTATCTGCACCAGGAAAACCAGCAGATCCTATGAATCGGGAATTATTCTTTCTGGAGAGAGGATTGCGAAGCATTTCCCAGCACTTCACTGACTTGTCCCTGCAATTTATTGTGGTTAATTAGTTGTGACTCTGCCCAAGACCCAGCAGGATCTGCCCCAAGCTTTGGTTCTGTTTGCAGGGGGTAGGCAAGACAGTAGGGGAGAGACCAACCAAAGAGTCATAAGTCATTGCCCCTAAGAGACACTCACCAGGCAGAATGGCTAAGAAATGTCAGGGAAAGCTACAGGGGAGGCTACTAATATTTAAAAAGATGAGAGTAAAAGAACAGGAAAGTCAGAGGCAAGCACCAGAACCAAAACAAAAGGAAAGGAACGCAAAGAAAGAAAAATGGGCTGAGTGGTCTGTGAGCTCACAACCAAAATTTTACATAAGGTCCCAGAGCTTGAATCATCATTCTACAGCAGGGGTTCATTAAAAATGTGAGTTGATGGAAGTCACTTCAGGTTAATGGAATCTGCCACTTCTTTCATATACACTGACGTAAAACAATTCATTCATCTGCAAAAATACAAAAAAGCACAGAGAGTTAAAAGTGTCCCTCACAGGCTCCAAGAAAGACTTTCTTGGATGAGAGTTCTGTCCTTCAGGCACAAACACCACCCTAAGCACCTGCCACAAACCTAAGCCATAGACCCTAAAAGCCACAATAATGAGCTGCTGGGCTGCTGAATGTCACTGAGAAGATATTGGAACTCTTTCCTGCCCCATATGTTCCCCCTTCTAAAACTTTTGAGATTTGGAGGATGGGGTGTGTAGTAGGCTGAATAATGGCCCCCAAAGATATTCACATCCTAATCCCTGTAAATGATACTTATATGGCAAAAGGACTTGCAGGTGTACTTAATTTAAGGATCCTGAGATAGGGAGGTTATCCTGCATTAATAATTACAACCATCCTTCTAAGAGGAATGCAGGAGGAGTTGGTCAGAGGAGAAGGCTATGAGATACAAGGAAGAAGATGCCACTGTTGGAGATACCCATTGAAGATGGAAGAAGGGCCCACAAGCTGAGGAATAGAGGAAGGCACAAGAAATTGAATAAAGCAGGGAAATGGATTCTTCTCAGATCCTAGAGAAGGAACCAAGCTGACACGTTGACTTTTATACAGTGAAACTGATTTTGGATTTCCGGTCTCCAGAACTGTGTTAAAAACAAATGAGACTCAAAATGGAGTCACTTTTGCTAAGCTCCACTAAATACCTAATCTAATTGTAGTTTCAGCCTCTCCCAGGAGTCAAATTTTAAACCAGTCTGAAATTTCCTGATCAGCACTAGTGAGGTAATCTGCCTGATAAGACCCCTTGCCTTCCCCTAAGGGAAGGTATCATTGCATGAAATAATCTACTCCTTTAATTTTCTTGTCTCACCCTCTTTCTGCCTGTAAAAACTCTCCATTTTGTACAACTCCTCAGAATGCCCTTCTAGTTGTTAAATGAGATGCTGCCCAATTCATGAATCACTTAATAAAACCAATTAGATCTTCAAATTTACTCAGATGAATTTTGTTCTTTAATAACTGTACGAGAATAAATTTATGTTAAATCACTAGATAATTTGTTACAGCAGCCATAGGAAACTAATACATGGTACAATTATTTTTTTTTTTTTTGAGTTTGGAATTAAAGAATTTTCTGAGGCCTTAGGAAAGTTAGGAAAACACAGAAGTCAAATATTCTGAGAAGGAATAACTATGAATTTCACTAATAAGCAAACCATGTCTCCTGTTCCTTGACCCTGACCTTGACTCTGTCCCAAGCCCTCTGCTTTTGGGAAGGACTTGAAAAGAAGGAGAAAGGGATTAAATGGCAGCCTACCCACCAGCCATCTCTCCTTCCTTTCACAGATGCCAAATATTGCTCAGGGAAGCTGCAAGCCCAGCATCCCCTTTGCCGGTAATTGGTCTAGGCATGATCATGTGGCCTCACCCTGGCCAATGAGAAGTAAATAGATGCCTATTGGGATGCTTTTTAGATGAAATTTTCTGACCTAAATAGGAGAGAACTTCATGAAATAGAGCTCTTTTGCCCCCTTTCTGTTTTTCATGTTTAAGTTATAAGAGGACAATGATGCCTTACCTTGGGGCAGCCATCTTGAGACCATAAGCATGAAGCCAAGAGCTAACACATGAAGAGAGTGGCAAAATGAAAGAGCTTGGGTTCTTGATGACATCACTGAGCTACCGAATGACCCACCTACCCTCAGACTTTTTAAGAAGATAATGCCATTTTAGGGTTTAACTTTTCACTGATAGTTGAGTTTCTGATTCTTTAAATGTGTCAAACACATTTAAAGAATATAAGGGGGAAGAAAGGAAGGAAAAATGAAAGCCAGAGGGAGGCATGTCAGGCCCTTTACAGAAGTGGGCTGTCGGGTCTACAGCTGCCAGAGAACCCCCAAAGTGAGAGTCTCCAAAGTGTACTGGAGGACTCCCCGCTCTGATATAATTAAACATGCAATGCTCTGGACCACCATTCTGGATCTTCAACTAATTTCTTTATGATTTGTTAGAGTGAAATAAGCAATATTTCCTCTTAGAGTCTTGAATTGGTTTAAAGTAGTTTTTTCCCCCTATTAAAAGGTAATACAAGATGAAGCAAGATGGGTCACGAGTTAATACTTGCTGAGATTCAGTGATGGGTATGTGTTGGTAGTGGGGCCCTATCACAATTTTTTTCTGTTTTTGTTTTTTTTTTTTTTGCTTACATTTTAATTTTTCCAAAACAAAAAGTTCAGAAAAATCTAAATATGAAATGAAAATACCAATCACTATCTTAAGGTAAGCAGTGTTTACATTTTGTTGGGTTTGGGTGGTATATTTAGTGGACTGGTTATATATTTGATGGATTTGGTGGATTTTTTGGTGGAAAGATATATAGTGGTTTTAACCACTTTGGGGTCATAGTATATATGTTGTTTGATAATTTATTTTTCACTTAACAATATGTAAGCATCTTACCATGCCAAAAAAAAATGCCTTGTTAATTGTATTTTACAACTGAATTTCATTCCATAAGTGCACCATAATTTAACCAATCCTCCATTCGATTATTAATATTTTTCCAGTTTTTCCCTATTATAAACAATTCTATAATGAACATCCTTGTAGCTACCTTGCAACATTGTTAATTATTATTTATCATTGTCCTAGGAAAAAGTAGAAATGGAATTTTGAGGGAAATATAACTTTAAAGCTTTGAATAAATATTGCCAGATGGACCTCCAGAAATGTTGTACTAGGTTACATTCACATGAGCCATGGATTGTGATTATCTGATAAAATAATAGAAAATGAGCAATGCCAAGGGATTGGTGGCCAGCTACCTCCTCATCCTGACTGTCACTGGCTTACCATTTATCAAGGACAGATACTACTTGTATGCCTCAGTGTTTTCATTAGGAAAATGCAAAGAATATAATTCTGGACTTCTAAGGTTAGTTTAGACCTTATCTGATCCAACTCCCTCATTTTATAGATGAGAAAATTCAGCCCCAACATTGCATAGCTAATTTAAAAATTTCTGGAATTTCTGGGCTACAGAAGAGCTATTGTGATGTAGCACTAATAATAATAGCTAACATCTCTTGAGCACTTACTCCATGCTTTCTATGAATGAGATCTCTCCCCAAGCCCATGCCGTTATATCCCCATTTTACATTAAATTAAGGAGGCTCTAAGAGGTGAAATAACCAAATAAAGCACACACAACAAATACTTTGAAGATGCCAGGTTCAAATCCAGGCAAACAATGTCTAAAACCCAAATTTAACCAGATTATCGCACATTTCTTCTTTTTAATGGTAGAAGGGAAATTTAATCGATAGTTCTTTCCCGGCCAGGCTGGTTCACACCCAGTTCTCCAGGAGCAC
>NW_011888816.1:6178373-6186074 GCF_000151845.1 Pteropus vampyrus | reverse complement strand
AAAATAGGTGATGAAAGTTTGACTTTAAGAAGTATAGATATTCTAGGCTGAATTTCAAAAAGATAAAGTAAATAATCAGAATCTTTTCTTGTAAATAGTTACTGTCATTGATAAATTAACCAGGCTGAAAGTAGAGGGAAAAGGATAAGCATGTAGATTCTAGAATTAGTCCCGCCTAGGTTCAAATCCCACCTCTTAGTAGCTGTGTGACCTTGGCCAAGTTACCTAAATTCTCTCCATCTGTAAAATGAAGGTGAGTAAAGTAGCATATCTCACAGAATTATTGTGATGATCAACAATATTGTTATAATTATTAATTTAATAATAAGAAATCATATAAAGTACTTATAAAAGTGTCTGACACACAGTAAGCACAGAGGAAGTGTTAACTATTAATATTTTCAGGGGATCACAAGATGCCAGGAGAAGGTGGATGATTTTGCATCAATTTTTACCTTCATTCCTTGTATGTGGAAATTGATGCTTAGGGAAGTTCAGTGACTTAATTGTTCACCCACATTTTCCTGTGATTCTATGAATTTTCACGCCTCCTAAGTTAGTCTATGCTTACTCTTCTGCCTGGCATGCCTCTCCTCTTCTTTGAGGGCCATCTCAAATGTCACATCCTCTGTGACATGCTTTCCCACCCAGCCCATGTAACTGCTCCCTCCCCTGAGCTTCCAACTACACTTCCATTACAAGAGGTGGGGCTCCGTGAAACACCCAGATCTGACTCTCTTGTCTTCCTTTTGTTAGCTGCATGACCTTGGGCAAGCCCCAACTTGAGCCAGGCTCTATGTCTTCTTAAGTAAAATGAAGGTGATATTTTCACCAGGTATTATCTACATGTGTCAGGCACTTTACAGATTAGCTCATTTATTACTCCCAACAGCACCGGAAGAAGGGATTATTCTGCTTAGAGTTATAGATCTCTCAGACTTCGATAAGTTTTGACCCCATGCTATCTTACTCTTCTTTCTAATAGATTATTCTCTGCCTTTAAACTGGAATGATTCTTTTGTGATTCCTGCTGTGCTGAGTCTTTGAAAGGACTAAATACATATGTATATAAACATCATTATGACTCAGTAGTTGAGTTCTTTTTCTTTCTCTGCCCTGTCACCCAGTCTTGATTGTCCTCCACCAGAATGGCCTAACAAGTGCAGGTTCAGATGGTCCTCAATATACATCACAGATCTATATCACAGTTATAGAATGTTTGCATCAACTAGTCAACAATATTTTCCTCCAGAAAATACTAACATTTAATCTTTCTAAAAACACACAGGTACAATTTGTAAACTGTGAAAAATAACACACATGCTGAAAAATGCACAAAACATTAAAACACGAGTTTAAAGAATTGTTATAAAGTAAAAACCCATGTAACTACCTCCCATGTCAAGAAATAACTCATCACCAGCGCCTGGAAGCCCCCTCATGCCCCTTCCCAATCATGACCTCCACATTCTCTTCTACCATAGGTAACTGCTACCATGAATTTTATGGAAATCACTTCTCTACTTTTCTTCATAGTGTACCTCCCAATAGACACTATAGCTACATCTTGCCTATTATTGACCTTCATATAAATAGGGTCATACAATATGTATTCTTTTGTATCAGGCTTCTTTCACCCAACATTATATTTGTGAGAACCACCCATGATGTGTGTGAGTGCAGTATGTTCTTTTCACTGCTGTATAGTATTCTACTATATGACAAAACTACGATTGATTTATCCATTCTACTGTGGATCGATACAGAGATTCTTCTAGTTCGGGGCTATGATGAAAAACCGTGTTTTGAAGACCCTTAGTATATTGACTCCAGTGGTCTTTTTCAATAATCCACAGGTGTATTCTGTCTCTCTGCTGGCCAGGTGTATTCTGTCTCTCTACTGCTGAGAAAGAGTATTTTCTTTCCAACACACACCACCCTGCCCCTACCGTTTCATCTGTTGTTTAGCTTGGAAATGTCAAACATTACAGTACAAGTTGGAAACCAAAAGCTATTGAAGAAATAGGAGGTCAAAGATTTTCTGGAGACCTCTCTTCTGTTTGCTTCAGATTTGACTTCTGATAATAGCAACGATAACAACAACAACAACAACAAACCACTTAAAAGTATGAAAAGAATTGTTATTCATTTCCTCCAGCTCTTGGAGGGAAATAAAGGATAAAGTGCTGAGCTTGTGGTATTGCTGGTAAGGCTGGTCTAGGTCCCTAAAAAACCTCAAGCAAGCGCCAAGCCCTCAAAGGGGCATCCATCTCTGCACAAGGGGAGGGGAAAGGTCTGGGCTTCTGCTCCATGTAGGGTCTGATCCATAGCCAGTTTTCAGATGATTTGTGGGGAAAGACAGTGAGACCAGCAGCAAAGGGGCTCGTTCCAGCTGCAGGCAATACAAGAAGCTAGCCAGGCTGGCTGGGCCATCAGTTCACTTCATCTACTTGGCCCAGAGAAAGTGGGCCTGGGTGAGCTGGAGGGTCTCCTCTCTTGTCTATGCCAAGAGGTGACTGAGTGCACTTTGCCACCGTAGAGGGAATATAGCTGACCGAATGGGTTTCTCACTTAGTAGATAAAATGTGGAGGACTTGAAGTAGTTTACAAATGACAAAGCTTGAGTGGTGTAAGACTTCCCTACAGGGCCTGAACCAGCCCATGACTCAGTTTCTTAGGTCATCTGACAGAGAAGCCATCCAGCTGCTGTGATTTATTTTAGATTACCATTGTTTTCATGTGTTAGACTTGAATATTTTCAACAATATACTGCTGGCAGAAATGTAATTGGTACCATCTTTCTGTAGAGCTATTTGGTAATAAGAATCAGAAACCTGGAAAACATGCTTTTCCTGTGACCCAGCAATTCTCCTTCTAGGAAGTCATCTTAAGGGAATAATCAGAAAATAGACACAAGCATATTCATCACAGTGTTGTTTATAGTATGGAAAACTGGAGACAACACAGACAGCCACAATAAAGAATCGGTTCAATAAATCTCTGTACATTCTTATAGGAATGTTGTCAAAGAATGTTTAATAGCATAACATGATGTTAACTCATATTACAAAATAATAGTTAACAATATCATCCCAAAAGGAAAAAAAGACTGAAAGAATGTGTATATCTTCATAGAAAGATATCTATGGATTCATATGGAATTACAGAATTAGTATATACTAGATATAGTAGTTTTAAATCTTCAACTTCTTTGTTATTAATGTAATATATGCTCACTGAAAAAAATCAAAAGTCATTATTCAAAGCCACTCCTTGGAGGTAACCACTATCAACAGTCTGGTCTATTTCCTTTAAGATCTATTTACATTCTCAAGTGCTTTAGAATGTATGAAACAAGCATCTCTTAATTTTCAAAATCACCTTTGTGGTGTGGTTTTTTTTTTTATGACAGCTACATCACTAGATGATAGGAATTTTTCAGCTCCACTGTAATCTTATAGGACCACAATCCTACATGTAGTCCTTCTTGACCAAAACGTTATGTGACACATGACCGTGTAGTGATTCTAGGCTCCCACAGAAGGAAGCAAAAACTTCACAGCCTTTTAAAAGCTAGGCCAGGAATTAGCAATGGCTTACTTCCATCTTTTATTGGCCAAAGCGGTAACAGGTCAGCCCAATTCAAGGGGACACAGATCCCACTCTCAGTGGGAGGAATAGAATTTGCAGCCATCTTAAATCTGCCACAAATAACAAAACAGATAAATTGTTGTGTACTCACAATGGGGCATGGCACAGCAATAAAAAAGATAACTACTGCTACTTGCAATAAGTGAATCCCACAGACTTAATGTTAAATGGAAAGCAAGACACAAATGATATTCTATTTATAAGAAGTTTTATTTGCATAATCAATCTAGGATAATAAAGGTCAGAATGGGGGATACTTTTGAGGGTGTACTTACTTGGATGGGGCATTGGGGAGCCTTTCAGAGTGTTGGACATGTTCTATGTCTTGATCCAGACAGTAACAATACAGGTATATACATATGCAGAAATTCACCAAACGACACACTTAAGTTGGTGTTCTTTACTGTTTATAAAGTAGATATACATTTTAAAAATCTAAAAGAAAATAAAAATAATTCAGGAAAGAGGAGACAGTTGCTGAGAGGTTGGGTAAGACGTAAGAGGAGATGGGATCCAATGCATAGATTGGTCGGTGTGGTAGCAGAAGGGCACGGAATTGCTCTTTTGAATTTCTCATTGGAAACAGGTAGCAGGTCAAAAGTTGATAAAGAGGAGAGGAAGGAGAAATGGAGGACAGATGAGAAGAAACATTGGGAAAGAACAGTCTAGACTAAAATGTAGGAGGATTTTCCGCAGTACTAAACACCCCATCGAAGTATTTGGTTATTAATGTAAAGTG
The DNA here is from genome assembly GCF_000151845.1 of Pteropus vampyrus. Classification (NCBI taxonomy): domain Eukaryota; kingdom Metazoa; phylum Chordata; class Mammalia; order Chiroptera; family Pteropodidae; genus Pteropus; species Pteropus vampyrus. Next base: position 6,181,684 of record NW_011888816.1, on the reverse strand, counting down.
AGGCGAGGCAGCACAGTGCCCATTTCATTGAATGCATACAGGGAAGTGGACTTATCTCCAGGGAGGGTTTGCTAGGAAAATGCAGTGGAAGGAGGCAGGGACGAGGGAGCTGAGGGTAGATGCAAGGGAGTAAAAACCAGAAGATGAGGGTCCATGGATGAGAAGGAAAGTAGGGCTGACAAATTGTTAGAGTTGCAGCATTAGAGGAAAGGAGCTGAAAATATAGCAAGCGAAGTGAGGAGAAGGGTTGAAAGGGAGGTTACAGAGAAGACAGAGCTGTTGGTAACATCTTCTGAACATGGGGTAGGTGGCTGAGACTGCATTGGTCAGGCTAACTACTGTAACAAACAACTCCTAAAAATGTAAGTGGCTCAGCACATAAGGTTTACTTCTTGCTCACACACCTCAGTCCCATATTTGTCCCTGGGATGGGGTGGGAGTCGGCTCCCTGCAGTCACTCAGGGTCCTGGTGTTACGGAGCAAGGATCATTGTGTATAGAAGTCAATACTATGGCACCGGCTTTTGAGAGAAGAAAGGCTTTTATCTGTGAGTCAACTGGCAAAGAGACAGGAGGCGAGGCTCAAATCTGGCTCAATCCAAGGTTTAGGCGTGATTTTAAGGGGTCCACAAGAGTTACTCATGAGTGGTGTTTTACAAGTGTTACTCGTAAGGGGTGTATCCAAAGTTTAAACCTTGGTTCCAGGTCCCATTAGAAACAGGATAGGACCAGTTTGAGCAGGACCTGGGGTCACACTGGGCTGGTTCTATGGCAGTTCAGACACTAGGGCCACATTTTCCAATACTGAGCACTTGAAATGTGACTTATGCAACTAAGAAACTGAATTTAAATATTTATTTATGCTTAATTAATTTAAAATCTTGAAAGAATGTTTGGAATGATTTTAGTATATGAATCTATTTTATGAAATTATGTGCAGAACAAGTGTTATTGATGAAAACTTAGCATCTGAATTGATGTGTGCCGAAAGCATACATGACATACCAGATTTCAAATACTTAGTATAAAAATAGAATTTAAAATACCTCCTTAATCATTTTTATGCCGATTACATGTTGAAATGATAATATTTTCGATACATTGAGTTAAATAAAATGTATTACTAAAATTAATTTCACCTGTTTCTTTTTGTGTTTTTCAAAGAAGCTGCTAAAAATTTTTAAATTACATGTGGCCCGAATTATGTCTCTACTGGATAGCACTGTTCTAGGGCCTGGGAAGCCTCCCTCGGATCCTCTCCATCTGGCTGGCAGATAATGAAAGAACAAGCAGAGGGCTGCATCAACCGTTTCCATATTCCTTTGTGTAGAACTCAGTCCTGATGCCACACCTAACTATAAAGGAGGAGAAAAGCTATCTGCCCAGGAAGGTGAGGAAACAGACTTGCCTAGCAACAAGCTGGCCTCTGGCACAGGCAGGGTAGAAGGGCAAGAGCTGAAGAGAGGTGTTTGAGGAGCTGGCAGGAGAGATATTTCATTCACATTTCAAGACTGTCCATATGGGTTTTCGAATTACCATGAATTTGGAAAGAGTGACAGGGAATAAAAGTCTTTAAGACCTTCAGGGTTTACAGTTGATTGGACAAAGAGGAGTATTTAATAAATAGAATCTGATAACATGTGCTTCAAAGCTAAGAGCATTTGGGAGAAAGGAGCAGTGATCTTGAAGCAGCAATCAGGAGAGAGGAAGATACCTACGCCCTCCCAGGCCCAGTGCTCCGAGGTATGTAGCAGGAGAGAAAAAAGCCCCTCTAGAAAGGATTTTGAGGAAGTATCATCCTTCCCAGAGACTAAGGTTCGGTGTGTGACCTTAAGCAAGTTATTTAACCATTCTGTTTGAGGTTTCCTTATCTTAAAATAGGAATAATAATAATAATACTTGTCTCACAGGGTCGTTGTATTACATACTAAAATACCTGTTATTAAAGAGAAAAATCGCAAGCCTAAAATGGTATCCCTCCTGCTAAAAGCCCATGATACTAAACCTAGATTTAATATCTGATCTAATTGCAGTTCCAACCTCTTCCAGAAATGTAATCTTCATCAACCAGTCCGGAATTTTCTGGTCTAGCACCAGAAAGGTAACCTATCATGTTTGTGGGCCCTCTCCTTCCCTCCCCTCCCTCACACATGCATACCTAGAAAGAAGAGGCAGTCTACATGATAAAAATTCTTACCGTTACTTTCCCCATGAAAGTTGTCCAGGTCTAAAAATAATCTCTTACTTTCTTTAGTTGATAGCTCCCTTACCTTACCCGTTTTTCTTTAAAAACCTTCCATTTTGTACACTTCAGAGAGCCCTTCCAGTTGCTAGATGGGATGTTGCCCTATCAATGAATGGCTTCATAAAGCCAATTAGATCTTCAAATTTACTTGGTTGAATTTTGTTTTCTCACACTATAAGTATTTAGTATGTAGAAATGACTATGTAAAATAATTTCCTAGCATTGTACAAAAAGTACACTGTTTCTCCTTTGTTTACATCTTCTTCCTTTGTGTATGCACTTTCTTTTACGTGTGCCCTCATCTTGCCTTGCCCTGGGATAAATGAAAGCAATCTGTTAGTTCTGCCCTGTTCTAGGATGTGATTCACTAGCAAAAAAAATCACCAGTTCCTTATACATTTGTGTTGCCATTCAGAAGAAAAGATCCGTTTTGAAGTGATGTGAAATTATTTAATATTAGACTCTAGTTTGAGAAAGGAGCACATCTTCGACCAATATTCTTCTGTAATATAATATTCCTCTATGAATAAAATAAAAATCTCATTTTCACAAGGAAAAAGCTTTGTGTGTGAAGAGGGAAGTCCTAGGAGGAGGGTGTGACTACTTTCCAGATCACAGCTGAAATTGCACAGAGACTTTTTTCCTATGGCCTAATAAGGACGTGTATATAAATGGCAAAATGAGGAGAAAGGTTGGGCGGTCCTTCCAATGTTCCATTTTTTTTCCACTCCATTTTTCCAGAGCAGTACCCAGAGCATCAACAGCTTCCATTAATGTTGTTTATAATAAGATACCTAAGCAGAATCTCCTGGATATAAGAATTAAAATAGTGCTCTGTGTTACTATTTACTAAGAATTAAATTAGTGCTCTGTGTTACTATTTACTTTCCAGAGGGGATATCCCACAAATCACCCTTCACATCTCACACCAGAAACTAAAAAGCTCTTTAGACCTTCCCCCAAAATATGACTGTACTAGGAGACAGCTTCTGGGTTCAAGTTCAGGCTAAGAAAAGAAGTGACTCTTCTGTTCCCCATGATTCTATAAGAAGGGAAGAAGGGCAAAA
>NW_011888816.1:6154536-6178323 GCF_000151845.1 Pteropus vampyrus | reverse complement strand
AGCACCAGAAAGGTAACCTATCATGTTTGTGGGCCCTCTCCTTCCCTCCCCTCCCTCACACATGCATACCTAGAAAGAAGAGGCAGTCTACATGATAAAAATTCTTACCGTTACTTTCCCCATGAAAGTTGTCCAGGTCTAAAAATAATCTCTTACTTTCTTTAGTTGATAGCTCCCTTACCTTACCCGTTTTTCTTTAAAAACCTTCCCTTTTGTACACTTCAGAGAGCCCTTCCAGTTGCTAGATGGGATGTTGCCCTATCAATGAATGGCTTCATAAAGCCAATTAGATCTTCAAATTTACTTGGTTGAATTTTGTTTTCTCACACTATAAGTATTTAGTATGTAGAAATGACTATGTAAAATAATTTCCTAGCATTGTACAAAAAGTACACTGTTTCTCCTTTGTTTACATCTTCTTCCTTTGTGTATGCACTTTCTTTTACGTGTGCCCTCATCTTGCCTTGCCCTGGGATAAATGAAAGCAATCTGTTAGTTCTGCCCTGTTCTAGGATGTGATTCACTAGCAAAAAAAATCACCAGTTCCTTATACATTTGTGTTGCCATTCAGAAGAAAAGATCCGTTTTGAAGTGATGTGAAATTATTTAATATTAGACTCTAGTTTGAGAAAGGAGCACATCTTCGACCAATATTCTTCTGTAATATAATATTCCTCTATGAATAAAATAAAAATCTCATTTTCACAAGGAAAAAGCTTTGTGTGTGAAGAGGGAAGTCCTAGGAGGAGGGTGTGACTACTTTCCAGATCACAGCTGAAATTGCACAGAGACTTTTTTCCTATGGCCTAATAAGGACGTGTATATAAATGGCAAAATGAGGAGAAAGGTTGGGCGGTCCTTCCAATGTTCCATTTTTTTTCCACTCCATTTTTCCAGAGCAGTACCCAGAGCATCAACAGCTTCCATTAATGTTGTTTATAATAAGATACCTAAGCAGAATCTCCTGGATATAAGAATTAAAATAGTGCTCTGTGTTACTATTTACTAAGAATTAAATTAGTGCTCTGTGTTACTATTTACTTTCCAGAGGGGATATCCCACAAATCACCCTTCACATCTCACACCAGAAACTAAAAAGCTCTTTAGACCTTCCCCCAAAATATGACTGTACTAGGAGACAGCTTCTGGGTTCAAGTTCAGGCTAAGAAAAGAAGTGACTCTTCTGTTCCCCATGATTCTATAAGAAGGGAAGAAGGGCAAAAGGCAGCCTATCAGAAAGCTTCATCCTATGCATAACTTTTTAAAAATTTCTTATCAGTGACTTGGTCTAGGAGAGGGGAAATCTGACCCTTTGTGATGGTTTTGTTTGTTTTCGTCCACCAAGTCTGGCCTGTCTAGGCACTCTGCTGAGAAGTAGAGGCATCTGCCAGGCCTGCCCCATTCCTCTCACTGCTCCCCACCAGGAAGCCACAGGCAAGTCTCGATTCTACAAATCAGAACTGAATCCCAAAGCTCCAAGCATTTCCTGAACAAGAAACATTTTTAACTTGTTAATTTTTCAAAAGTTTCCTGGTGCTACACGATACTGCATAGCACCTCCACGTAAGTTCTTATCAAACCACTGTGCGGAAAGTGTTCTTGTCCTTATTTTACGGGTGAGGTTGTTGAACTGGAAGCAGTCGTGTCTTTCCTAAGGTCACATGGTGATAAGAAAAGAACAGAGGCTCAAACTAGCCCTCTGATGTCAAATTCTCAGCTCTCTCACAATGCCCACCCTATCTCGCGATTAAAAACTAAACTAAATCAAAATGAAATTAAGTACTACTTCCCCATTTAGCTAATTTTATCACAGAATACCGTAACCACTGATTCAGAGTACATGGCACCCACTTTCTCTCCTAGGTGGCAGCCACAACCCCCAGTGATGCAGCTGTGCACCTCTCCCCAGAAAATGGAGACCTATGGCTGTTGTCCTAGCTATCTGTCCCATGGTTTTTCTTTTCTTTTCCTTATTTTATTTATTTATTCATTCTTCATTCATTCATTCATTTATAAATGTTCCTAATTACTATATTAAAATCTGATTCACATCCTTTTCAGTCTCTTTGCCTTTTAACTCCTTCTCATCCAGCTATTTGATGATTTTTGGAAGATGATTTTTGTATATCATCCATCTTTTTTAGTTATGTTCGACAGAAGAGTTTTTCTGAAATATTTAATCCACCAACTAAAAAAATTAAAGTCATGATATTTTTCCTTTTAGATGTCAGCAAGCAGTGTGTTCCAGCTATGATGACATCCAGCTATGATGTCACTTCAATCTTAAATGTGGTGTTACTTTAAATCTTTTAAGTTCTTACAATATTAAATACAACATTAATATGATTATGACAACTAACAATGTCTCCAGATATTGCCAAAATGTCCCCTGGGGAGCAAAATTGCTCCCAGTTGAGAGCCACCTTTCCATTGATTTACTGAGTCCAGTGAGTTGAGTTTCTTTGCTTCTGTTTCGCTATGTCAAAGATTTTCCTAGAATCAATAGTCTCATTAGGGAAGCAATTTTAACCCCTAAAAGAGAAGTATAATAGTTGATTGAAACACACCAAATCTGAGAAAATCCAGACATCCACAATGACAAGAGAAATCAAGGAAAAAACTAACTTGTCACCATTTGAACAAACTCTTTACTTTGAAAATAGATAACTGAAGGTAAAGAATTGGAGATTTATCCTGCGTTTCCAGTAGCAACTCTATTGCAGAAACCAAATGGCTCCAGTTGAGAAGAGAAAGCTCTAATTTACAAAAAAATCATTTTATAGTCCCTAATGAAATTATTGATTCAGGCGAGGAATATCAATTGATATTAAAACCTCTATAGATGGAGTACTGGTTATTCATATGGCACTTGGGCTACTTTCTGGTAGATTAAAACATAACTATACAATGGAGAGATCAGACTGTCCCCACCTTCACCTACTGATAATCTATCCCCCACTCAAGCATCATAACGGTGAGATACCCAGCTATTATGTGTCTTCGGATGTTATACAATATGAAGTATACCTAATCATTATATTGCAATCTAGCCCAAAATATTTAACTTGAATCTAACCAAATGTTTATATCTAACTTATGTACATGAAATATATAGGGGATACAGGAATAAGGTGAACAAAAATAGGGGGAAACAAACAAATCTAAAAGGTAGCATCTATAGGACAAATGGCCTGGGCTCGTCAATATATCAGTATAACTAGAAAAGGAAATATTCTACGTTAAAAGGCAGTCTGAAAATATAACAAGGAAATGGAATGTGTAGTTCTGGACTGGTTTAAGTTTGTACAAACCAGCTATAAAAAATAGTTTTGCAGGGAGAAGAGTGGTAGATAGGGGTAAAGAGAATCAAATATTTGGTGACAGAAGGAAATTTACCTTTGGGTGGTGAACACACAATGCAATATGACTATGACATATTGTTGAACTGTACACTTGAATCTTATTTGATTTTATTAACCAATGTCACCCCAATAATTTTAATTAAAAAAAAAAGAGCGTCTGGGGGCCAAATGAAGAAATTTGAATATGTGTTAAGTATTAAATAATATTAAGAAATCATTACTAGTTTTACTAGGTGTAAAATGTCATTTTTGGCTATATAGGAGGATATTAATATTCTTTAGAAATGTGTATGAAAGTATTTAAAGCTGTATCAAGAGTTTAGAACAACAAAGCTTTATTTCTCACTCACATTATATTATCATCCCAGGTCAGCTGCCACTGTTCGCTCATTTTCAGTCTGCTATACATTCTGAAGGAGCAGCCCTGTCTAGGACACTGTTGCAGAAGGAAAATGAGGATGATAGATCCATACTGTGACTCTTACTGTGGATATCATTTTCACTCACACTTCATTGGCTAACTCAAGTCACAAGGCTAAGTCTAGCATCAGTGGGGTAAGGAGGTATAATTCTCCCATAAGGTGGGACAGTAGAATTACTTAGAAATCAGTGACAATAAGAACAAAGTATCTTAAACTCTGAATCCTATCAAAATTATTTCTCAGGGAGCAAATTATAATGTTAAATCCAGATATTAGAAAGCAAGAAAGGTTGAAAATAAACCTTTTATGAACTTAGTTTTCAACTCTAGAAACTAGAAAAGAAATAAATAAACCAAAGAAGATAGAAGGAAGGAATTAATAAAGATAAAGTAGATAATGTGAAATAGAAAACCAAAAATAGACTTAAATTCTGTTTTGACAAGATCGAAACACAGGAAGCCTTTGGCAAGTATGATGCAGAAAAGAAAGAAAGAAAAAAGACACAATAACATTGGAAATGGAAAGAGAATGCAGAGATTTAAAAAACATTTCTTTTTTTTTTTTTTTAATGTTATGTACAGCTTTATTCCAATGAGTTTAAAAATCCAGATCATGGAAAAATGTTAATTATCAAAATTGACTCAAGAAATAGAAAGTTTGATCTTACCAATAACATAAGAAATAGGTAGTCAAAGATCTACTTTCAAAAAAGAAAACAAGTTTACATGGCCCGTAAGGTTGAGTACTACCAAGATTTCAAGGAGGAGATAGTATAAAGTGTCCCATGGCTTAGTAAAATGTGGAAAGCTTACCAATAGTAGATTATCACTTTTTAGCTAAAGATATCATATGACCAAGCTCTGGTCAATGAGATGAAAGAAGAGGGAGAGGGAGCTATGTGCTTTAGAGAAAGGTTTTCTTCTCTGATATAAAGAGAGGGATGTGAGAGAAGACTCTGTTTGGGTCTGCCTGCAGACATGTCCCTGTGGATCTGTTGCGGTCATCTTGTGGCCAGAGGGAAAACATGGTTGACCCACGGAGCATCAGATGGGAAGACCTTGGATTCTCTGTGATGTCGTTGAGTGCTGAACCAACTCTGGGACCTACTTCATGAGAAAGATATACTTTCGTTGTGTAAAGCACTTTTCTGTGATTTTTTTGGTGACTAGCTGCTGAAAACACCTTAACTAAAATACCTGAGCTCTAGCAAACTTTTACAGCATAAATACCCCCAGGTAATATCAATGATTTCAGAGCCCAGAAAAAGTTCTGGAATTTTACAGTACATTTTGCAGGTGTTGGTCTTACAAAATCCAGATACTAAAACTGGATACTTAGATACACCATTCCTAAAGGAAATGTTTCTTTAAAATTCTATACTGCATTTGGTCTATTGAGCTGTTTCAATGATAAAGGAGAGACAGAAATCCCCATCTTTAAGGAAAAATACTCAAAATAAATTCTTATCTTCAAAGTTGAAGCACATTTCATTTTTTTTTCGGCCAAGATAATTCAGAGACAAAACAATATAGCAATGTTTTTTTCCTCCTGTTTTAAACAGCAAGATAATTATAACAACTTTTATGAGTATGATTCTTAATTCTTAAGCTTTTGATCTCTTGTAAAAATTAAAATGAAATTCTTGACCAGATGGCACTTACAGAAGGTTCACATTTTATTGAAATGTTTGCACTGATTGTTGTCCATATCACATTAATATTTAAGCTTCCTCCTGCCAATTTATGAGGTGTTAGGTGATTGTCTACTTTATTTAGCCCATCTTGCTTGTGTTCCTCTCAGCTGATACAATTCAATATTGGCAAGTTAATGAGTTGTTTTCAAGGAGAATCGAAGCATTCAATAAATTTAATAACTCAGGTGCGAAAATGTCCACCTATTAAAAGTAAAAAAATTAAAGCTCAGTGAAATATATGCCCAAAATGAAAATATTAACTCTTACACCTCTAGGAGGTGAGTGATTGCATGCCAAGAAGGGGTGAAATGCGTGTAGGTGAGTCATGCAAAGGAGTTTAGATCTCAAGGTCAGACGATTCTAGTTAATGGAGGGAAGAGAGGGCAATAATCTCACTGGGGAACTGGGAGGGAAACACAATTACTAGGGACTCAAGTACAGAGGCAAAGGTCAGCCAGGGACAAGAAGGGAGTCAGGTACTTTGTTATAGAAACCCGGAAACCAAAAGTCAACTCTATCCTAAGCTAAGGAGTTTTGGACCAGGGCTCTGGAGGCCTTCTGCCCACAAGCATTTTCCCTAGAGTTGGAGGCAATGCTGAGCCTGGAGGTAAGGGGTATAGATAGCTGGGAACCAAGCAAGTTCATGACACCAGACAAATGAACTGGTGCCTCAGAATCTCAATTGCAGTCAGAAAAGGCTGACAAACTACTGCTATGAGAAGACCCGTTAATCTCCTGGGTCTAAATGGAGTTGACTCTGAAAAAGTTTGGAAGACAATAAGTATTGTCTTTAGTGTGTGTAATCCCCCTTCTAACCCCCAAGTTAACTTCAGAAATGAAAACACATTCGCTTTAGAAGGTTGGTTCATCTGAAAAGTCCAAAGTGCCCGAAGGATATCATCTAACTATGCCCCTCATAAAAAGACATGAATAAACACTTTGCCCTAGCTTCCAAAGTAACTGAGCATCAACTTTATTTGTAAAACTGGAGGACACTAAAGAAAGTCAATCTCTACTGATATTAGCCTTTGAGAGAATCCATTGTTAAAGGCCATAGACAGCGAGTAGAAGTATAAGCTCAAAAGACATGTTCTTGGGGGAGGTCCTGCAGAAGAGCGTGAAATCAAGATGGGACCAAAACTTGTATTTGAGTCTCCTCCTGACCGACGTGCATTTATTTTAGACATAAGTTCCCACCTTTCTACTGTACTGCCTTGTTCTCCCTCAACAACATCCAAAGGATCTCTACTAAAATATTTACTTAGACATAGTCAAATCTTTGTAAGAATCAAATGACATCTCGTTTCCTATCCTTTTGCCAATTGGGTCGTAAGGCCTGCTGTTGTCTTTCTCTACTTTTCTAATTTGTCTTCCCTTTTCCATTTCCTCTATCACCTTCCAAGTTTACTTTAGGTATGCCTGCTCTCAAATGAGTCCCAAAATCTACATTAGGAGGATCAGAGCATCCTGTCGAATGTCAAAACATTCTTCCCCCTAGAAAAGGAAATATCAGTGGATATTCAGGGTCCATAGATTTAGTGGGTGTGCATGCACAAGAGAGAGAGAGAAAGAGAAGAGAGAGAGAGAGAGAGAGAGAGAGAGAGAGAGAGAGAGAGAGAGAGAGAGGAACAGAGAAGGACAGAGAAGGACAGAGAGGGAGAGAACGATAAACAGTGCTGTTCTTAAAGCCAGGCCATGGTACAATCACCAGGGCCTCCCTCTTTTTATGATATCCTAGATGCGTAGCAACTCATTTGGTTATTGCAGAATGCTTTATAAACAGGGCACGCAATAAAAGCATGGTCGAAAACATTTCAGTTGTACTCGTTTCTCATTTTCTGCACGTGTTTTCCCAACAGCTGGTTTCTCAAAGGGAGCCTAGGGAGAGGCCTTAATCAGCTAACATCTCTCTTGCTGCTTCCTGCTCAGGCACTGGGAACCCTTCCTGTCCCTTCCTATTTTATATAACCCACATGCTAGAGGGATTAAGTTTTATCACTTAACTCCATAAAACTTATGGACTTGGGTGGCATTTGAGAACCTAAGTCCAATAACTAAATGCTATAACTACCCCTCCCCTCAATTTGGGTAAGAGGTGATCTCTTCCAAGAAGTACAGCGTGCTCGTATTTCCTTGGCTATTCAGAAAAGCAAGATTATGTTTTCAAATGTCACTGTCAAATCATATCATTGTAAATTTTATATCCAGAAGTGGATCATTTATATATCTTAGTGATCATGTAGCCCCAAGGGTTCTTAACCTGGGCTTGTGAATGGGCTCGAAGGAGTCTCTTAAACTCCAAAATTGTGACTGTCATAGCAAGAAGATGTGCCTGGGTAGGCTGTTTCTCTTCCTTTCCCAGAAACTTGAACATGTAAGGAACAAACCCTATAAATATGAATGTTATTGAGAGACTAGTTTTTCTAATTTCTCTCATAATTCTGTCCCCAGTTTGAGGTCCAATTCTTGGTACTTGGTCTTAAAGAAAACACCTGGAAATGCAGTGAAAAATAATGAAGTCAAAACCTCCCATACAGTGAATGCGTGAATGACTAGGTTAAGATGCTAGTTTTTGAAGGCATTTAAATAGAAGGTTGTAGGATTTATTTCCCTTTCTCTCTTCCTAACACTATTCCAAATTTCTGAACCATGTATTTGAGAAGGATTGACCCTACCTCTACGGCATGACCCAATCAGCATATCCCATCTCCCGGGCCTTTATGATTGGTTTAGGAGAAACACGGTACCCAAGTCAGGGCAGTGGAAGGCCAATGAGACCAATGAGACTAATTTAGGAGTTTTATTTAAGCTACTGAGGATGCTCATTCTCTCTTTTCTGCTAGATTTGAACCTAGAAGTATGAAGGCTCAGAAGCTTCTCAAAACAAACCTTATGGAAACCCTATGGAAGCAATAAATGAAAAGTAAGAATTCAAGATTTATTTACTTTATATGGGCCCTGGGCCTAACCCTTCCCAAAGGTTTGACCTCTTGACTTTAAGCTATGTTCACCTACAAATTCTCCTTATTGTTTAGGTCAATTTGAGTTTGTTTTTTGTTTCTTGCTACAGAAAGATCATTAGCTAATACAAGTTTATGTGATTTGCAGGAAGTTGAAACACAATATGTATTTACGGAGATTTCCTAACTCTCAAACCAACATTTAACCAAAAGATCATTTTCCTTATAATATCCCCTGTCAGGCAGAGTTGTATACTCGTACTCGTAGATAAATTTGTATGAAAGTAATTAAGCTGTGATCATACAGTGAGTCCATTGCAACACAATAATTAGTTCAAGGAACTTGAATTCCCACGTCCCTGGAGACATCGTCAAGCCTCTTAGGAAATAATGTTGAGATATTGCTTAAAGTGACATTGAAGTTTTCCCTCATGTTCCTCTTAGTCAGATTGTGACAGATAGTTCCTGCTTAAAAGAACACAGTCACTTTTCTGACACAATTATTTTCCACTAAAAACAAAACACCAAACTGAAAGGAAAAGAGATTGTTTAAATAATATTAAGTCAGTTATTTACTAATACTATCAGATAACACAATTGTGGCAACTAGAAAATTGGATTCAAGTTTTGAATTGCTCCAACTTTGCCCTAGGAGTTGTCTGGCAAACACACCAGAAGCCCACAGTTTATTTGAATGGAGGGAAATGAGTCTTGATCACTATTTGTGAAATATCTTTGTTCAAATAGAGATAGAATATGGAAAGATAGGACCTATTATTTTTTTTTGCCCACATTTCCTTATTCATGGAAGGATGCCCTAGACTTCAGGATATGGAAAGTATTTTGTTTATCATTATTATTCCTAACCTCTGAGGGGCAACATTCTTTTTTTTTTATTTATAGATTTTCTGGAGAATCATGATTTTCCAGGCGTACAAAAGCCCATTTAAACTAATTTATTTGTTTTCCCCAACATTGATATTTTTTATGACAAATTTCTAAGTTAAGAAAACTGCACAGTATAAAAGAAAGAAGGTCTCACCAGGAGCTGAACAATCTTTGGTCACTTTATTTATCTCATTAACTTTCTTCATAGGCTAAATTTCTCACTCTCTGGGCCTCAGTTTCCTCCTCTCTGAACAGAGGGGCTTAGACCAGCTGATCTCCAAGTTCCCTTCCCTAAAGATATAGGAGTTTATGAGTAATATGCTTATCTGATTATAATATCGGGAACTATAATTTGAAACTGTACATTCTCTATAGCATTTAGTCCTTCATGGTAACAATCAGAAATCAATTGTCAGGTTTAGAATGACGATACTCATGAAGGATTCTTGATTAGGAAATCAAATACCTCAAATTTGGTAGGAGCACTTGAGTTTTATTTATTTATTTTTTAATGGCCTAGGGCAAACTTTTGAGATTCAGTTACTATCAAGGTTTCCTATGAAACAATGACTAAATACGAGACATTATTTTTAAGTCTTTTGCTTTTGTAGAAGGAAATTCTTTTTGGTCCCTTGTTAGCTAGAGCTCTTAATAAAAGAATAGAAAAATTGTAGTATGGATTACTTCAGTATATTACATATCCAAGGGGCATGATTACTTAATAGATGGCTACACGTGACATCTTTTTAGTTTCAAATTTGAGTTAAATTAGCAGGTTGCTTTGTAACAGACATATCAAACAAAAGTATATCATAACTTGCTGGAGACTAATGGCTTAGCCCTTTCTATGATTGAAAAATTTTATGTTTTTGACAGAGCTCTGTGGGGTCCAAAAATATTTATTTTTAAGTTAGATTAAGTAGAAAAATCAATATAAAGAACTAAATGTATGGTGTATAACAAGCTATCATTGAGATTTGGCCTTCATGAGCACTCTTTTAATGAAAAGAAAATATATTAAGTTGAACAATATGAAATTGCTATTTTCAGGTCAAAATTTTATTTGGTTCTACCTAATACCTTGTAAATAATTAAGTGCTGGTTTTTACCCCCTTACTAAAGAACTTAAATCTTCTTGTAAGAAGGAAAAAAGAAACCTTTTCAGTTAGGGATTGTGGGTCTCAGAGTTCGTAATGGGAGAGCCAGTTATACTAAAGTGTTTTTTCCCCAACCATTAATTTAAACTATCAAAGTAGAACAATATGTATGTGGTTTAAAAAAATTAAAAAGTATGAAAGGACTGAAAATGAAAAGTACACATATCCTGACTCCTATCCCACTGAAAAAAAAAAACATACATGACCTTCATCAAACTCCCTAGAGGCAATCACTTTAAATCCTTCCTAGCTTTATTTCATTTAATCACTGCTGCGGTCTGAATGTTTGTGTCCCCCACAATTCACATGTTGAAACCTATCCCCCAAGGTAATGGTTTAGGGCTTGAGGACTTTGGGAAGTGATTAGGTGATTAAGAATGGGATTAGTGGCCTTATAAAAGAGAGTCCAGAGAGATCTCTCCCTGATCTTTGGCCACATGAAGACACAATTAGAAGTCTGCAATTTGGAAGAGTGCTCTCACTCCAGCATGCTGGCACTCCAGCATTCAAAACTGTGACATATAAATTTTTGTTGTTTATAAGCCACCCAGCCAGTCTACGGCTTTTGTTCTAGCTACCCAAGTGGACTAAGATAGTCACTCTCTTCTTAGCTCTAAATAAGTTGCTTATACCTATTTTTTTTATTTGTCAGCTTTAAACACTATTAACTCCCCGCCAAGGAAGATGATCAATGAGCTATTTATGTCCTATGTCCCACTTCATCATCCATTTCATATTTTGTTAGTCATAGCATTATTTTGGTATTAATAATACATAGTATTATTTAGTATTTACTTTATTTTTCTATTGGTTATACTTTTAACGTTAAAAACATACTTAAACCCACATTTCCAGCTTTATCATCTTTAAAATCTTTAACTTCGAAGATCTCTTACTTCCTTATTTACTATGTAAGATAAAGAACAATTCTACATTTCTCTCCTCCATAGATCTCTTGCCATCTGTCAACTCCACCATTACTCTTTATTGTCAGTTTATAACATTTAAATTTTCTTCTATGAATAGTCATTCAGTTGACTCTAAGAATTGAAAGTCAATAAACTGCAATTACACTATTTTGATTATGCAGATAGCATTCACTATTGAACAAAATGCATCAGTTAGCAAAGAAAAGGTAAATCTATATCATAGCTCTATGCCAATAGATAAGGATGCTCCAAACATCGAGTTCAAATAATTACATTTTCAATTAGTTGTTCAAAATAATACCACATTTTAGTTTACTTTATATTCGAAACACAGTTCTCTGATGTTTTTGATTGCTTTCCATTTTCCTTCTTAACGAAAGAAACACTTGCCTTCACTGTATGACTAAATTTATCCAGGATCTTAATCTCAGTCTCTGTGGCATGGAATCCACTTTTTGTTTGGAGATATTCTTTTTCTTTAGAAACCACTTCCTCCCTTGCCTTGCTGTACAGCTGTCATTCTAGGCCTTCCCTTCATTGCAGTCCTGGGTTAGGACTGGTGTTTCTTGAATCCCAGGCTTTCCTCATTCTTGGATTTTTTTCTTTTTACTCGTCCATCCTTAATTAATTTTTTTCAGAAAGGATTAGTAAAAGGTAGACTTTCTGAGTTTTTACATATCTGAACATGTATTCATTTTACCATTATAGCTAAGTCATAGTTTGGCTGGGAATGGCATTCTGAGTCTCGGAATTCTGAAAGCAGTGCTCCATTTTCTTCTGGCACTGAGTGTTGCTGCTAAGAAGACTGGTGCCAATGAGATTTTTGTTCTATTGTAGTTGGCCTGTTGTTTGTTCTCTGGAAGCTTTTACGATCTTCTCTTAGTATCTGATATACTATAAATCACAAGGTTATGATTAAGTATGAGTCTATTTTTATTTATTTTGTTTGGCACTCAGTAAGTTCTTTCAGTCTGAATTCTCCTTAACCCTAGTAAATTTTCTTCTTTTATTTCTCTCATTAGTTACTCCCCAGAGTTTTCTTGTCTTCTTCTGGAACTATGAGTTGAGTCTTGTCCTTCCTGGATTGACCCCGTATTATACTCTTTGGATGTTTAAAAATATTTTTTTTCCTTCTGTCATTTTGCTTTCCACTTTGGAAGATTCAATTGGACTTTTCTTTCAGCCCTATATTGATGTTTTTATTTTAGGAATTAATTATATTTTAAATTTCCAAAACTTCTTTTTTTGTCTCTAAGTGTGTGTGTGTGTGTGTGTATGCATAATCTCAACTTGTTTTTGTTTTATGGATACAATAGCTTATGAGGTCAGTTTTTTTTTAATAATTCTCTTGAAAACATTAAATTATACCATCTTTTTGTTGTTTTTTAACTAAGTGAACCGGAAAAATGTGCATCAGGGAAATTGCCTATCCTTTACTCGCAATTTAAAGAAATGTCCTATCATGGAAAATATCAAAGGTATACAAAGTAAACAAAGTATAATGAATGCTGTATCTGTACTGTCACGCAGCTTCAATAAATATCAACATTCTGTCATTCTTATTTCACCTATACTTCCACCCATTCCTGTAAGTTGTTATAACCAAATGACTAATTAAATAATCTTTTATGTGGAGTTCATCATTTGAATTTATTTTTCATTTAGTATATTATTCTGTTAGATTGTGGGGGTTCAGAATGAGCTGCCTCAAGATGTGTCTCAGCAGTATGCAGGTCGCTTTGAGCTAAAGGCAATTTTAGCTTTAGGCTCAAGAGAAATTTCAGTCCCTCCCTTTAACTATTAACTATAGGGCAGGGTAAACAGAACAAAATGTCTGTTCTTATTATCCTTCAATGACCCTTTGAAGCCCCCAAGGTGCATTACCTCATCCCCAGCTCAGGACTTCTTACATACCACAGTCTCCCTTTCTACCTCTGAACCTGTCATGCACGTGGTGTCTCTCTTTCATGAATGCGGGGTTCCCATACATATGTATGTATTAAATTTGGTATTTTCTCTTGCTAATCTATCTCATGCCTATTTGATTATTAGACCAGCCAAAAGAATCTTGGGAGTAGAGGAAAATTCGTTCCTCCCCCACAGTATCATATCATATACTTTTTCATAAAACGCCTAACTCAGTGGATGACAGTATTAAAAATTATAACCACAACAACAAAAACCCCTACCATTTACAGAGCACTTTCTGTGCCAGATGCTGTGTTCATTCTTTACAAAACACCAGCTCATTTAAGATGATCGATAATGCAAATGTTTGCCCTTTAATCTGCAAAGAATATAGAGATGTTATTTGTTAAAGGATTAGTAAAAGAATTCAATATTAAAACCAACGTGCAGAAAAGGACATTTTCTGTGAAGTATGTATTCACGACCATGATTCTCAGATACAATAAAATACAACACAATGATAGCTGCTGCTTGTGGGAAAGGACTATTTCTAAGGAAATTTTAATATTTATTGTCTGAGGAACAAATAATAGCCTTTCAATGATTCAGTACCATAGTCACAATAGTTATAACACCAAGTTACAAATAAGATGCTGCTGTAAGAACTGAAGCACTTTTTTCTGTACATGTGATTCTAAAATTCAGATATAAACTAAGAGTTTTAGCAAATGAAGAGCCCAAATATCTTGTTTATGTCCATAGAAAGTAGAAAATGTATTTTGTTGACTGGAGAGTAAACTTCATCAGAGGCCAACAATTGTTTCTCTCACTTGGCCTCATTCAGCTTTGTGAAATTTCCCCAGAGCTCTGCCATCATTAACTGCAGAGGTGGTACAGGAGATAGGTATTTGCATTCAAGTGCTGTTGTTTGATAGTTTTCTAACCATGGGCCAGTTACTTAATTTCACTAAACCTCAGTTTCCTCATTTGCAAAATTAGGGAAACATCTCCTTCTTAGGGTATTTGTAAAGATTAAGAAAGAAATCACACTAAGCAAGTAGTACAAGGCCTAAGACTTAAGTATGTATAAATGATCATTATAATTACTGTGGGATTCACAGGTATCCTCTACTGGTAGTGCAGCCAGATTTAGCAAATAGAAATACAGGATATCCAGTTAAATTTGAATTTCAGATAGACAAGAAAATTTTTTTTAGTCTAAGTGTGTCCCGAATATTGAATGGAATATACTTATACTAAAAATTATACTAATTCCATTATCTATCTGAAATTCAAATTTAAGTGGGCATCCTGTTTTTAATCTGGAAAAATAATTCCTCTTCTAAAAGGGAGTCTGAGGTATAGTAAAATAAACTTACAGGAAATAGAGCTGTGATTAAATTTGGTATTAATCTGTTCACATTTGGTAGTCCACTATCCCCCAATACACTCAGTATTTTCCAGGTAATGTTCAAGTATCATATAACAAAAACAAATAATTCCCATGTTTTGGAGTAGAATATAAAATTTTCTCCAAACCGAAACCTGTTAGATCTAGTTACTATATTAAACTAGGCATGGGTTTTGAAACTACTGAATTATATTTGTATTTAAATCTTTATTTGGAAAACCACGAAGTACTAAATATGAAAGTCATATTAATCAACACTAAAAATACACAAGGTAAAAAATCTCTGACAGCATTCAATATCTTTGAAACACTATTTCATAATGTTCTTGTTTACCATTTTTTTGTGTGTGCCAATTATTTCTCAAAGTGTGCTTATTAGCACATACACACAAAATAAAGTAGATGGATTTTATATTTTATTCCAAACAGATTCTACATCTTCCCTCTTACTAAAACTAAAAAGCCCATTATTAACTGTACCAGTATTTTAGCTTTCTTCAAACTTAGTTACATTTTTAATGAAATAAAAAGTTAACTGCTTCCATTCCCAAATTGTTTCAACCTTGCTTATGAACTAAATAAATGCATTCTTGCCTACTAGCACGCTGGTTTGCTATTTCTAATAACGATTTCATGCCAGTTTTTATAAAACGCTTCCACAAATCTTTTGATGTCACTGGCTCAAAAAAGTAACTGGATTTTGGTTATTCCCAAAGTCATAATTATAAATTTAGCTTTCCTAAGTGCAAGGGGGGAAAAAAATCACTTTATAATATTATATGCTCCTATTTCTTTTCCATTTGTGGGAGATGTGATTCCTAATTCCTTGCTTTGGACAAGCAAAATGAGGAAACAAGAAATGCCAGAATTTAGTTATCCATTTAGTCCTTTAAAGCATTTGCAGGCTGTGTTTAAACTTCTAGATGCATCACCCCCCAAAATAAGATGTGTGCTACATATCTTCATTCATAATTTTTTATTTGCTAGTAAAACAGAGGCAGTGCTCTATTTCCTTTTTTCAAACAACCGCACCGTCACTCCTAGTTTCTTCATCCTGTCGCAGCAGTCGCAGAGCACGGTACTCTTCAGCTCCATCTCGTGTAGGAAAACGTTGACTGCACCCTCAGCTGCGACCAAGGGGAGCATTTACTACAGTGGAAAAGACGAAAAGCCGGGAACATTAGGCATCAATACTAAACGAAGAACTGATTTCCTGTGGATAGAGTCTCAGTGTCTGAGAAAAATCAGAGGGTCTTTTCATTGACCGGAACCTCAGGAAAGCGTGTACTGTATATTGGCTTCATTGATCAATTCTGGAGAAAAATTATACTCCACTTAATGAAAACTGGTATATTTAGAATTAAATTCCCACTGACCCGAGATTCCTGGTTAAATCCGTCCAGAGTCAAAGACGGACATTCTCTGAGCGGCAGTATGTATTACACTGATCTAGCAGAGTATCTTTAAGTCACGTCATAGAGCCCAAAGGAGAACGCCTGGAGGCGGTTTGGGAGGCAGTTCCCGGAGAGGGAGGTTAAGTCCTCTCCAGGGAGGACGTCTTGGGCAGAGTGGAGTCGTTTCTGTGCTTTCCCGGTCTCGCGCAGCTGCAGGCAAAGAGCCGAAGGGACGCCGGGCCCCGGCAGCATCCCAGAGTCCTCCTTCTGAGAAACCTGTGGGTCGGGGACGCCACCTTTTGCTTGTTACTATAAATTTGCTTCCTATTAAGCCCTCGAAATTTTTTAAGTTGCTCGGTGTAGTTTTTTGCTTCTTCAGACCAGTGTGGAAGGAGGCCTGAGTACCAGCGAGCACGGCGGGGAATCGCAGGGCGGGGCGGGGCCGTGGGCGGGGCCGTGTCCGTGGGCGGGGCCTACTCGCCGCCTCAGGCTGCGCTAGGCCGCGGGCGCGAGGCTGTGGCGGCGGCGGCGCGGGCCGAGCGGCGCGGGGATTGGCTGCAGCTGACGGAGACGTCAGGCTCCCGCGGCCCAGCGGCAGCCGGGTTCCGCGCGGCGCAGTCAGCTTGAGTGCGCGCGGCAGTGAGGAGGTCTACTCGGCTGTCCCACCTTCTGCCGCCGTCGCTGGGCTGCGCCGCTTGAGCCGGGACGCGCCTCCGCGTTCCTCGCCGCCTCCACTCTTGCGGCCGCCGCTCCCCTCGCCGTCGGCGCACACACCATGACGAAGAAAGACAAGAAGTCCTTCAACCAGAGCCTGGCCGAGTGGAAGCTCTTCATCTACAACCCGAACACCGGAGAGTTCCTGGGGCGCACCGCCAAGAGCTGGGGTGAGCGGGCGGCGGTTGGGCGCCTGGGGCCGGCCGCAGTCCGGGGGGCGCCGGGCGGGGCGGGGAGGAAAGGAAAAGTGGGAGGCGGCTCCCTGCGCGGGGGCCCCAGGAGCGGCCACGACTCCGCCACCCGCAGCGGTTTTCTCTCTCGGCCTCCAGACTAACTCGGGCGGCGGCGGCGGAGGCGGCAGAGCGCGGCCCCATTCATTTCTCGCGGGGCCGGAGGCGGTCGCTTTCAGCCGAAGCAGCGGGGCCGGCGGGCAGCCCCGGCCCAGCCGCGCGGGTTTCTTCCTCCCTACGGGGAGCGGGGCAGCGCGGGGCGCACGTGCTGCCCGGGCCTCCTGCCGGGAGCGGCGCCGGAAGCCGGGAACCCTTTCCCGGAGCCGAGCCCCTAGTGTACGGGGGCCGAGCGCCCGGGCCTCCTTTGTACGGAGCGTGTCGGCGGGGAGAGGCCTTGGCGGCGCCGCCGAGCGGTTCGGGGAAGCCAGACCCTGCCCCACGCCCCGGGAGAGGAAATTTCCACTCCCTCCGCTATCTTGTGACTCGTCCACTCTGCCACCCCAACCGGTCGGAAGAGTGCGAGTGAGTGTTAAGTATGTGGGTTGCATGAATGCCGCGGTGAGTTAATCACAAGTATGTAGTCCACGAGAATGCACTTGGATTTGGACAGTGAAAAGACCCTTAAAGCTTGGTTCCTTCCTAATTCCTTTTTAATTACAGAGGTTTCTTCCTTAGAAGTTTGCTTCTTTGGGGGAAAGTATATCCTATCTGAATGGCACAATGTTTTTCTGCGCCTTCAGTACGCGTGATGGCTGTATCAGTTTTTCTGTACATGAGTTCTTTGTTTTAAGCGAAATATTTAAACCATTCACCAGTGTAGTGCTGTTTTTCAAAAACATTAGTGTCTGAATAAGGACTAGTGCTCGTTCTTTTTCTTTTTTGCCTTTATACTTAAAAAAAACTAATTTTGCTCCTTTTTGTTGGCCTTTTGAAAACTTTTTTGTTAATAGGTCTTGACAGACCTTTTTTTCTGGGTGAGAATAAATTTCTAGAGTTGAGAAATATTTGGGCACATTTTTAAAAGAAGCATGAAGAAAGTAAATTAGCTATGACTTAGAAAATAAACCTGCTGCTGACTGAAATCGGCTCCCCCAGAGTGGATGCAAAGGTGGCTTAAGCCCTATCACAAGCTGAAAGGGGTCTTAGGGGTTTTTTAGCCCAACCTCCACCTTAAAGAAGAAAAAAATGAGATCTGGAGAGGTTGTGATTTTGCTTTGCTTAAAATTACATATTCCACAAAACCAAGAAAAGAACCCAGTTCTCCTTTAATCCTAGTCCAGGGGTTGTATTATTTTACAGATGCCTTGCCTAACTGCATGGTAATCACTCACGATTTTTATTTAAATGGCTGTCTTTTGGGAACCCACTGTTGTGATGAGGAAATACATCTTGCATCCGGAGTTAAATGGGGGAAATTTGCGAACAATTATTATTGTTTCTGGAGTGTATTAACTTATGCTGAAGGAATTTCTGAGTAGTAAAGATGGATTAATTTTTATAGACTAACTTCCTTCCTTTCTCCCTTCCTCAGTGCATTCTAATTTCTAGTAATTAGTTTCTTCACTTTGTGAATGAGATTTCTTACTGCAGATAGTGCTCCCTCTCTAATTTAAACTTTGTATTATGATATTGGGTTAGAGATTTGATTTGATATATGCATTGGATATATGCATTTAAATAGATAACGTGTGCACAAATAGGGCATTCTATAAGGGCAGTAGAAGTAGTACAAGTAAAGTTGGCAGGATTAAGGCAAGACCTTTTTTCAAAATTGAAAATGCAGTATTATTCTTATCAACAAATATTAAATTTCTGTTTATCATAATAATAGTAAGCCAGCACAGAATGACATAAATAGGTAAAAATTATCTATATTTTCCAGTTATCCCAAAGAAGGGCATCCCTCTGTTGGCATTTGGGGGAGTGGTGTGTGGAGGCTGAAATCCATACTCAGCTCACTAGGCCGTGTACCCTAGAGCATGGGGGTCTTCCTGGGAAAAGGGGTATCTTGTTCTAATTCTCAGAAAAGAACTCTATCGGACAGCTGCCTGATCTCATCATCCCAGAGAATGCCCATTATTAGTATTTTGGTATATATCTGGACAGACTTAAGAAATGTGTATAACATTTTTCTTTTTTACAAAAAGAAATCTACAGTAGGTGTTTCATAATCTTTTGAGTATATTGTGGTCATCTTCCCATGTTAATAAAAATCTATATCACCATTTTTAATAGCTGACTAGTGTTCCATTATATAGTTAGATGTATTGTGACTTTTTTTTTAACAAACAAGTTTATTAACGTGCATACCTCATGTATGCATGGGAGATACCAAGGGAAAAATGAGTAACTCCTGATTTTTTTAAAAAATCAGTGCCTTATTATAGGTACTGGTCCTTCCTCCCATTTTTTACAAATTTATTTCCTTGAGATATGTTGCTGATGGTGGAATTTGTAGGTCAAGTATTATATATGTAACTTTTACATTTTGAAAACATGTTAAACTTTTCTTAAGAAAAACTCATTTGTGCAATTTTTTTTCCTAGTTTTTTAATTTAATGTAAGTGGTGATGGGGGTGGGGTATTTACATACTTTTTAGATC
Organism: Pteropus vampyrus; assembly: GCF_000151845.1. Classification (NCBI taxonomy): domain Eukaryota; kingdom Metazoa; phylum Chordata; class Mammalia; order Chiroptera; family Pteropodidae; genus Pteropus; species Pteropus vampyrus. Next base: position 6,158,652 of record NW_011888816.1, on the reverse strand, counting down.
TTGGTAAAGTTGCTAGGTCTGCCGCTGTGCAGAAAAGGCCTTTTCTACCCCAATGATATTCTAAAGACATTATTTTAAGATATTCAAGTCTTTAGTACATTTGTCCTATATAATCTGAGGTTCCTCTCCAAATTCATTAGACATTAAAAGTTCATATATTTAAAAAGCAATTTTGCCACTTATATTTGGGATAAAGTGAAAATACTGCATGTCACATCACATTGCCTTATTTAAAACAGCTATATATAAAGATTTTGAGTAGCCACTTGAGTATCTGTATATCTTACACCTGGTTACAGCAGTTTAAAATGCTTAAATATATATAATCACCTCATTTGATTTTTAGAACAACCTTCTAAAGCCCACTAGATAGATGATGAAAGTGTACCTAGAGCTGATTTCTTAAAGCAGAACAGTAAGGGCACATCAGGAATACACAATTGCCGTTTATGAAAACAAGACAAAGAAAATTTAGCACTTTGTGGCTGATACTACGAATATTAAGCCTAAATGCATTAAATACAGTAAGAGTGAAAATGGTGAAAGATAGCTTAGAGATCATCAGTGTTATTTAAAATGTAGGTAGTAGTGGACCATGTGTTGAAATTCACATTTTTAAAAAATAATGAAATAGAATAGAAATAACATTAAAGTCTATTCTACCTAATAATTTTATTCTATGGAAAAATATTTCATGAAACTTCTGTATTTTGTATTTACAGATACCCCACTGTTAAATGTATTTCTTACTGTGGCTCAGAGTCAAAAAAGCTTGAAAACTGCTAGCCTAGCCCTGTGCCCTCATTTCATAGGTGAGAAAATTGAACTCACATATCTGACTTGTCAAAATTCACTCATTTGGTGATAACCCTTGGGCCTTTAGACACCCTCCAAGGCCAGAGCTTTTTAAAAAAAATTATGACATGTTATCTGCTTGTGGGCTTCTTTAGAGTTCATTAGCTTAAGGTTATCTGTCAGTGGGTGCTTGATATTAATATTAATTTAAAACTTGAGTTAACTGATTCCAAGCAGAGTGAGAATTCTGAACCGAAACTGTTAACACTTAAATTTTGTTCCTGGGCCTTTTCTTTTACTATAGGTCCATGAAGTACCATTTTCTCAGTCACCTGCTCCCATTGTCAGTCATGCCTCAGTAAATGCTCGGCTTTGGAGATCAAACACTGTCCCATCTTGGGAGTCTGACTGTAGGGGAGAAAGCAAGTGTGTTTATTTTCCCAATATCACATAGTTTTGCGGGGTGTTGTTCTTTGTCCTGTGGAGTGTGACATATCAAACTTTACAAAACCATGAAGCATTGGAAAAGTAACAGAACTTGCCTTACCTTATGTGCAGAATATACATGAAAGGTCAGTTCTGGGTGGGTGTGGCAGAGGTGGCAGCAGAGGCGTACTGAGCCATCCATCATCTAGCAGGAGACAGTACTTCCTGGACCTGGTACGGGACGGGGAGGGGGCGGAGCAAGGGCTAAGTTTATGTGTTGTGTTCCAGACACCACTCTAATTACCGTGGTATGTGCTTTACTATTATTAAAGAGCAAGCTCCCCTCGCCCTTGAAATAATTTGATTTCTTTGAAATGGAATTACTTTTGAATTTATATCTATAGAATTAGATTAGCTATATTAAAAGAATTTTAAAAACCCTCATATCTTTAATAACAACTTTTCTATGATTTATCATTATGTTTGATTTAGAACCAGTTATTTAACATAATTGTATAATAGGAAAATTACATTTAACTTTGAAAGATGCATTTATTATTTTCTAATTAATGCATTTATTATGTTGATTTTTGAAGTAAAATCACCATTAATCTTTAACCACTTAGAATAACCTCTGTTAACATTTTAACAGTCTCTTTCCTATGTGTAAATAAAAAATTTTAAATGTATAAGTAAAAATTTAAAATGTACAGTTAGACACCTAGTTTTATCACTTAATATTTGAGGGCAATGGTTTTTATTCCTCTGCCACCTTCTTAGTTTGATGTGTTGGGAGTGTCCTTGGCCCTCTCCATCACCTCTGTGGGGACTGTCCAAACTTTCTGCTAGAACTTATGTATTCTGGTGGCTTTAGCTACTACCTCTCTGTTAGGACTCCCAAATCTGCATCTCTAGTTATAATGCATATATACATATATATGTTATTATAACCAACTGCCTGTCAGAAATCATCATTTGGCTGTTTCATAAATACCTCTTCATATAAATCTCCATTGACCTCAGGAGCTCCTTAGCATGAAATACAAACTATAAATCTCACTGGCTTGTTTCTCTCCTGTCACCTCTCTCTACCATTCCACATACTTCTCTCCTACCCCTCTGAGCCTATTTCCTAGCTTCTGAGCCTCTCTTTGCTTCACCTTGGCATGGCTACTCAGGTGTCATCTTTGACAGCCTGATCTCTGATAAACATCTTTGAACCTGTCATGCCTTAAGACTTGGTCAAGTGCTCCTGTGTATCCCATAATGCCATTTTCTAATATAGCATTTATGACTTTATTTAGTATTGTTTTCCATTTATTAGACTACAGGCTTGTTACTCACTTCTTTCTCAGCTTTGGTTCCCTAACACCTAGCCTATTGCATGAATGAACACTTATGAAATGTTCTCATGTAATTTAGCCTTCTGCAATATTGTTTTTTAATGTCTTTGATGGCATTGGTGTATCAGTATAATGGTTCCTCCAAGGTTTGGGCATTCTCCCCCCTGCCACTTTTTTTTGGGGGGGGGGGTATAGCATTGATGGATTTTTATAGGACAGTGCTCTGAAGAAGCTTCCACTTAACTTTCTTGTTGGAGACTTAGCTGAGTTTATGACCTGGGTCACGCATCTGGTTTGGATGGCAGAACCAGGGTTATTATTCAGGTCTCCCGCATTCTTCTGCTTTATTGCTCTTTATGAGCATTTTCTTCTTCTTCTTTTTTTTTTTTTTTTAGCTTACCTGCTCTCAGATTTAATGAGTGCTTATTTGATAGTGTCATTCTCTCCCCTAGAGGATGCTATTACTAATATTTCTGAAAAGAATTCTCTGACTTAGCCTCCTACATACCTGTTTAAGAGTTGTTTATGGAGTTAGCTCTTATTTGTGACTTCCGCCTAGTATTTCGCTAGTGCCAGGGTAAGGTATGACTTTAGAACTGACCCTTGTCTAAGGCATGAGTACTTTTCTTTGGGTAGTAGCTGATGCATAAAAAGTGTATATACCCTTACCCCAATCCATACTTCTCTAACCATTCTTTTCCTGGTTCCTTTCTGCCTGCTCTTCTCATGTTTCCTAATTATATATTTTCCAGGCAGTCTTTGGCCTTGCTTTCTTTTCATCATCTTCCCTTGCAATCTCCAAACAATTGCAAAGATCACTCACAGATTTTACTTCTTGGTTAACTCTCTCAGATTCTAGGTGCTTCATGCATATCCCATAAACCTGAAAGAGTGAGGCTTAGATAATTCTAGTTAGTATCTTATATATCACCTGGCAAATGGGGCTCTTTCCCTTCCTCCACTGAAGTCTTAGTTGTTCCTTTATTTGTAATTTTTGAAAATAACATCTCTATTCTTTTTGTCATCTGGTCTCAAAATCTGGAGATGTACCAGTTCCACATCTCTTGAATCTGATTGCGACCCTCACTCTCATTACCACTACTACAATCAATTCAGGAATTAATTTTCTCTGACCTACTTACCCTGCAACCCCCACCCCCCACCCCCCAGAATCTTGTGAAAGCACATATTCAGGGAGCCTGAGATGCTCATTTTTTCTAGCTTTATGATGCTAACCACTTTTTGTAATTTCTTAGCCTTTAACACTCCTACCAAACTCTGTCCCTTCTTTATCGAGATCTGGTTATGCCTTTTCTTATAAATTCTCTGATTAAAAATCCTAAAGCACCAGATAAAGAGCTTTTGCAACTTTTTCAAAGTTGTTCCAAGTCCACATAGACCTTTGGCTTTCCAGCTTTTATCTGCTGCTTTTTAAAAAATATAGTGTTGTTGACTCTAGGATAAAGTGGGCTTTTAACTCCTGATACATCCCCAGAAAGATCCAAGGAATCAGTTAGAATCATTGTGACCTATACCAGTGTAACCTCATTGC
>NW_011888816.1:6151351-6153236 GCF_000151845.1 Pteropus vampyrus | reverse complement strand
AGGATAAAGTGGGCTTTTAACTCCTGATACATCCCCAGAAAGATCCAAGGAATCAGTTAGAATCATTGTGACCTATACCAGTGTAACCTCATTGCTTGCTTTTGGGTTATATCCAAGTCTGAAGCTTCGATCATGCTGTTCCCCATTCCCCAAAACAATCCCCACTACCTTCAGAAGGTTTAAATAAGTTCCAGACAGCCTGGCATTCCAGGCCTAGTGCATATTGGCTTGAAACTAAGTTTCTAACCTTATGACCTGTCATTTTCCACCTTCCCATACATCATATGTCATAACCAAATGGGTGTATATGAGGCTCCTTGGTCTGGAATGCCGTACTCAGTTCCCTCTCCCATGCCCTTCATTCTCTGCATTATAAATTATTCCCTACTCACAGACCTAACTTGAGTGCCAGCTCTGCCTTAAGCTTTCTCCAAATATGTCCAGGTGAAAATAATACCATATTTATCTCCCATAACACCTAGAACTTTGTATCCTGGATTAAAGCTTATATATAGTGCTCCTATTAACCAGATGTTCTCAGAGAGCAGGATTTTCATCGGCATTTTATATCTGTACCACAACTAGCACATAGTAAGCATTTTTTTGGGGGGTGGGGGGGAACAGTTTGTCATTTAATTAGTTTCATCTTGTGAGTCACCTATTCCTTGGGTTATAGTTGAGAGTATTGTAGGTTAATCGGTGTAGCTCCATGTTGAAGGTCTTATTTATGGAGATACTTATACATGAAGGCATAATTCTTAGCTCACTGTTATTCTATTCAATTAAACTTCTAATTCATTTTGAAGTTTCCAGATAGGGCATCATAGTAAAAATGTTACCATTTTTTTTCTTAGTGAATCTTAGAAGTACACAAATATACTAAGAAGATTACCCAATTAGGACTCAGAATTTAAACCTAAATTCTAGTTTCACATCTCCATCTCTAAGAGAAAAATTGTATGAGGTAGTTTCAAATGCCAATTTGAAATGAAAAACAAAGCCTATATAAATGCTTTGAACAGGAGATGGCAAACTTTTTCTTTAAAAGACTGGATAATAGTTTAGGCTTTGCCAGCCATACCGTGCCTGTGGCAGTTACTCAACTCTGCTATTGTAGCTTGAAAGTGGTCACAGACAATACATAAACTAATGGGCCTGGCTGTTTCTCAATATTTTATTGACAGAAAACAGGCAGCAGCCGTGGTTTGCTGACCTCCACTTCGGAATTTAAGAGTTAGTGGTCTAGGCTGACCCAAGAAACCTGAACTATTCTTAAATGGAATGTGGACTCTTGGCTTTGTTCTTTTCATATAACAAAAGTAATACCATTGTTTGAATTTTTACAATACGGATGTGAATAATCAGTAAGTCTTCAGTCATCCTCAGCTTCTTCCCTAGGTAACCACTTTAACTGTAATACTTCTTAAAACAAAATAGTTGGTATATCCACTTTGGATAAAGGTCCAGCATTTTCATATAAAAGTAAATATGTCCCTAGCCCATGACCCAGTAGTTCTTCTACGTGTTTACCCAAGAGAAATGAAAACATATGTCTATAAAAATACTCGTACAAGAATATTCATAGTAGCTCCACACTGGAATCAGCCCAAGTGTCCATCATCAGGAAGCTGGTATGTTGACACAATGGAATACTACTCAACAGTAAAAAAAAGAATGAACTACAGATACATAGAACCTGGATGAATCTCACAATTAGGCTTAGTGTAAAAGAAGCTTTATCAAAGAGAATGCATACTATACGATTTTCACTTATGTGAAATTCTAAAACAAGAGCACTTAGGCATGCGGAAAAAAGCCCAGAATGGTGTTTGCCTCTAGAGCAGTGGGCATGGCGATTGACTGGGGAGGGGCATGAGAGAACTTT
>NW_011888816.1:6140770-6151301 GCF_000151845.1 Pteropus vampyrus | reverse complement strand
ATGTGAATAATCAGTAAGTCTTCAGTCATCCTCAGCTTCTTCCCTAGGTAACCACTTTAACTGTAATACTTCTTAAAACAAAATAGTTGGTATATCCACTTTGGATAAAGGTCCAGCATTTTCATATAAAAGTAAATATGTCCCTAGCCCATGACCCAGTAGTTCTTCTACGTGTTTACCCAAGAGAAATGAAAACATATGTCTACAAAAATACTCGTACAAGAATATTCATAGTAGCTCCACACTGGAATCAGCCCAAGTGTCCATCATCAGGAAGCTGGTATGTTGACACAATGGAATACTACTCAACAGTAAAAAAAAGAATGAACTACAGATACATAGAACCTGGATGAATCTCACAATTAGGCTTAGTGTAAAAGAAGCTTTATCAAAGAGAATGCATACTATACGATTTTCACTTATGTGAAATTCTAAAACAAGAGCACTTAGGCATGCGGAAAAAAGCCCAGAATGGTGTTTGCCTCTAGAGCAGTGGGCATGGCGATTGACTGGGGAGGGGCATGAGAGAACTTTGGAGGATGATGGCAGTGTTTTGTAGATTGGTGGGGGAAGGATCATAGGAGAATGTGTTCGTCAGAAGCCATCTGTTGGTACATTGGAGATTTGTGTATTTCAATGAATGTAATTTTTATGTCAATTTTAATTAACATGCATGCTAAAGTGTTTAGGGGTGAAGTGTACTGACATCTGCAACTTGAAATGCATAAAAAAAATAGATAAATGGTGACTAGGACTAGATATGAGATAAATAGAATGTTATCTGTAGTATCTAGATGGGTTTATGGATTTTTACTTATATTTAAATCTTCTATGTATTAGTAAATATTCCTAACTGAATCTTGGAGAAAAAAAGAATACAGGAATACATTTGTATGTTTCTCTTGACTGCCTTTCACCAGTCGTGGAGTTTTTCCTGCAGATAATGATTATCAGTTTTCCTACCAGTCTTTTTCCAATGTATTTATTTATGTCTATATATGGAATATGAGGGAATAAGTAATTTTCCACTTTTACATGACTAATAGGAAAATACATATGTTCTACAACTTTTTTTCCTTCATTTATTATATCTTGGCTATGTTTCTTTGTCAGTAAAAAAAAAAAAATGATTCCTTTGAATCATTGCATAATTTTTCAGAGAGTAGAGTATATATCCAAGATACATATATTTCTTTGTGATGAATATTTAGATTGTTTCTAGTTTTTCTCTTAAAAATTGCTGCAGTGTGTGTGTGCACAACTATTTTTTGGGGTTAGATACTGAGAAATGGAATCTCTAGTTTATAGTATATACTTATTTTTATTAATAATGTCCTCTAAAAAAGCTGTACCAATTAATACTCTCACCAGCAGTGGATAAAAGAACCTGTTTCGTCTGTGGCCATGCCACCCTGAACAAGCCCAATCCTGTCTGATCTTGGAAGCTAAGCAGGGTCGGGCCTGGTTAGTACTTAGATGAGAGACCACCTAGGATGACCAGGTGCTGTAGGCGTAAAAAAAAATAAAAAATAAGGGATCGTAAGCTGACAAGGTCCTTGCATTCTGTAAGGTCAACCAAAGGTTGCCTTGCCTAAAAAATAAATAAATAAATAAATAATTCGTTGAAATTAAAAAAAATAATAAATAAAAGAACCTGTTTCCCTTCAACTTTCTGAGTATTGGCCATTATCACTCTTTAAAAATTTTGCCAGTTTTATGGGATGCTGGTATCTGGTTGGTTTAAGTTGCTATTTCTCTGATAACTGCAACTGAGTGTATTTTTATGTTTACTCAGTTTTCATTTCTTTTCAGTCACTTGCTCATCTTTTGGCTCTTGTCTCTTAACTCTTATTTTTAAAATTTTACTTGTTTTAAGTTAACATCACAGATTTAACAATCTTTTATGAGCTGTTCTAATCGCGTATCCCAAAATATATTGAATAATCCATCATTTCCTCACTGATTTGAATTGCCAACTTTGTTTCATGCAGAACTTCATTTTATGTGGATTCTTTCTTGGATATTCTTTTGTTGATCCGAATTTCCAGTCCTGTGTCATTATCACACTACAGTATGTAAGCTCTATCTAACTGTTTATAAAATAAAATAAATATGTAAAAGTTGTGTGAGTACTCTGTCCAGTTTTGGTCTCTGGATAGTGCTAGCTTTGGATTTTCCTTTGTTCTGCTCTGACTACATTATTTGAATACTGGATATTTCAGGGTTTTTTGTCTTTTTTGATCCAAAGATTATTTAGAAGTTTCTAAATTTTTATTTTAATTTGTAGCATATTTACTTTGATTTTAGAGAGCATGGCCTTGGTTTTTTGTTGTTTTTTATTTCTGTTGTTTTTGTATTTCGTAATTTAAGTCATGGTCAGTTTGGGAGCAGTGTCCAAGTTTGTAAAGAGTATTTTCTGGGGACTACAGTATTCTACATATATTAAATAACTGTTAGTTGTATTTTAAAAATACTGTCTTTTTGTTATTGTATACTCGATTTGTGGATTTTTGGGAGAAGTATGTTAAAATCTCTACTCATGATTATGATAAATTTTGTAATTCTGCTTTTATTTTACATATTGTAAGTCAATTAGCATCATGAAGGTTCATGGCTATTATACTGTATCTTGATTTTTATTTACTTTTTATTAATACAAAAATATCTTCACCCTGTTTAAATTTAAACAAATTAAAAAGTTTAACTTTATATAAAATACAAACTAATATAGTGAATGACAAGACAGTTGGCTGACTGGTGAAGGATGTATAGGTTGCAGAGGGGCACAAGGAATTTTGAAAGTAATGCAAATGTTCTGTATTTAGTTTAGCGGTGGTTTCACAGGTTATACAACAGTCAGCACTCATTGGCATTGTGTACTTAAAATCAATGAAAGTTATTGTGCGTAAAGTATTCTTCAGATCTGATAAGGAAAAGAAATTCTAATCCCTTATTTAGAGGTAATCATTATTTATGAATTTGCTTTGTACATTTCTGGTTCATTAACAAACACTGTGCGAGTGTGTGTGCGTGTGTGTGATTATATACACACATGTATACGTGTGTGTGTGTGTGTGTGTGTGTGTATAATTCTGTAACTTTTGAGTGTTTAAATTTAAGCACTGTGGTATATATCATTTTGAGGTTACTTTTTTCTACCTAGGGTTTGTGAGATCTATTTCATTCTTTTTAAACTACCGTTTATAGTTTTCCGTCATATATTGTATTTTATTTTTCCCTTGCTTTGTTTGAGGATATTTGAGTTGTTAGCAGTTTTTTGCTATTGCTCTTCAATTTTTTTGTATTGCATGACCAGTTCTTTCAGGTAGGATTTGAAGGTGGCAATTCTGAGTCGTTGTATGTCTAGAAATGTCCTTATTTTGTTTTCTTAGTTGATTGATCTTTTAGTTCACAATCATTTTTTCTCAATTTGGAGTATATTTTTTCATCTTTGGCTAATGAGTTATCTGATATCGGACATATTCCCTGCCTTAGGTAACCTGTTTTAACTTTTTAGACTCTTTAAAAATTTTTCTCTTTATTTTTGGTGTTCTGAAATTTCACTTGTGTGTCTAGGTAGAGGATGTTTTCCAAAATTTTCCGATCTTTGCCAACCTAGATACAATATTTGTTATTTCTTTGAGCATTTGCCCTTCTCGGATCTTTTCTGGTGCAATTATTATTAGATTTGCTGATATTCTGGTTTTGTCCCCCATTGTCTCAACAATTTCCATAGATACATTCCCTCTCTGTCTTTTTGCCCAGTATTGTAGAATACCTTGGCTTGAACTTTCAGCTGATTTTTTTCTTTAGTTTGGTCAGTTCTCTAGATTAGCTCTTTTAAGTTTTTGTGTTTTTGCAACAGCTTTTTTTGAGGTATAATTGATGTACAGTACAACTTGAGTTTTGACATATACTCACATATATACATATACATATACTGTACTATACTGTACTCATGAGACTCACTCCGATCAAGATAATGAATATATTCATCACTCAGAAAATTTCCTTTTGCCACTGTGTAATTTATCCCTCTCTCTCTCTATCTCTCCAGTCTCCAGGCAAAAATAGATCTGCTTTTTGACACTTTAGTTTGTGCTTTCTCAAATTTTAAATACATGGAGTCATATAAGTGTATACTCTGGTGGTGGGGGAGCACTTCTTTCATTCAGCATAATTATTTTGAGAAATAGTTCATGAATAGTATTCCATTGTATGGATATAGAAAATTTATTCATCTGTTGATGCGCATTTGGGTTGTTTGCAGTTTTTAGTTGTTACAAATAAAGCATTTGAGTATTCATATATCTGTTCCTCTGTGCTTTCATTTTTCTTGATCAGATATCTATCAGAATTTATTGGCTGGATCATATCGCAGATGTATGTTACTGACTTTTCAAAAAATTATTGAACTGTTTAACAGAATGGTTTTTTATGTTTTGTTTTGTTTTGTTTTGTTTTGATAGGTACATTCCCAGCAGGAGTGTATAAGAGTTTTAGTTGCTCCAGTCCTGGGCCATCACTTGATATAGTCAGTCTTTAAAATTTCTAGCATTCTGGTGAGCATGTAGTGGTAGCTCATTGTGATACTCATTTGCCCTACCTTGATGATTAATGATGTTGAGCACCTTTTCATGAGCTTATTTTTCCAGTCTTTACAATTTGGTGAAGTTTCTGTTCAAAAATTTTGCCCATTAAAAAAAAAAAAAATGTGTGTCGTCCTTCGTATATTCTAGATGCAGGTAAGTCCTTTGTTGGTTACATATTTTGCAAAAAAAATTTCCTAATCTTTTGTTTGCCTATTTATTTTCTTAAGTATTTGGATTTTTTAAATTTGACTCTTGTCCAGTCAGTTTATCTACTAAGTTTTTTATTTTAATAATCAGAACATGAAATCAAGTTTTTAAAAGACCATCCTTTTGCCTTCTCTACATTTTAATTATACGTATGCTCTCCCCTTCCCCTGCACCCTTTGCTCTATTTGCTGTTATAACCCAGTTTTTGCTGGCGTTAGTTACATTCTTTGTTGAGTTTGATACTTTATTGGATTAGTTTTTTCTCAAATGTTTGGTAATTATTGGTTCTGTAGTTAGACTTTCCTGTCACAGCATTGGGGATGCATATGTAACCAAGAGCTTGTCTAGGTGTGGAGATACTCTACTCCTTTAGGTTTTCACCAACCCATCCAGGACATTGCCCACTTTTTCAGCCCAAGCTCCATGCTCCCTACTCCTACTTCAGAGTAGATGCTACTGTTAGTAGTTTCTTGGCACTGGGGGCATATTTGTATGGCAGGTAGGAGCAAGGTTTACTCACCTGACTGCTCCTGCTATAGAGTCATTTGGTCATCTGGTCTTTGATCCAGAGCTTCCTCCTTTTCTCCATCTGTGGTGAGCAAACTCACTTATTTCTGGGAGGCCTTCTTTGATGAAATCCTTTTCCTTCTCCCTGCTATAGACAGTTAATTCTTGTTTTTTTTCCTAGCACTTGATATCTGTAACTCTTGGTTTACATGTCTGACTCTTATGGTAACTGAACTCTTGCAGAGAGGGAACAAATCTATGTAAATTTCAATCACCTCCAGTAACAGAATGCTTGAGTAATGTATTTTTCAGAGAATGAGAGTTTTGATTACAAAAGGTAACAACTTGTGGCTTCCTGGAAGAGCAAGCCAAGTAAGGTCCCATATTGAGTGGTACTAGTCTGGATATTTCTCTTACTGGTAGGTTAATCTTGGGCAGGTTTATTTCATCTTGTTTAATTTTTTTATACCATTAAAATTTTAATAAATATATAAAATTTGAGTGTATATTTTTTTTATTATAGAAATAGTACATGCTCATTTGTAAGAAAATTCAGTCTTTCAATAGGGAAACAATGGTTTTAAACAAACAGTACTGGGATAATTGGATATCCACATACAAAACAGTGAAGGTGTATCCCTTACTCATACCATATGTAAAAATTAATGCAAATTGGATCAAAGACCCAAACTTAAGAGCCAAAACTATAAAATTCTTAGAAGAAAATGTAGGTGCAAGTCTTTATGATTTTTGGATTAGGCAATGATGTTTTCAATATGATACCAAAAGCACAAGCAGCCAAAGAAAAAAATAATAGATAAATTGGACTTAGTCAAGATTAATAACTTTTCTGCTATAAAGGACACTGTCATGAAAGTGAAAAGACAACCCAGAGAAAAGGAGAAAATAATTGTACATCTTATATCTGATAAGAGGCTTATATCTAGAATATGTAAAGAACTCTGAAAACTCAAATAAAAAGATAACTAACCCAATTTAAAAATAGGCCAGATCTGAATAGACATTTAGTCAAAGAAAATACAGATGGCCAATAAGTTCATGAAAAGATGCTCAACATCATTAGCCATGCAAATTATACCCACAATGAGATAACCACTTTACACCCACTAGGGTGGCTGTATAAAAAGACAGTAAGAAGTGCTGATGGAGGATATGAAGACATTGGAACCCTGCTGTGGGAATGTAGAATGGTACAACTGCTTTGGAAAACACTAGCACTTACTCAAAAGGCTAACCGTATGACTTAGCAGTTCCACTCATAGATAAATGGAATGTGAACGATACCTTTATAAGAATTATTTTTAAAAACTCAAATGTGCAAAGGATTTTAAAGTTTTTCATAAAATTAATTTTTTAAAAACTATGCTTTCCTCTGTGTTAAAAAAATCTTTAAAATGTAAACAGAATGCTAATTTATATACCAAGGGAAAGTATTTTCTAGTCATAGAATTCTTTGAGAAATGACAGCCTTTCTAGTATCTGGATACCCTAAGGTAACTAGGAAATTTGCAGGAGTAGAGCTAGTCAGATCACAGGGTCTCAGAGTGTGTTGAGTGGGTGTGTATGTGCAGGCCTTGATGAAGCCTAATAACTCTACCCCATGCAAATTATGTGTACAGGTCTTGTGTAATAAAGAATTCATACGGTCTTTATCCCAGGTTCCTAACTCAGAGCTTCTAAAAACCCTTGGAATTTCCTGGGTGATAAGAGTGTCTTTATTATGCAATGGAATGACTCATAGTAGGCCCCTAGATAGGTTTCATGGGGGTCTTGTACTCAGAAGGACCAACCATAGAGTGATTGGAGCTAATCTGACTCCTAAGAGGAGAGGGCTGGAGATTGAGTTCAATCATGGGGCCAGTGATTTAGGCATACCTACCTAAAGAAACCCATAATAACTCTGGAGCTTAGTGGAGCTTCTAGGTTGGGGAATATATTGATGTGGTGGGTGGGTGATGTGCCCTCATTCTAGGAGGAGAGGGCATAGAAACTGCATTCCCTCCCAAACCCCACACTTTGTATGTCCTCGATAATAAAACTGTAATCGTAAGTATAGTGCTTAGTCATTCTAGCAAACTATCAAACCTGAGGGATGGTGGGAACCTCCCAGTTTGGTAGCCAGTTGATTAGAAGTTTGGATGGCATCTGAAAGAGCATTGTTGGAGAGGACTGAGCGCTGAACTAGTGGAGTCTGTGCTACTTCAGGTGGTTGGTGCTGGAACTGAATAATCAGACACCTAGTTGAGATTGGAGCAGTGGCTAGACATGACCCATTTTTCTTAACCCTGGATAGATAACATAGGGTAAACCTTGGCCAGATTTCTTGCTGCTTAGGAGTCTGCATGAATCAAACCTCATTTGTTAAAAACATCTTTGAGAGTAAAATGCAGTTGATTAAACTTTAAGCCTTAAGTTTAGCTTTATAACCAGTTGTCACATCATTCCAAAAATATTTCTAGTTTGTTATTGGCCTCCCCGCCTCCCCCACCAAAGAGTTTTGTTTCTATGTCATCAAGTCTCTCATTTTCCTTTTTATAATGTGAATAATCAGGTAATACTATTACCCTTTTTTTCAGATGGGAATAGGATTTTTGCCCAGTGTCCCAGTAGGAAAATGGTCATGCCAGAATTTGAGCCTAAGTCTGACTCGAGCATAGCCCATACATATAACCACCCTGCCGAACGGCCTCCAGCTGCATCTATCCTACCACCCGTCCCCTCATCAAAAAAGCAGAGAGAGGGAAAGGATTTAAAAACTAGGTCTTCTCAAGGAATAGAAACGAAGGAGGAGGAGGGAGGGTCAAGGTCAATTCCTCTTTTAGGGATGGACAAAAGTTTTTAGTCATTTGACAGTTCTATTATGTGCCCTTAGATCTCAGTGAAAGTTTAGAAGGACGATTGCACCTCTATACTGTTTGAACAACAATGTAATGATACACAAGTGCGAATTATAGTATTAAACTTTTTGGTGTTTGAGTAAACATCTTTGGTTATGATTCTGTTGATTTCAGACTTTAAAATACTGTTTTTTCTTCAGAATTTTAGTCCATGTTTCTTTAGTTGGTTAATGATGTAAGGAAATTCTTGAAGGATTTTAAGCTAGGGAACATTAGTAATAAAATCAAGATTTAGGCTTTATATATGGTTTCCTGCTTACAGCACAGAAGCGGACATAAGCACACTGAACAGGTTCCAACTGCACTACCCATTACTAACCTAGGATGCCCCAATTTGATCTCTTGTCATTGTGTTAAGCCTATCAGGAAACTGCATCTAAGTATCTAACTGCAGGTTCTCCCCTATATAAGAGCAGCAATGTACCATTTGTTTTTATTTTCTGGTATTTTTTTTTTCTTAGCAGGGGAGAGGAGATTAGGTGTTGCTATACTGTGAGTTAATCTTTCATGTATAATTTATAAATGAGATTAATTTTAATTTTTAAATGTTAGGTGTGGGTCTCTTGGCAAAAGGATTTTTTTTTAATTAATTTGGGAAAACTCACTTCAGTGCTAGAAGTGACTTATTTACTTGTTTGTACACTCCCTACATTCAAAACTGACTTAATGACCACTAGTATATGGCATCGGATTTGGGACATGCTATTAATTTGTGTTCTATTTTATCAACCTAACTATAGGAAGTTTAAAATTTTTTCATTGTGTAATGGTTCTTCAGAAGGCATATTTGGATATAGCTTGTTCATATTTGTTATGTTAGTTTTGCTTTGTAACCGTTATAAATTTCATTTATAGTATTTTTCCTGGAAATTTAAAATCAAGTTATGAAAATGGTATGATAAGTGTATTTTGAGATGACTTAAAAACACTTAAATAAACTCTTAGCACTTCTGTTTCAAAATTCTCTAGTTTAATACCTACAGCATCAGTCAACAAGCTACTGTGGCCTCAATCTGCCTGTCTTTGTATGAGGTTTTATTGGATCACAGCCCATACTCATTACATTTATGTATTTCTTCACCCTTGTGTGCTGTAGAGGATTTTAGTCATTAGTCCTACAAACATCTAGATCTTAGAAAAATCATTTCTCTTCTGTATCTCATTTAACTAGCCTTTGGGCTTCACAAGTGTTTTCATTTCCCTCTGTAGTTAACTGATGGATTCATTGAGGTCTGTCTTCCTTTTCTTTTTCTGCAATAGGATCTCTGTATTTGGTAGGGAAGTGATGCTGTCTGAAGGTGCTCTCCTTTCTTCCTTCTGTCCTCTAGTTCCCTATTTTGGCTTCCTGGTAATTGGGGCAGGGTGGGGACAGGAGTGGGGGGATGCTAGTCTAAATCAAAATGAAATTGCTTTAACTATTTCTCCTTTACTTGAAAAAGGAGGAAAGAGGAGCAGTTTCCTGGCCTGCAGTTAAGTAATAAAAGCTATCTAGCTTTTGGCACAGTCTGTTCTTTGGTCATGGGGTCTTTTGAGAATCAGATTGTTTAAAAAAAAAAAAAAAGGATATGTTCCGAAATACATTACAGAAAACTTCAGAAGTGATGAAGTTAATCTTTGCTAGCGGGTAGGGGCGAGGAGGTTCATGGATTCCAGGTTAAGAACGAACCCCTGTTCTAGCTCCTCTGCTCGGAATAGATTGGGGCGAACAGAATAGGTTATTAAGGTTGGGAAATAAAGCTGATGCCAATTCAACTCTGAGGAATTAAATGTTCTTCACTATTGTCGAACCTGAGGATTTGTTTAATATTCTGTGATCAATTTTTAAACATTTAAGTATAAATGTGTAACTTTATATTTTAATATATAATTTTGATGGTGATCACTTCTGACATTAGAACTTCAAATATATACATTTGAGAAAAATAATTAATTTTAGGTGTTCCCAGAATGAATCACCAGCTTAGGATAGATCTGTTTTAGTGTTTTCAGATTGTGAAGGAAGAAAGATTTCACCCTTGATGTTGAGACTTGGATTTGCCAACTCTTGCTTTGTGCCTAGCAGGAGAATTGTGAAGTTCCATTGGTTAGGGTACTTGTTTCTGCTCTTCATTTTTGCATGAGCCTTCCACTTGGCCAGTGTTTCCTAAACTTAATTCATTGAGTACCATCTTCATGATTTGCCTTTCTGCACATTTCCTGGCTATTCTTTAAATCAACTCACCTTTCTAACACTTAAATTTATGCAAATAATTACTTTTTGTGAAATATGGGTGGATATACTAATTCTTTTCTATTTGCCACTTAAAG
>NW_011888816.1:6128494-6140720 GCF_000151845.1 Pteropus vampyrus | reverse complement strand
GATATAGCTTGTTCATATTTGTTATGTTAGTTTTGCTTTGTAACCGTTATAAATTTCATTTATAGTATTTTTCCTGGAAATTTAAAATCAAGTTATGAAAATGGTATGATAAGTGTATTTTGAGATGACTTAAAAACACTTAAATAAACTCTTAGCACTTCTGTTTCAAAATTCTCTAGTTTAATACCTACAGCATCAGTCAACAAGCTACTGTGGCCTCAATCTGCCTGTCTTTGTATGAGGTTTTATTGGATCACAGCCCATACTCATTACATTTATGTATTTCTTCACCCTTGTGTGCTGTAGAGGATTTTAGTCATTAGTCCTACAAACATCTAGATCTTAGAAAAATCATTTCTCTTCTGTATCTCATTTAACTAGCCTTTGGGCTTCACAAGTGTTTTCATTTCCCTCTGTAGTTAACTGATGGATTCATTGAGGTCTGTCTTCCTTTTCTTTTTCTGCAATAGGATCTCTGTATTTGGTAGGGAAGTGATGCTGTCTGAAGGTGCTCTCCTTTCTTCCTTCTGTCCTCTAGTTCCCTATTTTGGCTTCCTGGTAATTGGGGCAGGGTGGGGACAGGAGTGGGGGGATGCTAGTCTAAATCAAAATGAAATTGCTTTAACTATTTCTCCTTTACTTGAAAAAGGAGGAAAGAGGAGCAGTTTCCTGGCCTGCAGTTAAGTAATAAAAGCTATCTAGCTTTTGGCACAGTCTGTTCTTTGGTCATGGGGTCTTTTGAGAATCAGATTGTTTAAAAAAAAAAAAAAAGGATATGTTCCGAAATACATTACAGAAAACTTCAGAAGTGATGAAGTTAATCTTTGCTAGCGGGTAGGGGCGAGGAGGTTCATGGATTCCAGGTTAAGAACGAACCCCTGTTCTAGCTCCTCTGCTCGGAATAGATTGGGGCGAACAGAATAGGTTATTAAGGTTGGGAAATAAAGCTGATGCCAATTCAACTCTGAGGAATTAAATGTTCTTCACTATTGTCGAACCTGAGGATTTGTTTAATATTCTGTGATCAATTTTTAAACATTTAAGTATAAATGTGTAACTTTATATTTTAATATATAATTTTGATGGTGATCACTTCTGACATTAGAACTTCAAATATATACATTTGAGAAAAATAATTAATTTTAGGTGTTCCCAGAATGAATCACCAGCTTAGGATAGATCTGTTTTAGTGTTTTCAGATTGTGAAGGAAGAAAGATTTCACCCTTGATGTTGAGACTTGGATTTGCCAACTCTTGCTTTGTGCCTAGCAGGAGAATTGTGAAGTTCCATTGGTTAGGGTACTTGTTTCTGCTCTTCATTTTTGCATGAGCCTTCCACTTGGCCAGTGTTTCCTAAACTTAATTCATTGAGTACCATCTTCATGATTTGCCTTTCTGCACATTTCCTGGCTATTCTTTAAATCAACTCACCTTTCTAACACTTAAATTTATGCAAATAATTACTTTTTGTGAAATATGGGTGGATATACTAATTCTTTTCTATTTGCCACTTAAAGGAACATGTACATACTGAGTCTGTCCTACCTAAAATCAGCTTTTACATTTCTAGAGGGCATCAAGTCCATTTTGGGAAGCACTCCCCTATTTGCAGGAATTTTAAAACTCTGACCTTGAACCAGAGTATGCTCTGTGGAAGCTACTTGGAAGGATTAGAGGAGAGAAGGGGTCACAGGATGAATGGGTGCTGCCTGCTGAAATACCCCTTGCTTGGGCAAATTCACATTTTCCTGAATATGGAAATATTAGGCTGTATGCATGGCAAAGCTTGGAATCCTGGTCTTGCAGTGATTGGTGGTGGTTGGTTTTTTTTTTTAACCTGGACATGCACGCAACGTATGCGTGTATCTCTAAATTTCACAAGTTTTATTTTCTTTACAGGTTTGATCTTGCTCTTCTACCAAGTCTTTTATGGGTTCCTGGCTGCACTCTTCACATTCACAATGTGGGCTATGCTTCAGACTCTGAACGATGAGGTTCCAAAATATCGTGACCAGATTTCTAGTCCAGGTAATTATGTTACACTTATCAAGGCTTTTATATCGTCATCATAAATCTGTTTTACATAGCCGATAAAAGATAAACCTTGGGGTTAGGTAATGTGAGAGTTTTGGTTTTTGTTTGTTATTTAATATTTACATACTGATACAAAGACCTTTAATATTTATATACTGATAAAAAACCTGGCCTGATAAATCTTAAGTCCTTTGCCAGGAGTAAGCAGAAATGAATATTGAGAATTATAGTGAAGCCAAATTTGATTGATATAGATATGAATGGCTTTTGCGAATATGTGTAGCAGTTTAACTTTGTCTTGAATTAATTTACTTATGAAGTATTTCAGTTCTAGCTTAGGTTAGAGCCTTGGTCTTGTAAATATACATGCTTCATGGTTTTAATTGCTTAACATAGAAGTGGTAAGAAATATTAAATAATGATACATCAATAGAGAGTAAAATGAGTATACTGTTAATGTGTTTAATTCTGCCTTATTGATAATCTTAAGGAAAAAATTCTCCAGGATATTAGAGAATAGACCGTAGTACAGAAAAAAATTCTTAACTGGAACACTTGTTTAAATCACATTGTCTGCCTCCAAACAGTCTTTGAATTGTTAGCGCTGCCTTCATTATTGGACATGGCCCTTGTTTATCTTCAAGGTGCTGGCAATTTTTATAGAAGATAATTGCCAAACTTTAGTATATATAATTCCCAAAAATGTGAACAACTTTTTGAGACAGTAAAGGTGGAAGGCTCTACAGGAGGAGTAGGATTTGGGTAGCAGGAGGGCCAGGGAAGGTGGGAATCTAGCAGGAGGTTTCTCTCTGGAGCAGTGGTTCTTCTTATCCAGAGATGATTTGCCTTCCAGAGGCATTCGGCAATGTCTGGAGACATTTTTGGTTGTCACACTGGAGAGGTACTACTGTGAGAAGAAGTCAGGCGTGTAGCTAAAGAAATATCCTACAATGCACAGGACAAACCACCACAACAAAGAATTACCCAGTCCAAAATGTCAGTAGTGCCAAAACAGAGGAACCCTGATCTAGATCCTTGTTCGCTGCACGGACTTCTGAGCCATATCAACAGCCAAACTGAACCCATTTCCCCAACCTTTTTTTCTTAGAGCAGTTTGTTCTAATGGCTTTTCCTTTGTTTGCAATTAATATTTGTCTAAACAGCATGAATAATTCTATTAACTCTCTCAGTTTATTTGACCAGCTGTTAGAGACTAGCTCAATGCTAATTATTCCCTCGTCTCTCATCGTAGCTCTATTCTCTTTCTACCTGGACTAATTCGAAGATAATTATTTTTCTTGCTACTTGAGTTATGTGATTGTATTACCATTGAAGATGATCTGATCTATTTCAGAAATAGTAAACTCTATTTATAATTGCATGAATAATATAAGCAATAAAATATGTTCAGTATATTTAAGTACAGTTTTAAGTTGAGTTCCTTAAAATTATTTACCAATTGTAGTACTTAATGTATCATTAGTATCAATAAATGTATATGTGCATACGTTCATATGTATATATAATATTAGATATACATTTGTTAAACATGATTTTCTCTTAAAAGGATTGTGGGTAATTTTTTTTCCTACTTGTATTTTCTAAGTTTTTTTGTTTGTTTTTTGTTTTTTACCATGACCATCATTTCAATAATGTGTTAGTACTCGGTAAGATAAATGCTAGTTTGAAATTGGTATATACATTAATATATACATAATACATGCATAATATAAGCACATATTGCCCATCCACAGCCATACACAGACACACACATGTACATACACACACACTCATACCCCAGTGGTTTAAATTATAAAGAGATGAGAGTTATTGTAGTCTTCACATTCTGTTCATGTTCTTGGTTTCAGGTAAGCTAAGAACTTTATTTGAAGTCAAAAATACAGCTGTACTGCATACTCCTTAAGTTTTTTACTTAAGAATTTCAAACAGGTTGTTGAATACTAGGAACTAGGACTCCAAGAGCATTCATTGCTAGGCAATCTAAGGAGTAACTGATATCAGAAATTCAGTTTTAAGACAGTTTTTTTTGTAGATTAAATCATTTAAAAATTCTTTTGGAAAATAGTCATGTAAAGCAATAAAATCTCTTATATATATATTTCTTTAAAATTTAATTTAGAAATCTGCATGTTTTATTTAGGTTTTTCTTAAAAGTTAGGTGTTTTTATACAGTTTTGTGCAAGCTGCATTGACTTTACTTGAAATATTATATGTCTTGCTGCTGCTGTAAAACCTTAAGAAAAACAAAATCAGACATTACAGATCGTCGTTTCATATATTGAATAATTAGAGGTTTTATTTCTACTGCCTGTGTAAGAAATGTCCAAACCCATAGAGAATTTTTATAAGAGTTTATTTGAGCCAAACTGAAGACATTGCTGAGAAGCAAGATCTCAAATGCTCTGCAGAATAAGTGCAGTTTAAGGAGAGAATGTAAGGAAGATTACTTGAAGGGAAGAGAAAGCAAGGGAAGCAGGAATTGAATTATGGGATAATTCATAAGGTGATGTGTTCTGCTGAGGGTGGTTACCTTCCTGGAAGGGTTTGAAAAAGAGTCATTTCAAAGGTTTGGTAACCCAGATGTGCAAAAACAATGGATAAGGCTTTCTTAAGGCAAAAATAACCTTTTACTAGGGAAGTTATAGGCCTAAGATGTGAGTGCCCATCATGACCCGCCTTAGGAATTTATGATCAGGTCACCCAGTGAGGTTACTTTCTGTTAAATTTAATACAGCAACCTGTTTTCATTCACACTACATTAAAAAATCAGAAGTTAGAAGTTGTCTATGATCATACTACCCTGAACAAGCCCAATCCCATCTGATCTCGGAAGCTAAGCAGGGTCAGGTCTGGTTAGTAGTTGGATGGGAGACCGCCTACAAAGACCAGGTGCTGTAGGCTTACAAAATAAAAAAGTAAGGGATTGTAAGCTGACAAGATCCTTGCAATCTGTGAGATCAACCAAGGGTTGCCTCGCCTAAAAAAAAAACATCAACTTACTATCGATTTTATAATGATTTTGCTCTGAGTGGAGTAGTAAGGAAAAATAGGCATATGTGATCACCCATATCCAAGTGATCTGCTCTATTGTCGTGGTAGGTGAATGAGGATTTTATTTGGGAACTATTTTGTGCTGCATGTAGAATAAGATTTGCTCTGCCATTTAGGAACATTGTTTCATCATATTTGGGTAGCAGTGGATCTAGTTTCTCAAGAGCCACACAGATCAACATAGGCAAAATTTAAGGTTTTAAAGAAACTAGATTTGATTTAAGAAGAAATAGATGTCTGTGAGCAGCAATTCTAATGAAAACTAAAACACTACCTGTTTGTGTATTTTCAGATTCAGTGCAAGGGATATTGTCTCTAATAACTGTGATATAGAGAATGTTTAGAGATTAGTGAAATTTTTAGTATTGATTTTATGTCTTTTTGCAAGGCCAAATTAATAATCTAGATCTAATGCTTTTTAAACAGGGAAAGCTTATATTACAGTTAGAAGCCTGATTATGTTTCTTGCAGATAAATATGCTTACATTTTCAGTTAATAAACTCATGCAACATGTTCTATATACATGGGTATTAACTCCTGATATGAAATTGTTGATGGTTTTATACTCCAAATTCAGTATGAGAAAACCACATTTTATAGAGCAGTTTTATTATCGAAGTAAGAATATTTAACCATAATTAAAAATTGTATAAGCCTCTTTCACTGAATAATGTAAGCTTTCTTTATGAATGTTTTCATATAGCTGTAATTTGAATTACAAAGATGCTTTGATTTTGATTTGCTAAAAATATTCTCCATGTATTAATGGCAAATTGGCAAAACCTAAAAATATTTGATAGAAAAATGAATATAAAAAGTACAAAATAAAACTGTCTTTTAAAGTAAGGAACAGAGCAGTTAGATTTAACTAGAGCAAATCAGATTTAGGAAGGTTTCTAATTGGTAATGTCTGAGTTGATTTTGAGGATTTGGAATTGTCTTCATTGTAGGTGTCAACCTTCATAGTCAGAAATGGGAAGTTTCTTGATCATTTCAACCTACCTGTGAACACAATTTTCCATGTGATTTACTGAGATCGGCCTTTTAAGGATAAGAGTATGGAGAAAGAAGGAGAGAAGGGAATTTGCTGCGGTTAATTTCCTCCTTTTTCTTTTATCTCTTTATAGGACTTACGGTTTTTCCAAAACCAGTGACTGCATTGGAATATTCATTCAGTATATCTAATCCAGAGTCCTATAAAGGGTACATTGAAGACCTTAAGAGGTTTCTAAAGCGTAAGTATGTTTTCTTAGAGTAAGGCAGAAGTTTAGTTACTATAGAAAGTAGTACCAAATTGTGCTTACATTTAGGAAAATCATTCTTAGAGTTTATTTTACCTTTTTCCTTTTTTTTTTTCCCTGTTAAATACAGTCAGATGAGAAGACTTGCAAGTAGATTTTATGATTAGTCATGATATTCTGATATTCTGACCTATGGAAAGACAGGGGTCTACACCTAATAGGCAGTTGATTTAAATTTTCTATTCTATAATAAGTACATGAGTAAGTTCATTGATATAACACTTATATCTGCATTAAAAGAGAAATTGTTTAATAAACTAAACTGTATTGTATAAAATAATGCCTCTAAATATTTGGATGTTTTGGATCCAGTATTGTGCATGTGGCCGGGGGGGGCGGGGGGTTTGGGGCGGGGGGGGACTAGGAATGGTGTTTATTGTAGTCCCATCCCAGTTTTTTCTCATGTTTTGCTTAGCCTTAACTCCGTGGTATTCACATTCACATGACTAATTATCAAATGCCCTGGCCTATTGATTCTTGATTGCCTCACCTCTTCCTCAGCCACACACACCTACAGTCATTCCTTAGAACATGCAGGACTCCATTATAAAAATCACTGATTGAGGCTTTCCTAACATAACCTCGGTCCTTCTGGTTTGCTTCTTTAACTTTTCCTCACTATTCTACTTCATTGAGACTTCAAATTCATTGACTCTTATTTTTTATCTTTTCCTTTAGAACTCACTTTCTTCATATACAGTCATGTGCCAGATAACATGTTTGTGTCAATGACTGCATGTATCATGGTGGTCCCATAAGATTATAACGGAGCTGAAAAATTCGAATTGCCTAGTGGCACAGTAGCTTAGCCATCGTGAGGTAATAGCGCAACATATTACACAGATACCATTGTGTTACAGTTGCCTACAGTATTCAGTATGGTATCATGCTGTATGAATTTATAGCCTAGGAGAACAGAATTTTTCACCTTAAAATATGTTTCTGGCATAAGGATTATTTTAGGCTGGTTAATTTTAAGAAATAGCAGACATGGGAGCAGCTCTGAAAACCAGCCAGTAGTTGCCCTTTGTAAAAGACCTTTACATTTGTAGGAGAGAGATCCTTTTGTAAGGACGTTGACCTTATCTCTAGAAACTCTTGTCAATATAGAAGACAAAGATAAATCTGCGTAATAACCTTATCCTCATTTGCTATGCTTTTTCAGGTAATCTCCCATAACTGATTCCACCCCAACATCATCTTTTGTCTTCATCTGAAGCTAGTATTTAAGGAGGTGGAGTCAGTCATTTTGACCAGTTATTCAGTTTTCCTGGGTTCTCCCATGTTATACAGGAGGTATACATGTTATTAAACTGTTTTTCTCCTGTCGATCTGCTTTTATTATAGGGATGTCTCAGCCGAGAACCCGGAAAGACAAAGGAAAAATACTTTTTCCTCTCCTACAGAGCAATAGGCTATACCACATAGCTTGCTCGTGTAGTAGGTTATACCACCTAGGTTTGTGTAAGTGCACTCTTTGATGTTCTCACAATGATGAACTTGCCTAAGGACGAATCTTTCAGAACAGAAACCCATCGTTAAGTGGTATATGACTGTAACCTGTGTCTATGTAAGAAACAGTCCAAACCTGTAGAGAGTTTTTATAAGAGTTTATTTGAACCAAACTGACAACATATGCCAGAAACAAGATCTCAAAAAGTTTTACAGCTTTTTTTTACATTTAAGGAAAAGGAAAGAAGATTACTTGGATGGAAGGAAACACAGCTATGGGATTGCAGGATAGTTAACAAGATTGTGTGCTCTCTTGAAGGTTAATGCCCCCTTCCAGGGGAATTACTTCTGTCATTTCGAAGGTGTGTTAACCTAGATGCACAAACCACACACAGGGCTGGCTTAAAACCCTTCACTAAAGAAGTTATAGTCCTGGGGTATGATTGCCCACCATGACCAGTTAGAAATTTAAGATCACATCACCCTGTGATGTTACTTTACATAGAACTTCTTTTCATGCACAGTTCCTCCTTTAGGTCATAAATCAATCCAAAGGATGCATTTGGTCGGACAGCATGGTCTCACAGTGCTATGAAGTCTTATTCTTAGGAAGTTTCAGTAATTGATGTTGTCTTGTTGAAATGGTGGACCACTGGGGATGGGGCAATACCATAACCATGGGATGTGAGTTGAGGGCAGGTAAATGGAAGGCAGTCGGGTCTTATGGCCTTAATTGCAAAGAAACACTTTGGACCATTTCTGTTCTATGTACTGTTATGATCCTACATTTGACTTCTGTCCCATTTATCTATATTTAGCATCTAGTATAACATTTACATAAGCCACGAAAAGAGTGTTATTTTATACATGCTCAGTAATCATAAACAATTGGACTATATAGAAGAAAGCAAAAAAACATGTAACTTATTACTTATATAATTAGCAAATAATTAAAAATAATCAAACAAAATGGATTCTGAGTGCAATATTAATCCTTGATCTTTGATGTCCTTAGATAGGAGTAGATATCCATTTACTGTTAGGCTCCTGATAAGTCCCTTCTGATGAGGATGGAGTGTCTTTTATTTGATGTCCTTTCCAGGAAACAAAATCTCCAGGTAGCAGTCAGTGATCTTTAAAGTCTTTGTCTCCTGGGAGCTCCCTGCAAAAGAAAGCAGTTACCAAGTTGGCATTTTCTTGAAGTGACTCTATTCAAACCTTGGCAATAGTATAAGATGTCTTTTTTCAGTAATGTCAGTTCATAAGTTCCTTCATCTAAGTTCAGTTTGAATGCATAGTGAGGCATGAAGGAATGCAAAAAAACAAAAAATGGAGAGCCAGGGAGCAGGAAGAACCAAACTGCCTTCTTAGGTTTCCCATAGCCCTGACTGTTTAATTTATAACCATTATTCACCTGTACAATATACCCTAGAAGTTTTTATCATTTATTTTACAATGCTTCCCTTGCAGTTTCAAATCTTTTGAGGTGTTCCAGGATTCCTTCTGGCATACCACAAAGTTTTCCTACATATATTGAGATTTTTACCCTTAAAACTTCAATTGTCTAATGAAAACTAAGAAGTAAGCAATTAGCATTCTTTAGCTTGGGCATTTTATAACCTCTGATCTCATTTCCACCCAAATCCTCTTTTCTACCCTAATATAATCCTTATTCTGCTGCTCATTTATCACTAATATATCCACAGAAGGGCAGTATTGGGAATGGGTCTTATACCCAAGGATAAAAACATTGTTCATAGTTAGCAAAATCAATTATTAACACAAACTTATTTTTGTAAAACCCAGGCAAAATAAAGACGTCTATTTTTACTTAAACCAGCAAACTTAAAATAGCTTTTATTTACTATGGATTAATCTTGTGTCACATGAACTTGAAAAGCATTTGAGTTAGTTTCTCTATTGCTGAGAATTTTATAATACCCAATCCTTACAAGCACATGCCTTTAAGTTAAATTTTAATAATACCATCCAGAGGTAGGAAATTTTCTTATGTTTACAACACACATATATTGACATACACAGATGGACACAAATAGAACAATTGAATCCAAATTTTGTTTTGGAGACATTTACAGTTTATGTCCTTGACAAGTCAAGTTCCAATGACCTTCCTCACTTTAAAATAAAGATAGCCATTTTTAATACCTCAAAGAATTGGGTTGACACTTCCTTGTAAATGCATTTACTTTGAAATTTTGGTTCCTGTTTTGATTGAATTAGTTTTAGTGGCCTTTTTCTGGTACCAGTTGTACCAACACCAATGATTCCTTTTGAGGCAACACCAATAATTCCATATTGTACCATGTATAAACAGCTTACCAGTGAGTCTTTTCCAATACACTAAGCTTATTGAGAGCGGGGACCACCTCAGGCTTGTTCACTGTTCTGCCACTTTTGCCTAATACTGTGCCAGTGCAGAACAAGCATTTGAAAAACTATTGTATATTTCTCTCCTTTCTTCCTCATCTCCAAGTTGTAACCATTTTACTCCTTTATCAGTTTTGAGTCAATCTAGTTATACTTCCATCTCTGCTAAAAACACTGTTCTCTAAGCTAACCTAACATTAGCTCTCGGCTCTGCAGTCCCCTTAGTGTAGACCACCATAGCCCTATATATCTTCACACCATTCAGTTATGATTTTATACTTAACATCTGTCTTCCTCACTCTACTGTAAGCTCCATAAGGGCAGCGATGGTGCCCTTTTATGTCCTCACCATTGTATCTTGAGCCAGGAACAAAGACCATTCAGATAATGCTATAGCCTTGGCTGGCACCACCTATTGGTGACACAAGAGATTGATCTGTAATCCAGCTTGTATCATTATTGAAATGCAGTAAACTTTAGAGCATTAGATAGCTGTTAAAAGTTAAAGGAACAAACAACATTCTTTTCCTAAAATTATCTAGTAATTAGTATTGCTGTTTTTATCTTCAAAGAATGTTGTCTGAAAGATGCTATATTCTTGGTTGTGTTTTAAGATCTTTTTCGATTGATCTATATGCACATATGTTTCCTTTTTAGCATATGATTCAGAAGAACAGAAGAATCTCACAGTCTGTCACAGTGGAGAACTTTTTGAACAGAAGGGTCCAATTTATGTTGCATGTCAGTTTCCTATTGACTTACTTCAAGCTTGCAGTGGTGTGAATGATCCTGAGTTTGGCTACTCTAAAGGACACCCTTGTATTCTTGTGAAAATGAACAGAGTATGTACATATCTGTGGCTACTGCTGCTTTTTTCTAATACTCTATTAAGAAGCTGGCAACTGTTTATTAAATGTTCTCTCATTTGGGAGTTGTTTGTGTAAAAGGCTAACAGTGATATACATGGACCTTTGGAAAAATTAATAAAGAAAAACAAGATAGTTCACGAATTGATCATGGTTTAGGAACTAAAACAACTTCTGCTTTTCCCTTTGGGGGATAGTTACATGCATTTAAGCATTGATTAATTCTTCAAGAGGCAGGTGTTCTGATCACTATGCCCGAAGCATAGTTTTTTTTATTAATGTGCAGTGCTCGTCTTTGAATCCTGTGTTATAAAAGCAATTTTAAATCCCATGGGAAGTATATGAAGTTTAGGCTTATTTAACTTTTTCTGAATATCAGTAGGAAAGCATATTTTATAGCATACATATATATAACTGAATAGTAGAAATACTAATAAAGTTGCATTATAATGTGCTCAGTGGGGTGTTGCAGTTACATAGCCCAAGTTAGCAGCATTTTGCTATGTCGTGCCACAGAGGTGCCTACATTATATAGCCACTAGCAGATTAAGCTAATTTACTCTCTCTGTGTAAGTGATAATGACTTAGGGTCATTGTGTAAAGAAAGCTGCTTTTCTTCTGTGATCCCTAACCCCTGTACCTTGCTGCTATATAAATGTTGGACTGCAGAGTTGTATTCTTATACAATTATCCTGTTGAGGCCTCCAAGGTCTCCTTGAAAAGTGAGATTTTTCCTGGTCATTTACTCAGATCAGAGGCAATTTCTTAAACAGGTGTAGACCTCTCAGGATCATAAGTTCATATATCATTAAAGTTACCATCCAATAAGCAAATTGCTACCATCCCTAATAAAAGTAAAACTTGAGTCTTCTAAAGTTGGCACTGGTAAATAAAGGAGTTTCCCTGTAGGGAGAGCCAGCTAGATCCTAAGGTGCCCAGATTGACATCCCTTCAGCCTCTCCTTCCTTCCCCTCCCCAAGTGGACAATGACAGTTTCCTGATTTTCCCACAGCATTCTAGAGATCATTCTGAAACATTGCCTGACACATAATAGGTACTCAATAAATGATTGAGGGATATTTCAGCAAGACTTTGTTAAGAATTAAGGTTAA
>NW_011888816.1:6112308-6127204 GCF_000151845.1 Pteropus vampyrus | reverse complement strand
TAGAGATCATTCTGAAACATTGCCTGACACATAATAGGTACTCAATAAATGATTGAGGGATATTTCAGCAAGACTTTGTTAAGAATTAAGGTTAACAAAGTATGCCAAAAGTAATGTGAAACTAGAAGATATAGCTCATTAAGATGAATTAAATTCATTTACTTTTAACAGGGATGCCTTTTGTAATCCCAAACTCCTAGAAGTGTCTTCAGGACAACTAGATTGTTAGAAAACCTATTCTATATTCCCATATAAAGCAAACAAGTTTCAGTTCCTTATCCCACGGGACCAACCTTCTGAGTTTATTTTCTTTCTCATTATGTCCTACTTGAATGATGAGGGTCTGGGATGATATTTGTTGATAGGAACATGGCTTTGCAGGGCATGACAGGAAGACAATATCAGGTGCAAACAGGGATCCATAATGAGATGTGCATACCTAGTGTAGCAGAAGATTTAATCCCAGTATAGTTTGTTCCAAAGTCATTATCTGGGCAAGGATAGTGTTGCTGTTGTTATCTCAACTACAAACGTGAAAGTAGCTTCATTTCCTGAAATCGAATGGTGCTGCAGGATTCTCCCCAATGTATTATGCATTTTGTGGAATGGACAGCTGTGAGTGGAATATGGTCAGGCTCTGTGGAAGCATTATGGAAACATTGAAGACTGTGACCTAATATATTTTCATAAAGAGTAGTTATTATCATCCTCTGCAGTTCCTGTTATTTGTATTACTTGTTCATATCAATAATGAAATTTCAAGGTTTCTTTTACTTGTTTCTCATTTTAAGGAGTAGCAGTGCCATACTATGTTTTGGTCTGTTCTTTGGTAACTGCTTTATTTTCTAAATTGCCCCAGAACAGTATAATAAGATAGTTCATTGCTAAGATTATTATAGCAAAAAGTCCATTCTAATCCTCTAAAATAAAATTAATTAAGAGGCACAGGCAATGGGGGTTTAATGCACAGAGTTAGTGTTTATCTCAACTCTTGCACCCCTTGTCCCCAGCAAAAAAGTTCTGTTGCATACTTTTGTGATGTTTCAATTAATTAATATTTCTTTACCTTAGATAATTGGATTAAGGCCTCAAGGTAAACCAAGGATACAGTGCACTGGTGCTGTAAAGGTTAGTATTCAAAAAATAATCCAACTTCTGTTAAAGCTTTAGTGTATCTTAATACTTTAAGTCTAATGAGTTTCAGTCATTATTTTCCCCGTTAAATTTTTTTAAGTTCCTTGGGGGTGGCCCTTCTCTGTTTGCTCATGATAATTCAAAAAGACTTGTTTTCCATGTGCATTTGATTTCATATACATTGCCTTTATAGTTCCATATACCATATTTCATTGATTCTAAAGTTCACTTTTTTTCTAGCATAGTAACACTGAAATCGGGGTTGGCCTTAAAATTAATAGTGTCTTAATAGTGTAGCATAAGATTTTTTTTTCTTAATAGTACATAAGTTGGTATATATCAGTAGCATCTGAGATTTAATGAAATGTGATACATATTCCTTAAGGTAGAGGCATGGTTTTTCTCTCCTATCCCTACTTTATTTTTTTTGAGAGTGCTGTACAGTTTTCATCTCATAACTTCTTTTGTTTTCTCTCCATGCTGCAAGTGCAACTAAGACAAATATGTAAATGATGGGTAAGAGTTCTGAGGAGAAACTTTTAAGTTCTAAATTTAATTTTATCCTTGTGTAAAATAATTAACATTCCAACTCCAAGTGTGTGTCAGAAGTATTTTACTTGAAATGTTAAATCGAAATCACTTCTAAAGTTGTTTGTGAAAAAAAATTGTAATTCCTTTTAACCGTGAATGGATTTCTTATTTGGGCAGAAACTTCTTACTCAGTGATTTTCAAATTCGATCAAACATCAGAATCACTTGGAGGGCTTGGTGTGGGTCCCATTCCTGTAGTTTCTGACTCTGTTGGTCTGGGGTGAGGCCCAAAATTTGCATTTCTTTTTTTTTCTTTCTTTCTTTTTTTTTAATTGCTAGAGTACTGTTTATTTATTTATTTATTTGTCCATTCCAATACTTTATCCAGCTAGCTTCTGGGTAGTAAAGCGTGTGATAGGACCAGCAGATTATATAGTCATAGTCCCACTCCCCAACACTCTGTGCCATAGAGTCCTCTGGTCAGAGATGCTATGTTACGTGGGATTCCATGTCTGTGGATGAGGTGATATTTTTTTTTTTGTATTACAATTCAGTAATACATCATATATATATATATATATATATATATATATATATTGCATTGTGTTTGTTTGCCACCCACAGTTAAATTTCCTTTTGTTGCCAAATATTTGACCCCTTTTACTCCTATGTACATCCTGCCTCCCCTACTTCCTGCTGGTAACCACTAATCTACTGCCCGTGTTCATGAGTCTGTTTGTCATGTTTGTTTGTTGCTTTCAGTTTTATATCCCTTATATGAGTGAAATCATATGGTTCTCAGCTGTTTCTGTCTGACTTATTTTACTTAGCATGATCATCTCAAGATCCATCTACGTTGTCGCAAATGTCAGTATTTCATCTTTTCTTATGGCTGAGTAATATTTCATTGTATATATGTGCCACATCTTCTTTATCCAGTCATCTATCGAAGGATTCTTTGGTTGTCTCTATGTCTTGGCCACCGTAAATAATGCTGCTATGAACATTGGGATGCATATATCTTTGCAGATAAATGTTTTCAAGTTTTTTTTGGTAAATACTCAGGAGAGGGATTGCTGGGTCATATGGTAATTCTATTCTTAGTTTTTAGAGGAACCTCCATACTGTTTTCCATAGTGACTGTACCAATTTACATTCTCACCAGCACTGTATGAGGGTTCCTTTTCCCCCACAACCTCTCCAACACTTTTATTACTTGTCCTGTTGATGTCGGCCATTCTAACAGGTGTGAGATGGTGTATCATTGTGGTTTTGATTTGCATTTCTCTAATAGCTATTGAAGTTGAGCATCTTTTCATATGTCTGTTGGCCATTTGTGTGTCAAAAATTCGATTTTCTAACTAAAGTTTCCAGGTGTTGGTGATGTCGCTGGTCTGAGGCCCACACTCTGAAAATTCCTGCTTCAGAGTATCCTTACTAGTTTCTTTTGATTATGTACTCACTAACAAGTTTAATAAAAAGTTGGAAAGTTTGTAGTTTCTTATCTGGGTTAAAGTATACATGTGTGACCTAGACAATTCATCTCCTTATGCCATATTCAGCTCAGCAGGAAATTTGGATAGAAATCTAGAATCTCACTTAAAACCAGATGCTACATCGAAGCCAGCTTTTCTTGATAAATCCTACAAATCTAGTGAGCATATACTGTCACCTCTTAATACAAAAGAAAACATTAAGGCTATAGAATACATTTAGAAGCTGTGTTGTATAACTCTTTATGATCCTCCTTGCTTGCAAGTCTTCCCAATAGAAAGTTGCTGAGTCTACAGCCATGCCACCCTGAACAAGCCCAATCCTGTCTGATCTCGGAAGCTAAGCAGGGTCGGGCCTGGTTAGTACTTGGATGGGAGACAACCTAGGAAGACCAGATGCTGTAGGCATTAAAAATAATAATAATATTTTTTAAAAAGTCAGTGGTAATCTTTAAAAAAAAAGAAAGTTGCTGAGGCTTCTAGAATAGCTGGGAGGAGGGG
This sequence comes from Pteropus vampyrus, assembly GCF_000151845.1. Taxonomy (NCBI): domain Eukaryota; kingdom Metazoa; phylum Chordata; class Mammalia; order Chiroptera; family Pteropodidae; genus Pteropus; species Pteropus vampyrus. The sequence continues at coordinate 6,123,545 of NW_011888816.1, read as the reverse complement.
AACATTAATGAAAAATCCTGGTCTTAATAACAAAGGAATAATCAAGTAGAGTCTATAAATTTTAGAGGTGTGGCTCTATAGAACAGGTGGAAACATTTACTGCATAAACACAGGTAACAGAACATGCTCTTAGCGGTGGCATCCTTTATGTTAAAGGATGGTTCCTTCAAAAGACATAATATTTGTCATTAGTCTTCTCAATATTTTCTTACAAAAGTGAATCATGTTCGTTTGAGAAAATTTGGAAAAATGCAGAAGAAAAAAATTGGTAAATGCTACCAATTTGGTGTGTATTCTTTAAGTAGTGTACAGGTAATGACTGGATAAAAGAAACAAAATATGTTAACTTTAAAACTATTTTGTTTTCAGTAGGTAGAACTTAGTGACTATTAATAGACCCTTAGATGTAGTTGCTCAGAGTTTCCAAAATGGTGCCACTTATTTATTAGAAAATCATGACATGTATGCTTTACCCTAAAGTATCTCATCATTATTCAGATATGCATTTCAATGTTTCACAATTTCTAAATGTTTATTTTCAAATATGGTATAAGATACAACTTTAAGTAAAAGCCTGCCAACATTATGATTTAGGTACAAACCAAAAGAATGGGAATCTTGAGCATGCGACCTTACCTCTGAGCCTCAGTTCCCTCCACAATTGATCCTGCCTACTCAAGGATTGTTAGCCCTAAATGAAGTAAATATCAGTTAAGTGTGGTATTTGACTAAAAATACACACTGAAATGTTCATTAAACTATCATCCAAAGAAAAACTCTTTTTTTTACATTTTGGGGAACATCTGTGTTTCTTCGAATTAATAAGCTCATATATGAAGGAAAAATAGGTTATCCAAAAGCAATTAATGCAGAAAAGCACTCATATCAAAGTGATTGTTTTTTTCTCTGATACAAAATGCTATTTTAGACTTAAAGATTTATTTATTTGTTTATTTATTTATTTTTAATTAAGGAGTACAAATGTTAGGGTAGTATTTGAATAGTGATTGAAAAATTGATTCTACAGTTTCTCTTAGCCTTGTTATCTCTTGCTCTTTCCACATTATCTTTGATCTGGACTGTTAGAATGTGCCCTTTTTGTGGGGCGTCATCACTATGCTTTGTGCTGTCTTGTCTTCCCTGTGTCACTTGTCTGTGTATTTCTTTCTCATCCATGTACATGTGCTACTTCATGACAGTTAAAGGATTTAAGCAAAGGGTAGGACTTCTCCTTAGAAGAGATTCTTAGTTTTGCTATAGCGTTTCATGTGTGCTTTCAAAAATAGAAATTAGTCTATTCTAATCTAGAATTCAAGCATTTAGTGGTTTTATTTTAATTAGTGCTTAGTAAACTTGTCACTGATTTTAATCATTGTTGTCTATTTGTTACTTAGTATGTGTTAAAATTATAGGAATTATAATTAGGTCTTTTCAGAATGTTACATGAGAATTTTTATAAGTTGCTTATTAAGAATAATAGAGACAAATAATAAATAGCATGAATGCATTTGGTAGTTGAAAGGCAAATAAGATTTTATGGACAGTGCATGAGTAGATCTGGCTGTAAGTTAGAAGGGTCTCTAATGGGAAGCATATGATATATACCAGGAAATGTAAGAAGAATCAGGATAGTTTATGTCAAAGGGTTTAAATCAAGACGAGCAAGTCTCTTCTCAGAAATACATTTGTAATTAATGCCGTTGAAGCAGCATTGTAGTCTCCCCATACTGTTTGTAAATGATACTGCTTTAATATAAATACATTTTTAAATTTGCTTTTTGACCTAAAAAAGGTTTCTTTTGCTTTCAACTTTAGGGTGGAAATATAACTCTATCAACTTATCCTCCCAATGGAAGTATAGACTTAAAATATTTTCCATATTATGGGAAAAAACTGCATGTAAGTATTTAGAAGTTCTTAAGTGATTGTGATTCTTGGGAGTCACAGATGTGTCTTTAAGTTTATATATAAATATCATTTTATAAAATTTATGTCATACTGTATGTATACTTATAAAACTTTATTTCGAAATGCTTTATAACTTACAAGTGGCTAGAATAGTAGAAAATTTCTCTAGATCCTTTACCCAGATTTCCCAAATGTTAATATTTTACCTCATTTGTCTTACTAAGCTTCATTTATATATAATTTTTTCCTTTTGGGTTTGTCTGCTGTTTTTCATGTTTAAATTTAGGGTGTACATTTTTGGCAAGTGTGCCTCAGAGGAAATGTTATGTCCTAGAATAGCATATCAGGAGGGATATTATTTTGATTAGTTCCGTTAGTGGTGATGATAACCTTGAACACGTAGTTAAGGTGCTGTGAGCTAGGTTTCTCCACTGTAAATTTATTATGTTTTCCTTTGTAATCAATAAATTTAAAATATTTGAGAATATTTTCTAAATTCTGTTTCTCCCATAGCCTTAGAATTTGTTAATTCTTGCCTGAATCAGTTAATAATAGGATTGTTCCCAAACATTTTTCTAATTTCATCTCCACCCTTTATTTATATCCGTATATGTCCATGGATTCTTATTTTATTCAGGGATTATAATCTGTTATCATTTATTTTGGTGCTGAACTTGTCCCAGATTTGGCTGGTGGGAGAGGAGACATCCATGCTGGCTCCTCTGTCCTTTTGACATACTTCCATGATTCTTTGAGCATTTTATTACTTTCTGGCACCACAAGATATTCCAGGTTCATCTCGTACTTTCCCTCTCCCAGCCCTGGAATCAGCCCCCAGTTCCTTTTAGTGAAGAATTATATTTAGAAACCACAATGATAGTAAAGCAACTGAGTATATTTGTACCAAAGTACATAGCAATCATAAGTAGGATAGACCTAAATAATAATCAGTAAGGTACATCTTATGCATGTTTATCAAAAATAATATATAGATAATAAAATACATAGCCTTCTCAAGCACACCTTGAGCAGTCACAAAAATTTATCATAAAAATACACCCTAAAGTTCCATAAAGTAGAAATATATTAGAAATGATAATTTCTGATCACAGTGCAATAACTAGAAATTATTAGCTTTCTTCCATAGGAAACCTTCTATCAAACAACTCTTGGGTGAAAGGGGAAATTCAAACCAAGATTATAGAATATCTAAAAAATAATGAAACAACATAATTACAACCCATGGGATACATTTAAAGCAATACTCAGAGGAAAATTCATAGCCATAAACCATAGCCATTTTATCAATAAAAATTAAGTGAAAATAAATGAACATCTAGTTTTAAGAAAAAAGGTAGAGAATAGAAAATAATAAATCTAATAGGTTAAGATGTTTTCGGTTTTAAATTTTTACAGAGTAAACCAACTCTCGATAAAATGTAAATGAAGTTATTACAGAATTTGAATTAATGTGTTTTCCTTTATTTGCCAGGTGAGGTATCTACAGCCATTAGTTGCTGTCCAGATCGGCATTGGTGCTAGTCCCACAAAAGAAATAACAGTTGAGTGCAAGATTGAAGGGTCACCCAACCTAAAAAACCATGATGATCGTGACAAGTTTTTAGGACGAGTTGTGTTTAAAATCACAATGCATGCATAGTAGGAGTTAGGATATCCAGGATATCTCCACAGAGTAAATGTTGTGTTGTCTGTCTTCATTTTGTATCAGCTGGACCTGACATTCTAGAATTATGAGACCACCTTAGAGAAAGGTGGGGTGGTACATGACACTAGGGTAACATCATAATGTGCTTCCAGATCACAGTGTTCAATGTCCTCTGAAGTAACTGCCTGTTGCCTCTGCTGCCTTTTGGAACCATTGTACAGTCGCCAGACAGGGACCATGAACACCTGATTCTGAACATGTAGAATGGGGGTCTTGTCCTTTTTTTATGTGGTTTAATTGCCAAGTGTCTAAGGCTTAATGTGCTGTGCTGTGTAAATATTTTATAGATTTAACACTGGTTAACTGTCATATTTTGATGCCAGCAAAGTTTTAGGGATGAAATGGTACCTGACCAACGAAATGACTTTATAGCTGAAAAAAATGTGGTATGTGGAGGTTCTGTATGTGAGGAGGAAAAAAGAAAATAAACATGGATTTGAAAGGTCGTCTTGGATTTTTTGTAAAGTTATTTTACATGCTGAATTAGTCTGTATGGATCTTTTTGATTAACAATGCAAACTTTGCTGTAAGACATGTAAAAAAAAAGTGATGGGATTATTTTTAGTGCTGGAAGTAAATCTCTTGCAAAAAGTATTTTAGACCATAGATGAAACAGTATTTTTAGGTTACCCAGTTTGAATATGCACCTAATTTTTTCAATGAAATTAAATTCCTAAGATTTAAATTGTATAATAGTTTGCACAATATCTTGTTACTGCTTTATTTAGCAGACTGTGGACTCTAATAAAAAATGTAAATTGTGAAATATAAAACATGGAACTTATTCAAAGCTTCCAACCAAACAGTTTTTTTTTAGGTTTTCTTTGTGTTGGTGCAAGTCAGGAGGAGTGGGATTCAACCCAGCTGGCTCAGGAATGACTGTCTGGAGAAAACATGAGTGCTCTGGGTGGCCTTGGCTGGCAGATGGGCCTCGATGCTTTGATGCTTTGGTCATGGGCACTCAGCCCCGTTGGGAGCTCTGCTTGTTGCTATGTCACTAAGATCTCAGTGATAACAGATTTTCATTTTAGAATGCTTCTTTGCAACTGAAGAAAATGATTCTTGGAGATCACCAACAACCTCCTAAGTGATGCCTATGCTGCTTTTTCATAGACCACGCTTTGAATTACAAGTGATCAAAGGGCTAAGCGCAAGCAGCTTTACATTCCCAGGGACTGAGTCTAGCACTAGTTTGATTAGTGGATGAAGAAGAGTCAACTGTCAGTGACTAGCTGGTATGCTATATTCCTAGCTCAAGGAAAATTGTGGGTTAGTTTCCTTAGAACTCCAAGCTGCGCTGTACTTGGAACTTTTTTATACATAAATTCCATTTCATTTTCATCACCTCGATTGTAGTTGACAAGTTATAGTTCAGTCCTACAGACAGATTTTCAACCTCTTTGTTACAGTGTTTCTTAGTGGGGTTTTCTGTAGAAGATATTCTCCCAATCTAGAAGGTAAAAATGAGTTTGGTAACTTAAAGCTCTGTTGTCCTTTCTCACTGGTAGATTTTCTCCATCCATGTGGTGGTGAGGTAAGAAAGGCTGGGTTTCCCTCTTCTCAAAGTCCAATATAATAGGACCACCATTCTGCCCGTGAGGACTTCCCAGATTCTGTTATACAGAGTCTGCTGGAAGAGAAAAGCCCATGGAATCTGTGCTTATTCATTTGGGAGGCAGAGTGGGGAGGCGGAGTTGACTTTAAATCCTGATTTGCATTTGATTGCTTAGAAATCTTAGGCAGATCACTTATCTTCTGAGCTGTAGTTCTCTCACTTGAGTGTAAGGCCACCCTTCGGGGCTGCAAGGATTAAATGAGAAAATACACATTACCAACATGGAGTAGACATTTATGTTAATTTCCAAGGGCTCGCCCTTTTTCAGCAGTGCTTCCTTCCTGCTAACTTGAAAACGGCATGAATAACCGCAGTTTTGTTGCTGTCTTGGAGCTATTATCACTCGTTGAGAGGAGAGTGCTGAAAGGAGTTGAAAGTCTGCTGTCTACCTTACAGCCTTGTGCCACTTTTATATGGAAGGAGGAGTCACAAATATGTGAATTTGAAACCATCCCCGTGGAAATTATTTCACTTGGCTTTCGCTTTAGTAAAGTTGTCAAGTTTGAGTTTAAAGAAAACTGAACATTTCACTAAATTGGTTTAGCAATTTAGAGTTTTCCAGATCCACCAGTGCCCGCACTGGAGGGCTTGTGTTTTGAGCAGTGTATCCTCCTGTGCTCCTCACAGATTAGGCCAGTATGGGCCAGAGCTTCAGGAAGGGAGAATCCGTTCACCTGAAGTCTTCGTTCATGTTCTTGGTTACAAAGCTAGATCAGGCATGACTGGCAAAGCAGTGTCTGCTTTTTGAACAAACTTACTTTCTCACATCCCAGTGAGTATTGTCCTTCAAATAAGCCCCTTTAGACCAATTATGCTACCCTGTTTCATCCTTCAGAACTTTTTAGGAGTGATTTTGGGGTGTGCTTTCAGGAGCCTGACATGGACAGTTGTCAGAGTGGCAGGATATGTCCATTGAGGATGGACTTTTTAGAAACAATTCACTCGATGAGCAGGACTGATAAGGGCTAGTATTTAAGCATGAAAAACAAAACATGACAAAGAATGTCTCCTAAAATCAGTCTTTTTAGTCGTTTGTGTGTCCTCGACACCAAATAACTCTAAAGGGCCTTCATGAGGACAAACGGGATTTGACTGGTGACCAACAAGCTAGTGATAGGCTGTCAAGGCTGTCATTAGTTCTGTATTTGTTTGAAGACATGACCACTCTTATTCAAATATTAGTCTCTGAAAGTGGAAGAGTGTGAAGTCCCGCTGGTGGCAAGAGACCCCAGGAGGCTGGGCTCCTAGCTCCAGTGAACCTGGGGTGAGGCCACCTCCTCCTGACCCTCATGCTTCTAGTGCATCTGTCCTGCTCAGGTCTCTAGTGCAGGAGCCGAGGGAGAGTGAGGGGTGACATGAAATGGCAGACATGGGATTCTACATTTTTTTGTCATTAGGCTTGTTCCTTGTGATCTCTCTGGGTGGCTGAGGACAGCTGGGGATGGTGTGGTAAGGGATGATCTTTGCAGAATTATGTGAACACACTCAGATAAGCTCTCCTGAGGTGTGGGAGGGAATTGAGGTGTGTTGAGAGACATTATGTGGCAGAGTGAAGGGCAGACAGTGGCTAATGAGTGAAACTAAGGGTCGAGGAGGAAGGATGTAGCAGGTAGAGAAACTGACAGAGATGTACTGTAAAAAATCAGTAAAAATTCAGTGAGAGCACTTGGGAGTACCCTTCTGAGATGACGAATCCCTATTTGGACCTAGTGCCTCTGGTGTCATGCCTGTGGTTGTGTAACATCGGGGCAAGAGGTACTTTGAAGATAAATGTACTAATCAGCTGACTTTAAAATAGAGATTATCCTGCATTATCCAGAGGGTCTGATATAATCATGGGAGCCTAAAGCAGAAGTCAGATCTGAAGCATGAGGACTGGATACACTGTTGCTCTCTTGAAGAGAAAACTGGAGAAGGAAATGAATTCTGGAAGCCGGATTTGCCCCAGAGGCTCCAGAGGAGAGCTCAGCAGAGCCACACTGGGCCCAGACTGTTGACCACAGAAATGGGAGATAAATGACTATCATCTAAAGCCAGTGAATTTGTGGTCATTTGTTATGGCAGCAAATAGAAAGCTAATATGGCCATTTTCTCAATGAAGATTATATCCTAAAACCCAGTACTTCTCGAACCTTGTGAGCATGTGATTCCTTAAGGGATCCTGTTTCAAATGCATCTGCTGATTCAGCAACGTCTGGGATGGGGCCCGAGATTCTGCATTCTTAAGCTCCCAGGTGCTGCTGCCACTGCTGCTCTGAAGACCCACCTTTGAGCACAAGGCTTCGTGTGACCATCATGGTCAGTGCAGTGCCAGGTATTCAGAGCCAGGGCAAAGGAGAGAGGAAAAGGGAATTGAAAGAAGAGCAGCCTAGGATCGATGCTACTCAGCTGTGAAATAATATTCACAAAGTTTACGAAGGAGAGGTGCTTTGTGTTGGTGGGCCCCCGGCCTGCAGCTAGACTAGGCCACCTGTGCAGTGAACAGGGCCTGGTTATGGATGGGGTATTTTTGTGGTTTTTGCTTTTTTCTGTGTCCCTGTGGGAGGACAGTGGCCTGCAGCAATGGGTCTAGCTTCCTGAGGATGGCTTGGTGCAGGCCTGCCCATCACAAGGTCCTCACCAGCACCCCTTTCCCTCAACCGAATAAAAGGTAAGCTTTTGGAGGCCACCAGCTTGAAAATGAAGGGAATGCACTTCATCAAAGAAGAAAACTGCAAAGTCGCTATCAGTCCTTAGAAGGAATGGATGCATTTGTTGTTTTTAATGTTTATTGAGTAACCAGTGAGTGCCAGGCACTATACAAGGAGCTTGGGATTCACTGGCAGACAAAACAAGATCCCTGCCTCAGGGATGGTACGACCTACAGTGACAACTACAGCAAGGCTCAAACTGCTTCTGCTAGGCTGTCTGAGTGGTAAGTTCCTCTCTGCTCTTACAGGAGGGTCATGGCCTCTGGAAGCTGAGTGCTGAGGCCAGAGTAGGTCTGGTGTGCTTATCCATAAGCTGTGCTCACCTTCAGTCCCCAGATGGGCTGGGCTGGCCCACAGCCAGCCATCAGCGGGTCTGTGGAGCCTCTTTCTGAGGCGACAGGTTGGAACTAATCAAATTCCTTTAAGTCCGGAGCCACCCAGAGGGATGGCAGTAACCACGCCTACACACACTTGCTCTTACTTTACAAATACTCTAAGACAAAGAATTTTAGAAGATCCATCAGATCCTTAACAAATAACTGCAATGGATGAGGTTAGCCTGGGCAACAAGCAGAGTTGGAAAAGATACCGTGATGTTTGTAGGTATGTTGCAAAGATACTAGGGTTTAAAAATAGTGCAAGTGCTCCTCAAAAACCTCACTTATGGTAGGTACTTTGACCATCATATCGACTCCGCAGAGAAGCGGCTTTTATAAAGAGGGTCTGTTCTGGAATCCATCCCAGTGAGTTTGCTAATGAGCCATTCAGTGTGAGGTGGCTCCAATACCCAGGCCCCAAGCATCAGCCACATTCGGGGAGCCCCAGACCTCTGTGGCCACTTTATTAGAGGAACCCCGACTAGGGGTTTCCTCCTGTGTTAAGAAACTGCAGATGCAAACAGCAGCCCCTGGCCCACGTTCTCCTGACACTCTGGGTTTCCTTGAATGTCTTTTCCACGATGATCCTTCTGATTAGGGGTGTGGGACAATGCAGGAGATGGGCACAGTCTGTTCTCTCAACTGCCACACAGTACAGACACCCAATCCGGTCTTCCAGATGGCCTGTTGCCCTTTTAACTTCTCTCCAGGTTCCATGTTGCCATCTTTTGTGTGACTCACAAATACAGGGCCTCTGAAATGAGTGGTTCTTTCCCAAGTCACATTTGCGCCCACCTTGTCCACTGGCACTACCAAGCTCTGACTGTCCCCGCCGCTTGTCAGGAATGTGCCTCTCTCCACCACCGCTGTCCTGCCCTGGGGACATGTAGCTCAGAGTTCGCCCTCTCTATTCAGAGGCCTGTTCTGGTGCCGGCCCTTTGCTGGTCAGCGCTTCTGTCTTCAGTTCAGACTTGATCATTTGTGCTGTTTTGTGACACTGAAGTATCAAGTCTGCAAAGTGGGTATTTTTCCTCAGTTGTGATTGTCAGCCCCTCAAGCGCGGGAACCTGCCCTCCATTGGTGGCCTTTGGTCTCCTCCCCTCTGCTGGTGCCAGCGGTCACATCGCACAGTCCTAAGCCACTCCAGGCACCTGCACTTTTTTCCATAGTACTGACTTCTGGACATTAAATTAGCTCTAGTTCCTTAGGGAATCTCCTCAGAATTTTACGTTCCTACCGCAGGCAAAGCACTTTCACAGTCATAGTTTATCCTGAAATGCCTGTGGGGCAAGGAGGGCAGAGCGGAGGCTGCCATTCTACTGGGACGGAAACAAGTCCAGCGAGAGCCCAGGGCCCTCTGGCTTTTGAGTGGAGCCCACACCAGAAATTGAGGGCTCGGCTCCAGCCCCTGCCATCCCATGAATTCAGCACTTCAACTTGCTCTTGAAATGTGTGTATTTCTATAAGCAACTCCCGCCCCCACCCCGTGTTTAACTTCACTATCTTGGGCCTTTGACGGGACAAGAGCACTGTAAAACGATGCTGCCGCTGGAACACAACTGCTCTCGCTTGTAAGAGGATCTCCGACAAGACCACTGCGGGTAAGTGGGGGTGTCTACGGTTTCCACCCACCCCGACCCAGTCCTGCTAGACTTTGTCCCAGCACTTCGATGTTCCCTGCCGTAGTCCAGGTGGGGTGACCCACTGACCTGTTTCCAGATGACCTGAGCTCGTCTGCATATGTTCGTCCCGGCCACACTATTTGGTGTAGGGGTGGCCTGTGACCCAGGCTGGTCCAAGGAGAGAGGCCCCCAGGACTGTTAGAACAGTGGTCAGGAGAAGTGCTTACCCCTGGCACAGAGGGACAGAGGGCAGTGAGGAATCCTGCAGCTGCTGGTGACTATCTGGCCACTATTTCCCAGCCTGCCTGGGAAAGAAACCCACAAATGAGCGAGGAGGAAACACAGACTTGTTGGCATAGTTATGCCACCTTCAGACTCCATCTGCTGGGGAAGCCTGATTCTGTAAGTCTGTCCTCTTTGGAAAAGGCTGGGGTGGAAGAAGGGAGGGCTTCGTCCTGGGCCTTAGATTTTTTACTCTGTGCAGCTGTCCAAACTGCACAGAACTTAGCACTGGACTTGTTCCCCTTTAAACCCAGAAAGCCGACCACCTCCTACCCCGACAACCAACTCTGTGCCAAATGACAACCTATCTGACCTGGATTTGTTTGTATCAAATTTAAGCCATATACTTACCGGAGTTGTAGACTGCCTTGGAGGGGCTTAGATCAACTTTATGTAAGAGGACAGTCTAGAACTAGACTGTTTGGTTTCAAATCCTTCTCTGTCCCTTGCTCAAGCTGTGTGACCTTGGCCGATAACTTAACATCTCCGTTTCTCAGAGTTTTTGTTCAAATAGGGCTAAGTGCCTGGCCATTAGTGTTATATGTCTTAGAAATTCATTATTGTTAAAGAAAATTAGTTACTTGGGAATAGTTTATTTCTCTCTTCCCTCTTGTACTTCATGAATGCCTTGGCCACAGGCGTCCTCATTTACCCAGGCACATTTTCTGCAGTCACCACCACTGCCATCTGGAGCCAGAGCCAGCTTTTCAGCTTCAGAGACTTGCTCAGGGTTTGTGGTAGTTACCTGGAGTAATGGAGAAACATCTTGCTCAATCAAAGACCAGTTGTTAATGCAACTCACAAACCAATGGCTAAAAGAGTTTTGCCCAAGAGAGGTGCAGTGAATACACCTGTGGATGCAGAGGTTAGGAGGAAAACAGATTCTGTGCCTGGCTCCGGAGGCCTTTCGAAATGGGCTTCTGAGTGAATGTCCCTGGTCTCCGTTCACCTGTTAAACCAGAGATCTCTAATATGACTGTCTTTGAACTTAAGGATGGGTGTGGGGGTGAACCCGAG
>NW_011888816.1:6049533-6110508 GCF_000151845.1 Pteropus vampyrus | reverse complement strand
ATATAAATATATAAACGAAAATTAAAAAATGGCAGCTCATCGGAGATCGTCAAATGAGGAGAAATCATTAATTTATAGCCAGCAGGACCTTAACTGAATCGGGGACTCCTAGTGCAGCAATTGGTATTTGTTGAGTCTCCTAAACAAAAACCTAAATAAAACACAACACCACGACAAAGGAGATCCGTGCTTTTATTTACCAAATGCTAGAGTTTCCGACCCTACCTGCAGCACCCGAAGGGAACACACAGCCTCCACTTGCTGATGGCCCATCGCCCTCCAGGGCCTCCACAGCTCCATGGCTGATGCTATACGGATGCTGCCATCTTTCATTTCTGTGCTTTCTCTGCCTGCGGTATTTCTCTCCAGCTTTTTCTCCCATCTGTTTTTCAGTCTCTCCTTTGTCAGGCTCACTGAGAGTGGGCCCAGCTTGCCCCAGCAGGCACCTACCTCCCAGACCAAACCTCAACCCCAACCCCAACCCCACCCCTGGATTTGCTCATGCTTTTGCCCTCCAGGCTCTGAGAAACCTTTCCGGAGAGACTCAGGCAGAGGACGAGATAGGGAGAACCTCTGTTTCCTCAGCAGGCCGATTTCTTTGGCCAGGCCAGTCTTTCATCTGCATAATCAATGTATAAACGAGCTTCCTGGCGTAGGCCCAATAGGGAGATAAGAGCTGCTTCTGTGATAGTGATTCTTAATCTACCAGTTTGGGAAATGTTTTTTGAGAAACTCTCTGGAAGCCCTAGAGGTGGTGGTGTGTCCATTACGGGCACTGTTTCTGATGACAGACTTCTCTAACGGTCTATCTCTAGGAATCTAGGTGAGGACCGAAGCCAGCGCCCTGGGATTGCTGAAGCTGCCCGCGTGCCAGGATCTGAGTCAATGCTGTGGGGAAGTAGCAGGTCCCCTCCTGATCTGCCCTGGCTTGCCTGTCTCAGGGGGATGGGAGAAAGGGAGGGATGCTAACCTCCCTGGTGGATGCGCTGCAGTTTGATGGTCAGCGTCTTTTTACGTGCCTTTATCCGACTTCCAAGGAGGTCCCCAGGGCTAAAGTTGGTTTTCGTTCTTAGAAGTAATTTCCAAAAGTATTTACTGAAAAAAAAAAAAATCTGTCATTTTTGTTCCCTTCATTAAGTGTTTACTGAATTTTGATAAAACTTGAGGAAACCGTCCATTTCTTAGATGCTCGCTGGATGCGCTGGAGCCCTTTATACAGAATAGTCCACCACCAGGCAAAAAAGGCCTTGTCTCTACTGACAATACCTAGCTGCTTTAAAAACACATCCCGCAAAAGCATTTTTCACTGTATTCAGATTCAAGGTCCAAAACAAACCCATGTTCATTAGAGGCTTAAAAAAAAAAAAAAAAAGCCTATTAGTAGCAGAACCTGAAAATAGTTCCTGCAGAGATGGTGTCTTTCAGAATCATCATTTTCAGGCTTTAGCTCACATTCTTCTCATGAATTCTAATTGAGTTCTGGCTTTGGGGCGGGGGGGGCATGGCCAAGTACTAGGGCATGAAGGAAGAAAACAAATCTGAGCTTGGTAGATGTCAATGTACTTCAGGCCCCTTGAGCAAGGTAGGAGTTAAGAAGCAAGAAGGAAGTGGTTGGGTGATAGTTACTGTGCCCCAGAGGCAAAAATGTCAGAGAGTGATTTGCATGAAAGTGAGAAAGTGGTTCTGGCAAATTCTAGCTTGCATTAAATGGGATTGGTTTCACCCACCCAGATACAGGCGGATCCTTGCCAAAGTGCATTTTATACTCTGAGAAGATTTCTTAAAAGCAAGTTTCAGCAAGAAGCTGGAAAGCCCTCCCAGGAAGAAGGTCGAGCTGGCAGTGATCAGGGGCTCCCAGGCACTTGGCAACGGTCCACAGTATGAACAACAGAGGGAGCCTGCCCCGCAGGCAAGAACACTGAGAAGGCTGGAGGTGTCGATGGTGTAAGCAGCAGTAAGGTAAGAGGAGCCAGTGCTCCAGTGAAGACACAGAAATGGAAGAACTCTGGAACCACAGAAGTAGTTCGTCCATCAGAAGGAATGGTGAGAAAATAGCTAGCTTCTGGGAAAAGGAACTGAAAGTTCATTGTCAGTGGGGTTCCGTCTCCCAGAGAAGACTCTCTTGGTTGAGGCTATCTTTGATGCTTTGTCACCTCAGCAGAGCCGAGCTCAAGATGCTGGTTATTAAAGTAAACAACTGCTTGGGCTCTTCCCTGGTCAGGTGCGTCCTATGGCTACTGATGACACTCCCAGTCGTCCTTCACATCTCAAGACCACATGGTCACAAAAGCAAAAGCACTTCCTTAGAACCAAATGACTCAGTGTTATTTCCATGGATCCTTGGACACATTAACCAAATGGCACTAAAAAATGGCACTATGGGATAGAACGGGCAGAGAGGGCACAATACCATCATGGACTCATCACTCTAGGAAATCCCTAGGATAAGGGTGTGGGCCCTGACTCCCTACTTCCACACTGGACATTCCGCACCACTGCCAGTGTTCAGTAGACTCACTTACGCAGTCTACTGAACTCAAGTGAAAGTCTTCATGGGAAGATGCCTTCTTTACTGGCTGTTTACGTTCAAGTGAGTGCTTTCTTAACCATTTCCTAGTGTTGCTTTTCACGATCTGACCCTATTCTGTGATTCCTAAGTTGCTCCAAACTCTTCTGCATCTTCTGATTACCCACGTACCCACCATGCACCCTGCTCTGCTTGTTGGAACGTAGGAGATAGTGTTATCACAGGCTTCTGCCTCTCTCTGGGGCAGGTAGGGATTGCTTGAGATGTTGAGGCACCGCTGTAGCCCTTGAGGCCAGAAGAAATTCTGCTTGAGGCCTGGAAGCATGGCATTCTGTACTCATCACCGTAGTTGTTCTCTTTGATGCTGCTTTGGTGTAAAGGGTAGATAAGCATCTTCTTTAAAAATTGTATTCAGGTCTGTTTCTGGGACTATAAAGACATTCCTTATATTACCTTATAAGGTGACCTTAAAAAGATGTAAAGTCATAGGTTTCTAACACAGAAAGCCTTTTTTCCCACTTTTAAATTAATTGGGAGTAAAAGGATTAATAACATTAAATTTCAGGTGGACTTTATATCCGTATACTCTATTTGTTGTGCGTGCACCACCATAAGTCTAGTTTCTGTCACCTTGTATTTGACTACCTTACCCTCTTCGTCCTCTTCCTAACCCCCTTCCATTCTGGTAACCACCATTCCGTTGTCTGCCATCTATGAAGGGGTTTTTTTTTGTTCGTTTGTTGTTATTTTATATTCCATGAATGAGTCTACGGCCATGCTACCCTGAACAAGCCCGATCCCATCTGACCTCGGAAGCTAAGCAGGGTCGGGCCTGGTTAGTACTTGGATGGGAGACCACCTACAAAGACCAGGGGCTGTAGGTGTATAAAAAATAAAAAAAAGTAAGAGACCATAAGCTGACAAGGCCCTTGCAATCTGTGAGGTCAACCAAGGGTTGCCTTGCCTAAAATATTCTTTTAAATAAATAAATAAGTTCCACAAGTGAAATCAGATGGTTCTTGTCCTTAGCCATCGGACTTATTTCACTTAGCACATACTCACAAGATCTACCCCTGTTGTCACCAATAGTAATATTTCATTTTTTATGGCTGAGTAGTATTCCATTGCATAGACATACATCTTTATCCAGTCAAAGGACACTTAAGTTGTTTGCATGTCTCGGCTATTGTGAATAATGATGCGATTAACATAGGGGTGCATATGTCTTTATGAATAAGTGTAGAAAAACTTTTACATATCTAACCTATTTCCACCATAGGTGGGACAGGCGGTGTCCATGTATTGGGGAGTGCTCCTAGAAACACCATCTGTAAAACAGTGTAGGAAGCAGGATGGGATGAACCATGATGCAGTTGCCAGAGGAACAGGCCAATTCCATGAGGAACTCTGAAATTGGGGTGAGGCGCCCTTCAGATACACCAAATTGAGGCAAGGAGACTGGGCTTTGTGCCCCCTCGCTGGCTGTGGGTGTGAGCTCAGGAAAGGCAATCCCCTTGAGGATAGTTCTTGGGGGAGGAGCTCAGCTGCGGGGGGAGTGTCTCGGTCCTAAAGGAAGGGGACCAGGCATTGCACAATATGCATTAACCCCCCAACCACCAGCTAATAATGAGACAACAACATTTTAAATTATTTATTTTTTTTCTATAGTACATCTCATTCAAATCATACATCAGTCTAATATTTTTTTATCCTCAAGCACAACTGATACTCATTTCAGATGCTTTTTTTCCTTTTCCTTCTTTTAACCTTATAGAATGGAGAAAGATACACTTTAATGGACAAAAACATCACTCAGAGTTTATTAAAAATACAGCTTCCCAGGCCCCACTCCCAGAGCTTCCAAGTATCTGGGGTGGGACTGAGGGATGCAAAATTTTAACCCCTACCCCTGTCAATTCTGCTGCAGGTGGTCCTTGAACCATCCTTAGAGAAACACTGCTTAGGACTTGTCTATTATCTGTCAGAAACAATTTCAGAAAATCCAGGAAATTAAGTATCCAGGAAAATAAGCTCTTCTATAAAATTTCCATATAAAAATAATGGTATTTATTTACAAAGTTTGAGATGCTACAAAATAATACATCACATTAGGTTAGGTACTTCAGTCGAATAAAGTCTACTACGTTAGGCATGTCAGATGTGGTGTTTTTCCCTTATCTGTCTTGTTTAAACTGCTGAAAATGTGTGGCACCCTGATGTTTCCTTCACGCAGAAAAAAAGCAGAACTATATTTTCTGAGAAAAAACCTAATAGCACATGATCAGGGTAAAGTATTTCCAAATGAAAAGGTGAACAAACAAGTGATTCGGACTCACATTTTTTTTTTTCTTTTCGTCATAAAGTCGAATATGGCGGTGGTCAACAAAACGTCCCGAGGACCTCACAGTACTGAACCACAGTCTTCAGAGTCCAGGCTGCCTGAGCAGCTAGTGCAGTTCGCCAGTTGGTGGTTCTGTTTTCCAGGACACTGGAAGGTTGAACCCGTCATGGTACTACTGGGAAAAACAGAACTGCAGCTGCTCAGAAGTCTTTCAACAGAAAAGTATCTGGGTCCTCACAAACTTCTTAGTATTAAAAAAAAACCAAAAAAACCTTTGACTCCAGTCACGAACAAGCAAAATCAGGCCAATTGTTAGTAGACGGTTCCTGGCATGTGAAGATAATACAGTGATAGAATGGTGAGTTTGAAGTGACAGTGATGAGTTTTAAAACCCAAAAAATGATCTGGGGAAATTTCCTCGTTGAGACAGGCATGGACAGAAACAAGCTAACGCGGTATAGAAGGGGCAGGTGGCAACTTAAACCTCTCAAGCCCCCTACCAGTGACCTGTGTGCGTAACCGTTGTCGCCCACGGAGGAGTGTTTCTTCCCAGGGGTGACTGTCTAAACCTGGGGGCTTCTGAATGTTGAGGCCCAAAGCTGACACCACAGCCTCATGCTGGGACTCACGAGTGGAGTCCCACTTCTGTGGCCCGTCTGTTTAGCACCTGGTGTGCCAGGGCTGATTTAATCCCAGAGCCACCTGGGAGGGCTGCGGTGAGGGCAGTTTTCAGGAGGCAAAGTGGTCCTTCCAGAACCCTGCCAGACAGGCTGAGGGACATTAGGCAGTCAAGCTCTGGGCTTGTTTCCTGTCTTAATGAGTCGGGTGGAAAGAGGTTCTCTCTCATTGAGACCCTTGGTAAAGAAAAAGTAAATGCAGCTGTAAGCAGGGAGGACCAAAGTCCATTCTACTGGAATAGCAAGAGGTCAAGACAGCGCTGACTTCCATAGGCCTTTTTGTAAAGCAAAGGCCATATAAGAATGAGACGAGATTCTACCTTGCCTGAGAACGGCTGCGCAGACTACATATAAATGAGGATGCTTTCTCCTGTCTCAGCCCCATGACGAGTGAATGGATGTTTGCTACCATTTAAGCTTCTGTACTTATCAGGGATTCCAAGGACGTAACTGGAAGGTCAAAGTTTTGTGCCCCATTTTTTTCTTCCTTAGCATATAGTGTGAGTGTAGAGTTATGTGGAAAAACTGGACCCCAAAGGTTATCTAAGCATAACTTTTCAGAGATATTTTGGTTATGTAAAGAGGCTCATTCCTGAGAAATGTTATGATTTATGTGGATATTTAAATCGATTTTTTGGAAAAGGTAAAATCTTAAGCAAACATCAGACATTTTCCTTTGGAGTAACAGTGTTTGGCTTGAGTGGAAGTCAAACTGAACATTCTACTGTGAATCAGACAGAGAGGGACATTTCTGAGGATCCCTCAGACTGCACAGTGCAGGCCCCTGGCACACGCTGTGGGCCTCTAATAAACAGATATGATCATCAGTGCTTGGGAACCACTGTTTTGTGTGCATGAAAACGGGGAACCTATTTGGGAAAATGGCCCTCTGTAGTCTTCAGCCCCACTAAAGCCAGTCCATAGGCAGAATAAAATTTGACACTTTATGTGTATAATACAAAAAGTAGATCTTTACATATCCAATAACTTATAAAACTAGAAGAAAACACCCAGAAAAGTGATTACTTTTCTCCTGTGTACGTTCAACTGGAAGGTAAGGAAGCTAATGAGAACTTCATGGGTTAGTTAGAATCTTCTCTTGGTTTATGGATACTGCTGATAGCTAAGTTTGTTTTTTTTGTTAAATCCTAAAGATTCCTTAACAGTCTCTAAAACGTATGCTTAAAACAGAGCGGCCTTTGGAATTTAGTAGCGATTCCAAGTGCACGTTGTGGGAGAGAGTGGCATGCTAAGGTATGGAGACATCTGTCTTTCAATTGTCTGATTCAGAACCAATGTCACTTTTTCAGGGGGGCCTTCCTTGGCCACCCCCAGTCAAAGTAGCCTATTGCCTATTGTTCCATTACCATTTTTTTTTTTTTTTCCGGTAGCACTGATCAATCTGAATGTTTTCTGTTCTGTATTCAAATGCTTACTGAAGGGTTAAATCTTTACATTCACTGTCCAGGGCTCACTCACAGTCTTAAGGTCTATCTCAGATTTGCTGGGTAGGGACCCTTCTCTTACATGCCCTCAGGCAGGGAGCTAGAAAGATAATGTATCACTGATAAAGCTAACCAGGTTCTCTCCTTCCGAAGGTGATTATGGTAGAAGAGGCTGAGGCAGGTCCCTTCCCTGGTTAACCCTGCCCCCATGAACACCCACCCCCACTGCATTCTGACAGTGGGCCTAAGTTACATCTACACTTAGAGCAACTTTGCTGTCTCTTCAACCCAACTGGCTAGAGTTGTGGTTTAGCAAACAGCTGAGTTATCGATGTCTGCAGGGCTCAAGTGAGCAACTCCTCTGTGAAATATCTCCATTTAAATGACCAGACATGGGCTATTTGTTTGTCGGAAGGCTGACCCTGGCATTATTTTTCAAGTATGGCAGGGTATGGTCACCACTGTAAATTTTGCTGAGGAGGTGGAGTTATCCCCTTTCAGCCTGGTTAAACTACATAAAGTTTTCTCCCTGCCACTTCTACACAGAATTGAAGGAAACGAAACATATGGTCATCATTTGCACAGTTGTCCAGGGGCAGTGGGCATCACTGACGGGTGCATCACTGTGGCAGCACCTCCTTTGCCACCTCGTCGGCAACGTTCTCCATGGTCATAAGGCACAGTGTATAGCAACACTCAGAGAAGCTGCTTTTATCACCTTGTCATCGCATGAAAAGATTAAGTGGATGAGACGCTTCACAGTGGGGAAGGGTGAAGGAAAGCCTGGGCAGCTGCCCGGGGGTGCCTCGAGCTCTGCTGTGAACCCTGGCGGCACTGCCCTTCCCACACACGGTCAGATACAGCAGGCCTGATGCCGCCTGCGCGTGCTAAATGGAGCAAGAATTTACTGACTGAACGACACTATGTGCTTGAAAGAGTCATAGCTAAACTGACCCTCAAGGGGCGGAAAAGCCTCTAGAACTCCCCAGAAAGCAGTGTGACCAGCACCCTTCGAGAGGGGTGTCCATGTGTGCACATGCGCGCACGCAAGTAACCCCCCGGGGTGCTGCTCCTCTAAAGAAGCCTCACTGTTGTATTGTAACCTAACATCTTTTCACTTTGACTTCTATATGACATCGTGACCGAGGGCTGAGCTTTAGACCCAGACAGATCTGTTTAGGAGAGATTAGGGAGAATAACAGAATTTATCTTTCTAAACATCTCCACCTAGTTTTCTGCTCAGGTTAAGGCTTTACACCAGCAACATGTACTGGTGACTACAGGGCGACTCTTTTAGATGTCCTCGGCAGTAACCCCAAAATATTACTGAGAATCAGAGGCCATTTCCAGTCAAACACCACACACCTGTGGCTGGGATGGCCGATGATGGGGCACCAATGACGAAGAGTCTTTGGTTGCTTTTTCTTTTAAACCCATGTTATATCAATTTAAAGTTTGATAGCGGCAGAGAGAGAGGGAGAGAGACACGGAGGGAGGAAGGAAGGATGGGAGGGATGGTTTCTCAAGAACTCCAGCAAGGATTTCACTATTTGGTAAAGGGCTGGTTAGGATTCATGTGCCAGCAGTGAACGGTGATGTACAAGCCTTGAGAGCTGAATCGCAATACTTTGAAGACTGAACAGCTAGCTGCGGCAGCCCTTGGCCTCACCAGGTCGTTGCTGGGCCCGCTCTGAGCACACAGATGGGAAAGGTGAGGGTTATTAAGGGAGGGGGCGGCCTCTTTAAGGACAGTTTGGAAGGAAGCCTGGTTTCACCTGACTGTGCAGCTGACAATCTCCTTGTCAGAACTGTCTCCTGGAGGCCCATGGGGACCGGCTGTGACCTTTGCAGCTTCCGACTCCTCCCATTTGTCCAGCCGCAGGGGTGTGCCCCGGAACTCAGGCTGAGACGGAATTCTCTGAAGGCTGCCTCTCTTTATCTGTGCCCCCTCGAATGCTCTGAGTCTGCACGATGGCTCATTTCTGACAGAATGAGTTTTTTGTCTCCAAGGAACTTAAAGTTGTATGTTTTTGTGGATTAGTTTTTAATGGCCTAATCAAAATTTTAGGTCAGCCAAGTTTTTTTACCTGCGGCTCCCTGTAAGCACAGTGGCAGAGCTGTAAAAAGGCATCCTAACTAAGGCACCCACGCTTCCCCCATGGGATTGAGAAAAGGTGCTGGGCTTGGTGCTGGGCCCACAGATGCTAGATGTATCAGCTGGGGCAAATCCCAATGATTCGAAACAAAGATTTAGAGTTAATTTTCCATTATTATGGGCTCCTTTTCAAGGCCTTAATGTGAAATCAAGTCGGGGTCTGGCCATGGTGGCAGATGTCTCCACACCCCTCCATTCGGAGACGTTAACTGTGAACACACCCACGCGGGGTGCCGGCGGCATCTTTGGCTCTGAGGCTATGAAGTAACACACTGGGTATCGCGCTTAAACCCAACCATTTAGAGAGTTCAACATTTTTACGACAGTTTCCGTGAAACACGACATCGGGTTAGTTTGAAATGCAATTTACCCAGGAATAAACCCAATAAGGTCATTTTGATTCATGAAAATGTACAAAAGGTGACAGGTACAGGAAAACATTGCTGTTCATGTTCTGAAAAAATACATCTTTTAAAAGCAATGACATTTGGTTCATTTTCAATTGCACGATGAGTGAAATACAATTACTGCAGGGGTAAGCAAGCAATTCGGTCATCAGAATTTCTTTTGTTGTAAATGAAAACGCTATATGAAATGCATAGCTTTGATTAAAACTAGACACAATTCCCTTCTCCGTAAAACTCCAGATTTAGAACGCTGGCGAAAGGCAGTGCTGGCAAAGTATTTAATGCACGCAGAAATGCTATTCTATGTTGGCTTCCAGAAGTAGCCCTAAACAATTCTATGCCCCAAATGCATTGGCTAATAATGATCATTTCAGCTTTACTATAAATTATTCTAAATATCACTTAAGTACTTAAGAATTAGCACTCGCTCCTTTCTAGAAGCCGTCTAAGGCAGCTGATGCGTAAAGCACCTCAACTAGACTTTCAACTAGTTCAGCAGTTCAATCTGTGCTCCCGAGGCCACAAGGATTGCCATCTACATCCCTCACTGTACAAGTCACCCCCGCTGGGACTTTTCATGTTCATCTGTGCCTTGTAAAAGGCAGCCCAGGCAGGGGAGGGAAACTAGAGAAACATAATCATCAAGCGCTGCTCCCTGTAGCAATCTTAATTCTAAGGAGGGCTGCGTGGGCGTGCAGGAACACAAAGACCCCCACCTCAAGGAAGATAAACGAGCTTCATTCGTGCTGCCAATCTTCTGGGACTATCCCCTCTCTATCACCTCAGAAAGCGCACTCTGTCTGAGATGTGATCTAGTGCTCTGTTGTGCAGAGTCTTCACTCACACTACGTTAACTTTCATCTCGATCATGTCAGCCTTCGTGTAATCTGCTTATTGTGTTTCCCTAGTTTTCACTGAACACACGGGGCAAACAAAGGCAAAGACTGAAGCAATCATTTCAAAAACAAGAGCTCACACTAAAAACACACGAGCGTCAAATATTATTGAAACGTGGGTTTCCTCCTGTCTTTATTCTGGGGAGGAGGAATCCTCCTCGTCTTCTTCCTCGTCTTCGTCGTTGAAGGAACAGGGCGTCTCGCCTCGGGACTCGGAGCAGTGAGAGGCCGCACTGCTGGACTGGTGACTGTTTGGGGCAAGGAACTGCCCAGTTGCTAAGGCCACTTCAGCATCCAAGCAAAACCCCTGGTTTACACTAGCAAACAATTAAAAACACACAGGCTCATTAATGCGGCGTATGTTTTAAGCTTGGTAAAATAGGAATGACAACGTGGGAAAGGAGGTGCCCCTGGCGAGCTCTGCCAAAATCTGTTCAGGACCTATTCTGGCAGTGACACGCTGGCTCTCCCCTTCAGAGAGGGACGAGGCTCCGTGGCTTGCCTTTCTAACCCTGAAAAAATACGTACCTTGATTGGGACAAGGTGGCACCAGTGGTCAGGTCTAAATTTGAAACGGATTGGGTAGAGTTCAGAAGGAGTCCCTGATTTAACCAAGAAGGTCCTGTGGAGATATCTATAGGAAAAAAAACAAAAACAGAAGAGGTAGCCTCTGCGAGTTCTGTGGCTGCTACCGTTAAGGGTGAGGAAAGCAGACAAGTAAGGGCATCATAAGCCTGTTCTAAACTACAGCTAGATGAGTCTCCCGCCCTCAGAAAAACCCAGGTTTCCTCAGCTTGGAAAAAAAAAAAAAATTCTAGAACATGAGAGCAGGAAAAAAATATGGAAAAGCAGACTATAACAAGAAAGAATTAATTCAAATTAAACGAATCCTAGAACCTCATTCTTTTTTTTTTTTTTTTTTTAATTTCAATAGGAGAGGGCAGCTCACTGAGTACAGGGATCACCATACTACCCTGGACACCTGCTGTCCTCATCACGAAAGACTCAGGGACTCTGAGACTGTGGATGTTAAAAGCCACAGCCAGGAGTGGGTAAAGAGAAAGTCAAACCAGAAGTTATCAGTGAGGACAGAAAGATTTTTACCAAAACTCCCATTGCACCGTCTTTTTCAAGTGCCCACGGGTGAATTCAGTGATACAAGTCATCAAAGATCTATTATTTTCCCCAGTATCCTTTGCTTATAACTCAAACTAGCCCTTATTTTAAAAGGTCACAAGCAGTCACGTTTTTCTCAAGGGTCAGACAGGTATTCCTGTTTCAGTCTGCATGCCGTATTTTGGGTATATCCTTTTGATCTTATTTTCTATGCATGTACCATATTTCTCCCATCACAACCTTGATCAACTCTTATTGTAATTTTATTTGTTTAGTACTTGTCTCCTTATCTAAAATGTTAGCTCAAGGAAGGCAGTGACTGGAACATATCTAAATGTTACTGAATGAGTGCGTTTACAAAATAGTGAGTTTCTCTCTCTCTCTCTCTCTCTCTCTCTACCTACCTACCTACCTACCTACCTGTACATTCCTAAAAAGAAATCCTTTGAGCTACATTATAAGATAAAATTGAACGTACACTAAGAAAATGTAATTTGCCAAAATGAGCTTTTATGCTATTTAATCAATAGTTCTGTAATTACTGTGCAAAAATAAATAAAGAAAACTGTGTGTACTGGGATTGGAATCTCTGCTATCCTGGCACCGTCTGACCGAGTGAGAGGCTTCCTATGCTGGGAAAAAGTAAGCTAGATGACTACATTGATTTTAGAACGGCCTTTTGGACCTTTTCTCACAGGCTAACTAAGGAAGCTGTGGAAAAAAAAAGACCTTCAATTCTAAAAAGAATAGCAGACTTTAAATACATTAAATAACAAGTCTGTACAAGATAAAATTAAAGCCAGAATCCCGTACTGAATATTAATTAGTATATATGGAAACTTTCTGTCTGAACACAGCTATTTTGTTTGTGAGCATAACACATTAAACTTTCTTTTCACAATGGCTCTGAAAAGCCTGAGTTTCTTTCACATGATCATAGGACCCACACAATGGTTCTCACCATCTTAAGAGCCCCTCTGGCCCTTTGCACACGAAAGGCACACGTTTCTTCTTTTGAACTAACCAGAAAGTCTGTAGCCTGATCTGCCAATGAGGTCATGAAGAGATAAAAACCACAGAGCTTGCCTAATCGGCCTGAGCTTTTACAATGAGAATGAGCTAAAACAAAGTTCTGGTGATTTATTGAGTAAGCCCTTTCTTTAGACCCTGGCTGGACCGCCAGGAGGACTGGGCTGCTAATAAAACAGCAGGTCCTGCTCTGGGAAAGTGTGGGGAGAACAGAGCGGGTGTGTGCGGGGAAGATAACGGGACTGCTTGGCGGAGGGGCAAGAAAATGGGGTCACCTTTGCAGGAGGTGGATGGTGCCAATTTAAGAACTAAACCCAGCAGAAACCAAATCTCAATCGACAGACGTTTGTGTTGTGACCAAAGGGCCCAAACCGTAAAATAAAACAAAATAAAAGCTACTTCTTTACTTCTATTTAACCGTAAACACCGTAAAACTAATATGAGAATGCCTTCAAAAAGCGATGCAAAATTCTAGGTGGTAATACTTATAACGAAGGAAATGGCCAAAAGCAAAGGCAGGAGCACTGTTTATGCATCCAAATTATCTGTGCAGAATATTCCTAATTCTTGACATTAGGACAATCATAAAGAAGATTTCCGAATTAGTGGGAAAAAAAACCAAACTGAATCATAGAATATGCAAAACAGTGCTTTTGTTTTTAAGTATACCCTTTTAATTCATAATAAAGTCGATTTAAAAATGGGCAAAGAGTCTGTACAGATGTTTATTTCTCCAAGAAAGATATACAAATGGTCAATAAGCAATGAAAAAATGCTCAACATCATTTGTCATTAGAGAAATGCAAACTGAAACCACAGTGAAATACCACCTCACATCCACTAGGGCGGTGATAATAAAAAAGATGAGCAATGACAAGTGTTGTGTTGAGAAGGATGCTGGGAAACTGGAACCCTCATGCATTGCTGGTAGGATTGTAAAATGGTACAACAGCTTTGAAAAACAGTTTGGCAGTTCCTCAAAATTTTAAATATAGAGTTACCATATGACCCAGGATTTCTACTCCTAGGTATACACCCAACAGAACTGAAAACTTATGTTCACATAAAAATCTGTACAAGGATGTTTATCATAGCATCATTCATTATAGCCAAAAAGTAGAAACATTCCAAATGTCCTCCAAATAATGAATGGATAAGCAAAATGTGGCTTATCATACAAGGGCAATAAAAAGAGACGAAGTACTGATACATACTATAGCATGAATGAACCTTGAAAACGTTATGCTAAGTAGAAAAGTCACAAAGGCCACATATTGCATGATTCCATCTATATGAAATGTCCAGAATGGACAAATCCATAATGACAGAAAGCAGATTAGTGGTTGCCAGGAGCTGGGAAGAAGGGAGAGATAGGGAATAATTGCCAATGTGTATGAAATTTCTTTTTGGGGTGATAAAAATATTTTAGAATTAGTGGCGATGATTGCACAACCTTATGAATATACTAAAGACCACTGAATCGTATCCTTTAAAATGGTGTATTTGGAAGCATTTGATAGATTGCTCCCCAGCACATGTGGTCAGTTTGACTCAAATAAAATCTTACAAAAAAAATATATTGTGTATTTTATGGCATGTGAATTAAATTCCAATTAAAAAAAAAAAAATCACACCACCATTTTACAGCTGACTGGGGAAATAGGATGCTTCCATGGTGCAGGTGAGAGTGTAACTTGGTGAAAACAAATTGGTCACTAGGATATAGTTACAGGAATGTTCAAAGTAGGACTGTTTTTTAATATCAAGAATTAGAAAAACAAACTAAAGGTTTATCATTAGTAAAATGAACAAATACATTGTGATATAGTCACGTAATGGAATTCTATACAGCAGTAAAAATGTATGAATTACAGCTACATTAAATCATATGGGCAAATCTAAAGAACATGATGTGTGAAAAAAAAAATCAAATCACTAAAGAATTGCTGCTTTTATTTACATATAAAGATCAGGGGTAGACAAAACTAAATAATAAATTGTTTCCAATTTACTATATTTGTGTTTGTATCTCTAACCAAAAGCAAGTGATAATAAATAAGAAATTCAAGAGTGGCTACATTTAAAGAAGTAGGGAAAGGCACAGAATTGAGGACAGGAATAGATTTGAACTAACTTTCTATGAGAAAGGGAGAAAGGTTTTAACAAGTTAGGGTTTGAACATTTAATCAGGGACAACATGCGAAAGCATTACTTAACATACCTGTGATATAACCTTCTAAAGCCTTTGGCACCAGTGATTTCGCAAGTTTCAGATCCTCCAGAGAGCATTTGCCTGACTCTAGGCCAAAAGACATCCCCATCCGCTTCAGGACTTCTATGTCATCGTGGATCTCAAAGGTGTTGTCAAAATTAAAAAGATATTCAAACCTACATCAGGAAACAAAATTATATGGGGTTTTCCACGTGTTCGAGAAGTCTGAACAGGTTTGTACTCAATATGCTACATAAAAGAATGAGGGCCTCAGTTCAGGTATTGTCCTAGAAACTGTTATTGTTCAGAGCAATATGAGTCATTTTGCTGTGTTCTGGGTAGATGACATCTCAAATATACCACTTTCCTAATTAAAACAATTTTCTTGTGACAGACAAAAGGAGTCCATAAACTTTAGCCCTAATTAAGCTGTTGCAGACTGGAGATAGAAATTCCAGTCTAAATCTAGTATTTTTAAAGTTGTCTGCAGATTTGTCACAAAAGATAAAATATTAAGAAAGATTTCCACTTTAATATAACCTTACTATGAGTTGGCCTATTAAGAAAAAACATTCTGATTGCTTACTTCATTTCATGAGTTAAATGTTAGCTATGGCTCACTTTGATAAACAATAAATGGAAGACTTTTCACAAATTAACCAATCCCCAAATCCTGTCTTAAGGGTCTAAGGAGTAAAATGTCTTAAGAATGTTCTTGTATACAGCCATGCTACCCTGAACAAGCCCGATCCCGTCTGATCTCGGAAGCTAAGCAAGGTCGGGTCTGGTTATTACATGGATGGGAGACCACCTAGGAAGACCAGGTGCTGTAGGCGTAAAAGATTAAAAAATAAGGGATTATAACCTGACAAGGTCTTTGCAATTTGTGAAGTCAACAAAAGGTTGCCTCGCCTAAAAAAAAAAAAAATGTTCTTGAAAAAGACTAAATCGGGATGCCCAGCTTCCTAGCATAAGCTTTCAATAAAGAAGTGAATGTAGGAAGAAAGAGCCATTCTAACTCTCAGGCGAGGCCCTGGGGCACCTTCACCCACAGGCCTCAGATTTACAGGGACAGAGCACAGGAACAATGGTAGGTTCACACTGTCATGAAGTGCTCTCTATTAAAATTATGTGAGGGTCAAACTTTTTATGCTAGATCTTAGATCAGGGCAAAAATCAGAATTTAAAGCAAAATGCCATATTTAAATAATTTGAATTATACGAACTTGAATAAAGTACATGGACAAATTTCCAGGAAAAACTCCCACAAAAAATGTGAGGCGAGTGCCTGCCACAGACATGAATCCAGACATGGTTTAAGAACAGATGGTTTTGTAAATTTAATCCTCATAGTGGGAAAGCCTCCTGGCTAATTAAGGAGAAAAGATTGCATCTCCAAAGTAACTGAAAGACAAGGCTTTAGGACCTATCTTGAATAACAAGCTTCTACAAGCTTCTTAGGGCCTCCTTCTTCTCCACGCAGGGAAGGGCCGGGAAGGAGCATGAGTCAGTCAGTAACCACCCACGGATGGGAACCTTACTAGACCCCAGTCAGGATGAAGAGAATCCATAAAACCCTTAGGCCAATGACTCCCAGATTTCCTGCTACTCCTTTTAGACTTAGAAGACCAACCGAAGAAGAGAATTTTATAATTCCCCACAAAACAAGAGACTGACAGGAGAGAGTAACTGGAATTCTAACAGGTTTCTTCCCCTGCCCGCCGGAAAGTATGTTAACCACTCTCTAGAATTCTCAGTTTTATTTACGTTAGTTCTTTTAGACACAGGTTTTTGTAAAAAATTTGCCAAGTGTGTGAATAGCAATATAGAATCTACTGTTTACTGACCACTGGGCTAGCCCTTTATGAATATATCTATAACTTTTGTAAACCAGCAACTTCAATACTGTAATACTTATTTTTATAAAGGAAGGAATGAGATCTTTGAGAGGTTAAGACACTACATAGCTAGAGGGAAGATTAAAAACAGATCTTCTGACTTCATAGCCCACATAGTCTCTACTATTTCTAATTGTGCCTATAGTTTTAATTATCAAATACTTCTGAAAACCCCACTCGCTGTTTTTCTTCTTTGTCTTTTTGTGTGTGCGTGCGTGTGTGTGTGCGTGCGTGTGTGTGTGGGGCGGGGGGTACCTTCTTATTTAAGTGACCCAGAATCTCTGTATTCGGGGGAAGCAACACTGCCAGGCAGCAGACTAGGAAAAACAAGGGACGGTGAAGAAGCCCAAGGGCAAAGCTGCAGCTCTGAGGCGACCAGAAGTTCCAATCTCCTTGGGACAGTCCTGGGCTCTGCCTTTGGTATTTATGTGATCACTGAGCTTCCTTTTGCTTTCAAATGTATCCCAATTTGAATGATAAATTAGACGCTGACCCTTTGTAACAGCATTTAACATTTATAAAGTGCTTGCTTTGAATCCGATCCTTTACAGGCATTATTTCATTTAATCCTCACAAGGTTAGGAAGTGACGGAGGCCCTGATATCATCCTGATTTGTTCAGAAAACAGAGCTCTGAAGCAGTTAAATGGGGGAGCCATAATCCACACTCGTGTCTGTCTCACTCTGTACCCTATTTTCTCTTAACTATCTCATGATAACTGCTCGCAGTCTGAAGACCACGGATATAAACTATTTTCATGAAGGGTAAAATAAATTATATGTAAATTTTGTATTGAAAACTGCTACTTCTCAATCTTTCTGATGAATAGTATCATCAATCCTACTTAAAATATAAAAAATATGTGGGTGGGGTTGTAAATTGGTGCAGCTACTATAGAAAACAGCATGGAGTTTCCCCAAAAAATTAAAAATAGAAATATCATATGATCCAGCAATTCCACTTCTGGGAATATATGCAGAGGAAATCACTATCTTGAAAAAATACATTCATTGTAGCATTATTTACAATAGCCAAGGCATGGAAATAACCTAAGTGTCCATCAATGAATGAACAGATAAAGAAAATGTGGTGTGTATATATATATACACACAATGAAACATTTAGCCATAAAAAGAAAAAAAGAAGGAAACTCTGCCATTTGTGACAACATGGATGGACCTTGAAGGCATTATGCTAAACGAAATAAGTGTATGAGCTCACTTATTTGTGGAATCAAAAAAGAAAAAAAATCATAGATACAGAGAATGGATTGGTGGTTGCCAAGGGGGTGGGGTGAAATTAGGTGAAGGTAGTCAAAAGGTATAAATTTTTAGTTATAAGATAAATAAGAAAGCAGAGAACACATCTAGCATTTTCAAGTCTATTCATCCATTAATAAACAGATGCACAGTCAACTGTGACACAGAAAAACAATTAATTGCTTTAATGCTACATGTTGATCTAACATATTTCCACAATAGACTATGATAGTGAATCACCGCACACGGACCTTGTGCCAGGCCCTCACTGATGGTCGACCTTACTGCAGTTACTCGCCCAGTTATACAACACGCATGCACATATACACATATCCTGACTAGGGTCCAGGTACCACTCTGCAGGCAACAGGCAGCACGGTGCCAGCCATGAGACTGGGCGCTGCAAAAGGGGAGTGACTGAGGACACACTCCATGCTGGAAAAGTGCTTCACGTGCCCCAAGGAAGTCAGCCTTGTAGAATTCAGGAAATGGAGTACACTCCTCTTCGTTTTAAATGCTAAGTGTTTGTTAGCAGAAAGCTAGCATGCAATCTTCCCCTAGCCCTGCACTCACTTGTCGCTGGAGATGCTGCAGTCTATGACTGTCTTCCTGCTCGTATTGATGATGATAAACGGCAGCTGAATGGTAGAGTTCAGAGCTGGAGGGCCCTGGTTCTGCTGTTCATTTTGCCGATTTCTCTGTACCAGGTTTTTGAAAGCAATTTGCTGTAATGACCAATAAAGAAATTATAGTCTTTTAATGTGGAAAAGTGACTTGGAATTAAATGAATTAAGATAAATATGCTTATAATGTAGTTTAAAATTAGAGCGTTTAAAGAGGCCTTCCACCTATGAGTGAATTAAAGTTAAACATTATAGAAAAAAGATTAGAATGATCTGATTCAATAAATAAATATCCAGGGGAAAAATATACATTTAAATGATATCTAACATCATCCTAATGTAAATAAGGGAGCTCATGATTTCCCTTATCCATAGAAACGCATCTTATAAATCTGAGAGAGCCCAGTGGCACCTGTGACTCTTCTTAGAGCGAGTGATACAGTGAAAGTGACACCACGTGAGCTTATGTTTTCTGTTTCTCTAACACAGACTCCCAAGACTTTAGGGTTGAATACATCTTTTAGATCGTCTAGCCCAATGATACATAAACTTTATAAAGCCACAGAACCCTTTCTTCGAATGAAACTTATGGGACACCCACTATATAAAACAGACGAAAGCAGTGTTGCTCTGGCTGGCTGGGGGTCATGAGCCCTGCCAGCTCTGCCCTCATTCACCCCTTAAGTTCCTCCACAGAACTTCCTTAGGGCACAGTTTGGAATGTGGCCCAGCTCTCTCCCCACTTGACATCTTTCAGATAAGGAAACTGAGGCTTAGCACTGATGATAAGATATGTCAAGGCCTGAATCTCTACACTGAGTCTTGCTCCTACTTTTAGTTATAACCATTACTCAAAAGCCAAAGAAGGTGATCCCCGCCCCTTTTTAATATGACATATGCATCATAGAATTCCACAGCCAGAAAGACCTTACACAATTCAAGCTTTTCATGTGCTTGGGAAATAGATACTGGTTTTAAAAGCTCCTGAAGTCAGAGCCATTCATTCCCTTTCATCAGCTGGTTCCATCTTTTCACCCAGTAGTGATGACTTTATTTTCTGTTTCAGCAATCTTATCCTAGGATTGCTTATTTTAGGGTGTAAGCCTTAACTAAACTTTAAGATTATTATCATCTTAAAACAGCTGGATGCTATCTCCCTGGAAAGTGGATATTTACTCTTTTAAAATGCACAAACAGAAGAAACGCTAATTTATTTTAGCCCTGACAGTGTTCAAAAATCACTATCAAAAAACTACCACTAGCAGTCTCACTACCAAACATTACCTAGGTCACACTTCTTTGTTATTTTCTGCTGCTAAAGAACTAAGGCTACTTTATAATTATTGCTTAACTCATTTAATATTGAGGGAAAATATGCTGATGCTGTAAAACTGAGAAAAGAATGATATGTTTAAATACTTCTGCCTAGCTTCTCTTCCCTTCTACTCGAAAAAGCACCTTGGGAGATCCTCCCATACTCTGCCCAGCCATGTGGCCTCATGGGAGGGCCTTGGTAAAGCAGGGAATATAAACGGTGATAAGTCAGAGCTCTTATACGTTTCTGATTCATCGGTCAATATTGTGTACAACTTA
This sequence comes from Pteropus vampyrus, assembly GCF_000151845.1. Lineage (NCBI taxonomy): Eukaryota > Metazoa > Chordata > Mammalia > Chiroptera > Pteropodidae > Pteropus > Pteropus vampyrus. The sequence continues at coordinate 6,090,330 of NW_011888816.1, read as the reverse complement.
ATAACATCAAATATGTTTCAGAGAGCAGTTAAAACATATATAATGTTATTTCGATAGTAAAAAGAAAACTCGCATCCCACTGGTTTTGGACTGATTGCCTTATTTGTTACCCTTTCATTGATTTCCTTCAGGCTTTTGTTCTTTCCAAGCTCATTAACATCTATTTCAGAGGCTGAACCGCTTTTGGTGTGTTCAGACATTTTGCTCTGGGAAAAGTTTAAAGGCTGAAGGGACACTGTATAGACGTAAGTAGGGTATCTGGATTCTCCAGAGCTATAATGTACTCACAGCACTCCTCTTTGATGACATTAAGGATAAAAGCAATGTGGTGGCATGTTAAGTAAAACTTACCTATGCCATGGGATGTCAGTGAATTGTGACATTAACTGTGAAAAAAAAATTAAGCTAGCTTAACCATGGCAAATTATTAGTGTTCAGGGATAACTTGTTTAATTTACTTTCTATGACATTTCGTCAAATGTTATTTGATGAAAGAAAGAAAAACAAAACACTAGGAGGAAATAAGCTAATATGTCTACCAGAAGAGCAGAAGTAGTTGTTTTCAATTATACTTTGGGTTTCATTTCAATATGTAGAGAGACCTGCTTTTATAAATGTTGACAGCTAGGTTGTCTGTGGGTTGGAATATTCTATAGATCTTGTTTAGAGAGGAAAAGAAATTTAGGACTTAAAAAAATACAGTGTTCATCATACAAAGGTAAGGAGTGGAAAAATATTTGACTTCATGCTTGGTGCTGGCCATCTAGAGATGGGGAAGTCTCCTATATATGAGTGCGATCTTGTTCAGCACCATTCTTTCTAATAAACAAACAGGCATCCCGAGGAACAGATTTTTTAAATAACACATGCCAAAAATCAAACTCCAAGATGTTCCCTGAGACTTCTGAGGAAATGTGAGAGAGGCCCAGCAAGGGGTTTAGGGACCGAGAGATGACAGAGAGGCAAGTTAGGGGAAGAAGGTGACTGTGCAGGGGTGAGAGGCCAGTCCTCCAAGTCGGCAGGATTCTAGAGGGAGGAGCTGCAGGAATGAACTGTGAGATGTCAAGGTTTTTTTGTTTTGTTTTGTTTTGTTTAAAGCTACAGAACTTTCTCTTCAAACAAAACCTTATTTGGAAATCCAATATAAAAAAAATACATAAAATGCCTGCCCCCTCCAGCAGTAGCTCTTTGGGTAGGTACCATGGTATTTTACGAAAAGTAGACACAGAACACAGAAAGAAAAAGAGAAATGGCCTAATCGGGAGGGAACACCATCTCTGGGGCTTCCTATGTTTGGGAAGTCTCTGCTCTCCTCTGCCGCTACTCCTCAGCCCTGGACCCACTTCCTTCTCAGACCAGACAGAGATCTCTGGAAAGGCTAAATGGTCTTCTTTTGCCCCTTTGATTTGTACATGAATGTGAAAGAAAAACAAATATAAGTTTCTAGAAAGTGAAAAAGGAAAATCTGGAATATTTAAGAATACTTTAACATACTATGTCCATTAGATGAAGTGAGTATTTTCGGAAAAAACTTGCTACAATATTTGGTAACTTACTGCTTGTCTTTATTGCAGAGAAGTGGATGATACCAAAAATTAAATGACCTATAGTTGTCCAAATCAAAGTTGATTTTATGATTGGTTGAAAGCTTTTCAAATAAAGACAATCTGCTTATTAAAGACTCTGACTCATTTTACAAAGTTTTTTTTTTTTTGATTGGATTGAAAATGTCCCTATTGTATAGTTCAGAGTGACTTTTTACATCAACTACAATTACCAAAAGTAGAAAAAAAAAAAGGGTCCATCTACCCTGTGATTTTACCTCACATAATTTTATATAAAGGCTCTACCATATTTTTTAAAATGTCATTCAAATTCTGGGCAATTATCCAAAAAAGTACAAATATAGGGATCCTTATTACATAATAAAATTTAATTTTCTTTTAAACAAAAATGCATTTTAAGGTTTAGTAAATTCTACAAAGCTTACCGAATCATTTCATGTTATTCTGTTATTTATAGGTAAGTATTATAGTGGATTTGATTATTTTATTCAATGTGCCTAAAATTTAACTAGCCTTATGTCTTGGTATTCCAAATTAGGGCTAAAATACACACAAAGACTCCTAATAGTTTCTGCTCAGAGTAAGGATAAGTGTCAAAAGTAAACTGTTGCATGATATAAGTCGCACACAGGGCAGGTGAGCTGCTGTGGAGCCCTGATGATGGTGAGAGATGGAATCAGCTTAAGGCGGACCATGTAGATGTCAATGGCTCAGTTGTGGGGGAGGCTGCCCTACAGTGTGGTCTCACCAGACACTACTCAAAGGTACCCAAAGTAGAACACACTGACTTTAAAAGCAAGTAAGCGAAGAAACAGAATACAGATAGGGAGGATAATGAAAAACATCCCAGCGTCTTTACCTGCAGGAGAAGTTCTTGCAGCTGGGCCCGCTTCTGCTTTATCCGTTCTATCCGCCTCTGCTTCTCTATCTTTAAAACATAGGTAACAAAATAACATGAACATACATAGAGTATAAAGTTACTGCTCATTTTCAAGCTCCAATTCTGAAATATCAAGAATTTTCTTAAGAGAAATGCAACCTATTTTAACTATCAATGTCAATAAAAGCAAATCGCACCTCTTTGGGAGGCAGGGGTTGGGATAAGGGAGTAGAGAAGACAGCGAAATGTTATCAGCAATGAAATTCATCTGCTTAATGAATACTTAGTATGTTAGTTCTAACAGAGTCAGACCTAACTAACACTTAGTGAATGCTTATTCTGTGTGTCCCACTCAACTCAGTATTTTATACCCCATATCTAAACCAGTCTTCGCAAAACCCTATGTGTGAGGTAAGTATTGTTGTTATCCAGGAAATGGGGGCATAGAGTATTAAGTAACAGTCCAAAGTCACACAGCTAGTGCATGGCAAGAACCTAAGCCACATTGTTCCAGAGATCCTACTATTACTCTGCTGTATTAACCACCCCACCCCCACAACCCCAAGAATAAAGTAAGATCTCACTTAAGATCTCAGTTTAACTGACGTTTATTTTTACTTTACATTTCATATACTCATTCATTCATTTGCATTTTTTACCCTGTTGGAAAACACAAAGTATATGGGGCTCCTGAGACAAAGTCTGCCCCCAAAAAGTTTCGCCAATTTGCACTCTTATGAGTTAACTTTTCTTAAACTATCACCAACTACTAGATATTATGATTGAAAAAAGAGAAAATTACCAGGTGAAAATTGAATGGATCTACCTGGCCCTGCTACACACTGTCACCCTGCCTTCCACTACTAGCACATCTCGCTATAACCTCTCGGTCTTTCCTCTTCTTTATTCTACCTCAGGCTCTCAACCCTCCCACTAGGGTTAAAATCTTCAGCAGAACTTTCAGTACTAATGTTCTCCTTCCAGATAGTGCAAAGGACCTCTAACGTTTCCATACTTGGCCCTGATCATATAGAAGTTAACTTTTAATCCTATATTATCTTGTATAATTTCCTGTTTCACCTGTGTAAATATCACTTCCCTGATAAGAGAAATTAAACCATGCCACATTTCTCTGACCTTTCTCTTTCATTTTTTATTTATTATCTATTTTATTATGGAGGTAAAATTGCTATAAAATTGGTATATTCTATTTTAGCTGACTTTTAAATGGGCACACTTGCTAATACAGATAGCTTACGCATTCAATATACAATTCCCACTTGTCACAAGAAACATGCTTGTGGGACAGTTTCCTAGCTTTGAACAACTATTATTTTCCTTACTCTTACAATTACCTAGAAAACAGATATTAGGGTCTGCATTTCCTTATAAATGAGCTCCTCACTATCTCTTTGGGCAAAAGTCAATGACATCAAATAAGACATCTTTCTTGTCTTCTCCAAGGAAGTATTCCTTACTTGCTTTCCATCTACTCTAGTCCGCACCAGGAGTCTCCTCTCTCTCACTGTTCCTTTAACCACTACCACACTTTAATCCGAAGTTACTAAGACTGACTGTAAAATCTGTGTGGCCTCTTACATTTGAAAAGATCTGCAGGAGTTTCACCCTGAATCTGAAGCTATGACAGGCCACGTCTCTACATGGCCCTCATGCTCCACATCCAACCAGGCCAAGCTGAATTGATTCTACCTCTAAAAACACTACTCAGACCACATTGTCACTGCCTTCACTCAGGCCATCTCCAATCCATCCCCTCAATTTCTCTCGTCTTCCTATTAGTTCAGCTTCCAACTCTCAAGGAGAGTGATCTTGCACAACACATCCTATCAGCCCTCCTACTTATAATTCAGTAGCTTCCCATTGTTTATAGGATCAGGTCCTAACTGTACTCTGGCCACATTCACATGTGGACATGCTTTCTAATGCCTCAGCCTTTGCAGGAACTCTGCCTGGAAGGCCCTCCCTTCCCTAAATCACTTGGCAAACTCTTCCCTCAAGACTGAGCTTAGAGACTTTTTTCTTGGTAAAGCCCTCCCTTACCTCTCTTTCCAGAGAATCTGTACATACACCCTTCATACATAGTAATCACATTTTAGTAACTCTTACATTTTCCTTCTCCTCAATTAGCATGAAAGTTCCTTGGGATCAGAAATTTTGTCTTGTATAATCTTTGGTTAAGCACATAGTAGATGCAAATAGATTTTTGCTCATTCAGTCTTTGTTATTAGCTTAATATTACTGGTAATTAAAATGACCCTAAAATTCCACTCTATTAGAAAGAGAAAAAGAGGACATTTCCATTGTAACATATGAAGAACTATTCTATAACTTCTGATGAATCTCTGATTCCTCCCTCCACGCACAAATATGATACCAAATAATTTTTGATTTGCTGGGCGTAAAAACAGACTGAGAAAAATATGAAATCAACCAGATTTATCTCCATAAGCTGTATTTAACCTCAGTTTACCCCCCTTATGGCCACAAGAGTAAAATTATATCAAACCAATTTGGAAACAGTATGGTAGGGCACATGTTCATTTAGGAAAGATTTTCTATAATGATCAAAGTCAACGGAACAAAAAATGGTTTTGCAGGCACCATCTCCAAATTCATGTAACTGCTGAACATTCTAAATGTATCATTACCACTCTGATAAAGATAAGGAAGAAATACCATTCCGTTGCCACTGATTTTAGAGTCAAAAGTAAAAGTTTAAACACAAGAAATAAACAGGCAGCTTAATCCATTTTTTTGGTCCATACAGCAAGCATTACATCAAATAAAATGTTACTCCTATTATATGAATCACCAAAATTTTATTATTAGAGTGCTCAGAATTAAATTAGAATAAAATAAAGATTTCTAAGGAACAGGAAAAATCAAATCATTTAATTTCTATGTTCCTGTTTCTTCAGGACATCAGTCAGATTACATGTTTCTAAAGTTCCTTCCAGTTCTAAAATTCTAAACAGAAAAATCTGTTAAAAAATGATACAGGATATATAAAAAATTAGGAATATTTTAATATTATGTAACTATTTCTAAATTAAAATGACTTTGAAAGCAAGTTACTTTTTATAAACAGATTTTCCCCACTTACCTCCAGGTTTTGACATTCCTGAGCAGAATTGGTAGGCAGGCCAATCCACTTGATTTCTTTTTTTTCCTTTGAAATTATGTTCATTGCCATTAGCACATTTAAAGCATCATAAACTCTTCGTCTAATGTTCTTCTGGTCATAAGCCTGCTAAAACATATTTTTATTGGTGATTAATTTTAAGGGTTAAGATACAGTCACAGGATATTAAAATATTTAAATAATAATATTATATCTTCAGAGTGCTGAAAGAATTCTATACCCAGTGAAACTATCCTTTAAAAGTAAAGATGAATTAAAGATACTTTCAAACAATCTAAAAGATAACAATCTAAAACTTAAGATTATGTTGCCAGTAGATGTAAATTTAAAAAATACTACAGAATCTTCTTCAAGGAGAAGAAAGATGATCCAAGATGGAGCTTGGAGATGTAGGATGGAATGAAGACCAACTCAAAGGTAAATATGTAGGAAAATCTCAACTAATACTCACTGTATAAAATAATAATATCTTGTGGAGTCTAGAACATATATAGAACTAAAATACATGACAACAATAGTATATATAGCAGAAAGGAGTAATGGAGTTAAAGTGGGCTAAGTCCTTGCATTGTCTGGGAGGATATTAGACTTTAAAAAGTCAAGGAAGCGTATTTTCAGCTCTCTAGGTAAACAGTGGGTCTCAAATGTGGTCTATGGACTAATGCTGTTCCACAAACTGTTACTAGTCCACAATGCAAATAGAACTTGCACAAAATGTCATTACACTGAACTAAAGCACACAGCTTAGTTCAGCTGACTTTTTTTTTTTTTTGGATAGCAAGGCTTTCTCAATGAAGGAAACCATGTTAACTTATATTGTAGAAAAAGCCCTTTATCTTATTGTGGAGTAGTTCCTAAGAACTAAATCCAATCAATCAAATGCCATAACAGTAAAGGATGGCGGAGAACACTAAATCCATTTAAATGTAGAACTAAACTTAAATGAATGGGAGATTTAAATTATAGAACTGAATGTAAATATTAGAAATCCTGACATTGTAGAAATATTACAACAAATATCAGGAGAAAGCAACGAAGTAGGTCTGTTAATTTCTTCCTCGTTGATATTGGAAGGGGTGTGGATTCAAAGCAGATAAACTATTCAAAGCAGATGAATGAAGTAATAATAGCGCTTTCAGCACAATATATTTAAAGTCATAAAAACAACTATAAAAATATTCTTTTAACAACTACCATTCATATATTCAATCTGAATCCTGTGGTAGGAAAAATGGGACATGAGAGTAAATATAAGCATGTTAATTTCTTTTTTTCTCTCCGTAATCAACAGGTATTGGTCTACAGATGGTAAAACAAGAAACAAAATATTGAAGTTACTTAAAATTATAAAGATAAGCAATGAAAGAACTACAGACTATAAAACTTCTAAATTATCAGAAAAATAACAGCAGTGAATAAACAGGAAAGAAAAACAACTCTTGCTTACATCCTGGGGTTGGCATGGGGAGGTTTAGTAAAAATGTATATTAGATGTTGAAACGTGCTTAGAAGAAATGACTTATTACAGTGACATCTGAGTGGAAATTAGATGAAGGGGAGAGAGAAACCACATGGATCCCTAGCAAAGAGCGTTCCAGGCAAAGGAAATGACAAATGCAATGGCCTGATAAGGAGCATATCTGGCATATTAACAAAGTGTGTAGTAACTGAAGAGGTGTGTCGTAGATGAGATCAGACAAGTAATGGTGGGCCAGGTCATATAAGGTCTTGCAAATCATTTTGAGTACTTTGGCTTTCACTCAGAATGCCATATACTTTCTTTTCAAGTGCCCAGAGAATATTAAAAGAAAAAAATCACCATGTGGTGGCTCACAGGGAAAAACTCAATCCACCCTCCCCACCACAAGAACAAAACAGAAATAGTTTGACTCATAATCTCTGATCATAGATAATAAAAGTAAAAATTCATAATAACAAACAAAAATCTCTATATCTCCTGGAACTATAATAACTCTTTCTATGCAATTCTTAGATCAACGAGGAAATGAAAACTAAAGTTACAGAATATCTAAAGAATAACATTATATCAGAACAAATGGGATCTAAAGCAGTGCACAAAGCAGTGTACAAGTCTTAATAGTCATAGACTTTCATTACTGCACAAAAATAATAAAAGTAAATAAAGTATACATCATAGTCTACAGGGTAGAAAAATAACAAAACTTCAGGAATAAGAAGAGAATATTAAGATAAAAACAGAAATTAACTGCAAAACATGCGGTCAGTACAAACAAATCCAAGGGATGCTTCTTTGGGAAAACTAACTGCAAATAATTTTGAGAACATGGATGAAATGGAGGATTACCTAAGAAAACATAAAATACCAAATTGACTCTCAGGGAAACAGAAATTCTAAATAGATAATTACCAAAGAAGGAATGGAGAAAGCTATCTAAACTTTACCCTCTACCAAATCATAGGCCTAAATGGTATGAGAGGTGGTTTCCATAAAGTTTCAAGGAAGAGAAAGAGATATCTAATGCTATTAAACTTGTAATAAAAAGAAAGATTTTTAAAAGTCTCTAAATCTGTTTCTATAAAGCCAGGATAACACTATTCATCAAAACTGCAAAGACAGTAAAAAACAAAAGCAAAAAACCCAAAACAAACTCCACCGCCGCAAACTCTCATTAATCTCATTCATGACTATCAGTGTAAAAATGCTGAAATTTCAGGAAACTATCTAGGATTTTATTAAATTCAACAACCATGTCAGATATGTTTTTAATTTAAAAAATTAATTTAAAAAATCAAGTTATCATCTCAAAATAAAATCTTTATGATGGAAGGTTGAAATACTACAAATAGTTCCACTAAGATCAAGTGTTATCAAGACTCAATATGACCTGAATTATTATTATTTAGTATTGTTGTGGAGTACATATAATTACATTTAAATAAAATGCAGACTGACCTATAATGATAAAAAGCAGATCAGCAGTTGCCTAGGGATAGAAGGAGAGGGAGGGATGGATTACAGAAGGCAGGAAGAACCTTTTGAGAGTGATGTAAATATTCTGTATCTTGACGGCGGCGGTGGTTCCACAGGTGCACACAATTGTCAAAACTCATCAAATTTTACACTTCAAATAAACACATCTTATTGTATGTAAACTATTCCACAATAAATAAGAAAAAAAAATTAATTTTACACTTAGGACATGTATGTAACCCTCCCTGTAGGTAATTTTATCTCCATTAAAAAAAAAAAAAATGAATGATTTATATGTGTTAAAAAAGAATCTCCAAGACATTGTAAAAAAAATAAAATTAAGAGTGCAACATGCAAAGCACAATCAAATTTGTGTTTAAAATAAAATTTATTATGTTTATGCATAAACAATTTCTGGAATGATATTCAAGCATCTGGTGATAGTGAATATTGCCTTTGAGGAGGCAGATTAGGGTCTGTGGTAGAAGGGAAATATCTTTAATTTTATATTCTTTGGTACGACTGAATTTTTTATAAACATGTTCACGAATTATTTTTTTCAATTAAAAACAAGATACAATTTTTTAATTTAGATATAGAAGAAACACTAAAAGATTCAGAAAAGTATCCAGTCACTCAAACATAAAAAGTATGTTAACAAATGTATGTTCTTTTATAAACTCCCAAATTATATTTTAGAAATTCTTGTTCATCTTTATGTTGAAATAAATGATGATGAAAGAATCTTTTCCAAAATAAAACAAAAAGTCAACAATAAAAAAAATTTCCAGACAATATGAAATCCTCAATTAAAGGAGAAACTGGGGATTTCTCCACTTCTCTAAGTCAGTAAATTGATGACATTGATGCCCAAAGAGGTACACTGTTGCATAACTCATTAGAGTCAATGTCAAGTGCATGATCTACCTACCGAATCAGCTGCCAAATGGTTATTTGAATTGGTAAACTCCGATACCAGTTCGTCAGCTACTTCATTATACGATGTTGTACCTTTCCGCTGGACTTTTTCACACACTTTCATTGAGAAATGTCTCAAGCCTTTTCCATTTTTATCTCCTTTTTTGCTTCGTTTACTAAAAGAGAAAAAAAAAAACCATTTATTCTCCATTATACTTATTTAGAGACTTCTTTCACAAAACTATAGAATAATATAAGAAGATAGTAATTTGATTTTTGCTTCAAATGGTATATTTTAATTTAATTAGGGATGAGGAAATGTTTTAAACTTAATTTTTACCTAAAAGGCCTAATAAAGTATGAAGCTAGAGTGTTTCCTTATGCACAGCATTCATTTATTCAACAAATATTTGCTGACCAGTTACTTCCTCTTATGTGCCAGGTGCTGTTCTACACACTGGGAATAAATCCCTACAAAGAACAAAAACTCTACCCTTAAAGAGTTTCTATACTGGTCAATACTTATTTTTTGTATTTTATGTATACTACAGTTCTTTTTCACCTAAAAGTTACCTACTCAATTTTCAAACAGAGGTCACTGGCATTAATAATGATTCTAAGTCTTCAATTATTTTAAGTTTGATTAATGCCTAGGACTAAACTTTGATACCTTAACCATTAAGAATCTCAGGGGTTCAGTTCAGTTCTATTAATATTTGAGTGCCAACTTAGCAATACAATGCTAAGAACTGTATTAGTCATTGGCAGTACAAAAATGATAATTGAGGCAAAATCCTTTCCTCCATATGAGTCTTGGGGGATGGGAGAGAGACAAAATAGACATATAATGACAAAGAATTCCAATATAGTACGGTAAATGCTGAGGTGGAGTTATTCACAGTGTTCTGTGGGAATTAGGGAGAGGGACATCTAGAGGAGGAAGACTTGCTGGAGTAAGAGTCAAGTGAGAACAATCAAAAATATGAAAAGGCAACCTATGTAACAGAGAAAATATTTGCAAACCCTGTATTTTCTCTGATGAGGGGTTAATATCGAAATTATCTAAGACACTCCTACAGCTCAATAGTAAAACCAAATCAAAAAGCAAACAAAAAACCCAAATAACCCAATTAAAAAAATTGGCAAAGGACATAAACAGACATTTCTCCAAAGAAAACATACAAAAGGCCAATAAGCACATGAAAAGATGTTCAACATCTCTAATCAGTGAAACACAAATCAAAACCATGATGAGGTATTTACCTCACACCTGTTAGAATGAATATTACCTAAAAAAAAAAAAAGTGTTGGTGAGGGTGTGGAGAAATTAGCACCCTTGTACGCTGTTGATGGGAATGTAAAATGGTATAGCTGCTGTGCAAAAAAGTAAGGAGCTTCTTCAAAAAAATTTAAAATAAAATAATTCAGCAATCCAGTTTCTGGGTACATACCAAAAGAACTGAAATCAAGACCTCAAAGAGATTTCCGCACCCCCATGTTTATCACAGCATTATTCGCAACAGCCAAGATATGGAACAAGATAAATGTCCATAGGGATAAATGGATAAATAAAAAGTGGTATATACATACAATGAAATATTACTCAACCTTAAGAGAATGAAATCCCGCCATATGGGACAACATGGATGAACCTGGAGAACATTACGCTAAATGAAATAAGCCGGTCACAGAAGGACAAATAATGCATAATTCCACTTATATGAGGTATCCGAAATAGTCAAACTCATAGAAGCAGAGAGCAGAATAGTGCTTGCCGGGTGCTGGAGGGAATGGGAAAATGGGGAGTTGTTATTCAACAGGTATAATGTTCCAGTTCTGCAAGACGAGTAAGTTTTAGAGATCTGCCGGACAATGCAGTGCCTAGAGTTAATGATAATGCACACTCAAAAATCTGTTGAGGGCCGGTCTCATGTCAGGTGTTCTTACCACAACAACAAAAAAGAGAGTCAAGTGAAGGAATCTGGGAAGGGCATCCAGGCAGGAGAAGCAGCAGCAGTAAACACATGAAGATTAAACAGATGATAAATATTAAGAGGCTTTTTAATCAACAGTGCAATATTACCAGAATATAAAGTGCAAGGCAAAAGATGAAGAAGCAGAAAGGTAGGTTAAGGGCCAGGCCCTTAAATGCCATGCAAAGGAACCTGGACTTCATGATGTTCTATCAGTATAATTATATTCCTTTATAAATTACACGTTTACTGTGTTATGTACATTAAGGAAGAGACACATTTCAGTTAGCATAAGTGCACTTTTCAAAAGGACAGGCATCTACTTTCTTTTCCTCCACATTCACAAAGACTCATCTGTGCGCTTATTATTGTTACAGACTATTAGTGAAATACTGTGAAACTAGTAAACGGTATGAAGTGGGAGAGCAGCAAAGTGTGATTTTTCAGTTATGCAGAGGTTCTGGCTGCAAAGTAGATTTATGGGGAGCAAAAGCAGAGGCAGGAAGACCAGTGGAAAGGCTACTGTAACAGCCCGGGCAAGAAATGATGAGTTCTCAAATGGGGGCAATTAGTAGGAATGAATAAGAAGAGATGGATTTCCAAAAATTTTAAAGATAAAAATCGGTAGAAATGAGTGATTGATTAACATGGATGGTAAGAAAGAGGGAAATAGGAGAATGACTCCAAGAAAGATGGGTCATTTACTGAGATCGAGGAGACAGGAACAAGTTCATGAGCTCCATTTTCAACCTCTCCATCTGCTCTGTCTAGTACCCTAAGCATAGCCCACATGTAGCCACTGAGCACTTGAAATGTAGGGAGTATAAATTGAGATATACTGTAAATGTAAAATACTCACTGAATTTCAAAGACTCGGATGACAAATGAATGTAAAATGTCGTGAATAATTTTTACAATAATTAAATGTTAAAATATAACATTTTAGATATATTAGATTAATTAAAGGCATTACAAAAATTAACTTCATGCTGGTTTTTACTTTTTAAATTGGTGATTAGAAAATTAAAAATTACATGTGGCTTGCATGACATTTCTATTGGGAAGCAATGATGTTGAGTTTGACATCTTATAGAACATCCAATAATTCAATATGTAAGTCTATAGCTTATGGGAGAGGTCACTTATGAACTTATCAGCATGTGTACCTTGCCAACCTCAGACAATTAGGTGTCCCTCCCTCCTTTTCAAATCCAAAGTTCTTATTTATTATTATTTTTTAAAGATAACAGCTCTCTTGAAATATAATTCACATACCACAAACTTCATCTTTTTAAAGTAGACAATTCGGAGGTTTTAAGAGTTATGCAGCCATCACTGCAATCTAATTTCTTCAGCATAATGGCAGTCACTCCTCACTCCCTGTGCCCTTAGCAACCACTATTCTTCCCGGTTCTATGGATTTGCCTGTTTTCCAAAGTTAACTTTTTGAATTGAATTTTTCACTCCAGTGCTTCTGTTTCTGTATTCTTTGCTTTCTTCGAGCAAAGAATTCCATTCAGTGTTTTTTGGTTTTTGAAAATACACAACTTTATCATACAACCTGAATCTGATCAGGACTCCGGATCCAACTAATAATATCATCACTTAGATAGCTAATAAACTTCTTAAATGCCATATGTCTAAAACAGAACTCAATCCCTCCCCAAATCTACTCCTAACAACAGTAAATGTAAATGGCATCAATATTCACCCAGCTGTTCATAAAACAAACAAACAAACAAACAAAAAACTCAAGAGCCATCCTTCATTTCCCCCTTTCCTTCATTCACTCTATCAATAAATTGTTGTTTCTACCTCCAAAATTAACTCAGTTTTCCCCCATCTTCACTGCCAAACCACTGCTCCCTGAAAATAGCCTGATTTCCTTGCTTATGTTCTTGTCTCCTTAGAATCTATTTTCCCCTCAGGAGCCAGTGTAAATTAGATCATGTCATTTTTCTGCTAAAAACACACCTTAGAATAGAAACCAAATTCTCTACTGTGACCTACAAGCCCTTTTGGAGGTACAAAGCGTTTAATGATCTGATCCCTGCCTACCTCTCTATCCTCATATCACTCTGCCCTTCTCTCTATCTCCAGGCCACTGTGCTCCCCTAAACACGCCTGGTTTCTCATTGAGGAGCTTTGCATTTACCATTCCCTCTGCATAGAATCCCTGGATCCATGACCTCGCCAGGCTATTTATCTGCCTGACTTCTTTGCATCTGAATGTCATCTCCTTAGAGAGGGCTTCTCTAAGGTAACCACCATTCTACCATCCTTCCAAAAATCCACAAACCATCTTTATTTTTTTGCATACCACCTATCAGTCTAAAATTATCTTGTTTACTGTCCTCCATCCCCCATCAGCTCTTTATGGGCAGAGACTTTTCTCTCCAATGCCTAGAACACAGTGATACTTAACAGATATTCAAAATATTTGTTGAATGAATGAACAACTTCATAAACAACAGTGAAGCAGTATAGATATTAACTATACTGATTTTGATTATTAGTTTATTATAGTTGAGATTATATTAGGTTATTTTAAAGTTTTAACTGTATTCCCAGAGAAAAAACATATTAAGATTAAATGAGCATTAAGGAATAATGAAACACCACTGTGCTAAATCTTATTCATTTAGGACAAGAATAAAGAAAAACACACATAGGCTGCCATCACCACTTGTGGTACACCCAGGACCTCCTTCGCAAAGTGAAAAGAGGACCTGTTTGGAAGAGATGCATTTAGAAGATACCATCGAATTCTGTGCAACGGTAAAAAGAGAAAGTGAACAAACTTCAGCATCGAAAACTCGAGGCAAGACCAGAAAAGGAGTGTTCACAGCTCCTTCTGTAAACTCTTTGAAAGGAAATCTAGGATCAGTGTACAAGGAAAAACTAGTGAGAATTTTTCAATGGATCCTTTGTCCACCAAACAATATTTCTTCAGGAACCACCTTGCTCTTGCAAATGACGTTGACCAAGGAATAGCTGTGTAAAAACATACTTAAAGTTGTATTGTCAAGCGGTAAGATGAGGATAAAAAGATTGTATATATCTACATATGCCGATGTAGAAATCCCTGAGAAAAACTAATTTAAATACTTACATGTAATACTAAACCAACATTGAAGAGATAAAGATTAATCTTGGGCTGAGAGCTGGCTTTTTAACCTGAACACTTGGGAGAAGGGGAAAAAAGACTTTTCATGGCATTACAGAAAAACATTATAAAATAAGAGGAAAATAAAGATTTGTAAGAACAACAACAAAAACCACATGTAGCAATCTTTGTGGTTTGATGGTGGGGGGTGGGGGAATTCGTTACAGAAAAGTTATGAGAATAATAAAAAGCACTAGAAAAAGAGAAAGTCACAGAACCAGATGCAGAAAGGAAAAGTTGAGACAATAGCTATACCAGCAAATTTAATCTAGCACTTTTACATGTGGTCTTTAGCAGTCTCTCTCTTATGAAGGAGGGTGTAAAGAAACTCTTGTATTTATACTGTTTGTCGCAGATAGGTGCCACCAATCATAGCTAACAAATAGTCCAATTTTAAGGACTTAAACACTGCTAAATACATCTGTAAGAACTTGTTCTGTTATCCTTCCCAAGGGTAAACACAAAGAAAGACCAGTATGAGCCGGAAAGAGGAATTTCCATTAGAAAGAACAGAACAGTTTACCTTATATTTCTATATGATACAGCAGTTCCTCAGACATGATTTTATGTGTTCAAAACAGTTAAGAACCAAGAAGCAAGAAATGAAGGCCACCAAGGAACTAAAGCAGAGCCCGTTTAAATGCAAGAACACACACATTTTTAATATAGAGCCTCAAGGTCCTTTTTTCTTTTCCTTACTCAGAGCCTATTCGCTTTTATTTTAGACTGAATTCTAACACGATTGGTCATCTAGTCTCTCAGCGCACAGTAAGTCAAAGATAGCAAACTGAAAAAACAGAAAAGACAGAAAACTATTACAATTGAGAGCAGATGAAAAGACAAAGAAACACCACTGAAAATGGAAATTAAAAATCTAAGACTCAAAAATAAAATTTAAAAAGCAAAACTTGCAAGGTTTTATTTAATATAGTAATGATCTTATAGAATTTAACTGCCTCTAAGATTATGCCTCTTATTTTAACAATGCAGCATTAATGTCATATCTAGTATGGTGGCTTACATGGACTACTGAACTTAAGTTCAAATAATGACCATAAAGTGAAAGTTTTTAATACTGGAATTTCTCAATAGGTAGGCATTTACATTTTTTTCAATAGACCACAGGTGATTGTGATATACACTGAAAATTGAGAAACGCTGTCCTAATAGTCTAAGGAAATGTTATATTATACTCGATATATTATTTAAGAAAGCGAAAATTTACTGTGATCTTAAATGTGTTCACTAAAACTTGTTTTTAAACTTTGGGCATGCTGAGATAATGTGGGGTATGACCCACTCTGTCTCCCAAAAGGAGGGAGAGGGCTAAATGACATACTACCAATAGCCGATCTACTAACAGAATAATTTCTTTTGAAACCATATAAATACGATAAATTTATATATTGATAAGCGAAGCAGAATATTCAGTGTGGTATGAAATAATGGTAGAAACTCAATGTGAAGAAAAGCATGTTATTAACTCAAACTAGAGTCTGAGAACCGAACTCTCTATGCAATAGCATCTCCCAAACAAAAAAACAACTCAGAATTATACTCACCTTTCTGAAAAATCAGAGTCTATAAATTCTCTAGACCGTTTTCTATCACTGAAAAAAAAAAAAAGGAGCATAAATAGAACACATATATAAACAATTTTATCGCATGAATAATTTATTATAACATGTCTAATTCCACAGTGAACATAACCAAGCACAAAAGCTAATATAAAAGATGTGTCCATAAAATAAAAACTTGAATTTTATCAAAAGACCAAGAAATCACAACATAATCACGAAGTGTGAAATACACACGAATTTTTAGGGAGGAAGATATTGTAGATTTACAAAGGAGAAGGCACAGAAACATTTCATTTACTCTGGAATGGCTGACTATGAAAACGCTAGACAATCAGACCACTCCAATGTAAAGCTTGGCTGGGGCTGAAAATACCAAAACCCTGGTCGTCTCCAAGTGCGCAGAAACTACAGGCGGAGGCTTGGCTTTCATGTTATAATCTCTTGAGGCTATGCAGAAATCCAAAGTAACTTTTACATCTACATGAGAATGTTCACAGGAATGACTCAAGGCCATGGAACTACATATAGGTGATTCTGTTATTTCATCTCAATTGATAATGTTAAAGTATGCACGCATAGGAAACTCTTCTGTCTCTAATGTATGTAATATATATGTGTGTGTGCACATGTGTGTATGTAGAGGAATATGTATATGGCTTAAAACACTTTGCCAGGATAATTTCATTAATTTGTTTATTATCCTTGAAGGAGATTCTTAACTAACATTTATTGTCTGCTTGCTAAACTCACACAGTTCTAAGTCAAAGATAGAACTAGCAATGCAGCATACCACAATTTAAGTAACTTCTAAAGTGACAGACTGACGTTCTCAGTCATTAATTTTACTATTTTTTTCTTTTATGGAAAGATGAAATATGAAAATGATAAGCAGTGGAGAAAGGCTGGGTAAATGTATTTAATAGGCAAAGATGAAACATGAAGGTTTAATACTAAAATGGCAACTGACTAACATAGAAGGGATATTGATTTAATTGCTCAGTGTTTCAAAAGAATCAAGGGAAAACTCAATGAAAATTTTAATATACTTGGCCTCTCTTTCCTAGTTTCTTTCTGGTTTTTAAGGAAATAAGAATTCATGGGAGAAATTCTGAGTACAGCCAATACAATATATAACTCTTTTCTTATGTTTGTTAAAACAATATATAGTTTCAACATCTCCAAAGAAGCTAAGTGTCATAATCACAAAAAGTAGCTCTCTTTCAGGGTTGGAAAAAGTCAGAAGATCCAGTCAGGTACAAGTTATTACACTGTTTTTCTTTATTTTCAAATGGCTGTACCTTGAACGGTTTATATCAAAGACATGAAGTAAAATAAAATAGGTGATTTGAAAGGAAACACATTAGTTTTTAAGGACTAGAGTAATATAAAGTAAGAACAGAAGACAACATCATGAGGAATAAAGGTCAAAACTTTTTTTTTAAAGTTTTAAAAATGTAAGTTGTAACAATACTCTTACCCTGGGACCCAGCCAGTAGCGTCTGCTATGTGTGTCTGAGTAACCATTGCTGGTGCAGGGGTATATGGACTCCCAATCAGAACACTTCCTGAACTGGTTAGTCTCTGTGGTGTGCTTATAATCTGTAAAGTTGAGACAAAGAAAATAATATTCTTAGTTATTAAGAAAAATCTACAGGCACAAAATAATGGTGACTGCTAACCTACGTACAAGGAGGAAACTTTATTGCCAAAAATGCACTTAATATTAATCATCTAAAATATAAGCAGCAATACCTTTGATTCATATATATCCTAGGATCTTAAAGCATAGTATCCTGAATACTGACATCAGGTCATAATGCAGGTTTCAGCAAGCGAAGAGCAATTTGGAAAGATTAAGTTGGCAACTGACAATGTTTTAAAAATTAAAAAAAACAAAACAAAACAATAAAAAGCTTTCTTTGAAATTACGGAACCTAAATCCAGTCAAGCTTGATTTATCAGAACTCAGGTAACAACAAATTAGATCTTCACAGTCCAAAATATATGAAAGACATTATACTAATTATTAATTATACAAATAATTTAGATAGTATATAATTTTATCTTTTAATATTTTAAAAAGTATTTCCTTATGTCATTAAATATTCTTCCAAGACATTTTAAAGATAGTAAAACATTCTCTCATGTAAATTTATTATTCCCTGTTAGATACATATGTATATTCAATTATTCAATATTATAAACATGTTGCGATAAACATTTTTATACAATGACCTGGCCTTAATTTCTATTTCCTAAGGATAGACTCCAGAAAAGGAATTAATGGAACTAAGGGTATGGACTTTTTAAAAAAAGTTTCTTGGTATGTGTTACCAAATTGCTTTCCAGGTCTTATAATTTTCATCGATAAACTGAACATGTCTTTTTCCAAAAATGTTTATAATAATTAATACAAAGACAATTCAGAACTCTAGTAACATTTTTTAAAGTATTTTCATCAAGAAAATAAGGGGATGTATACTCCAATGAATGGGAGAATTAATGAAACAAGACTGTCTCTATGTGAATAATTGCTGAAGGAGTTGCTGGGTACACAGAGGTTCTCTCTATTTTTGTATACTTTCCAATAATGTCCATAATGGTAAGGTTTTGTTTAAGTCTCAATCAAGGGAGAAAAGTATCTATGTGCACATATAATTTTTAAATGACAGCTCTAAAAAAAAAAGCTATATTTCTACTGTTTTATGTAGTTCAAAATGCTAATTAATTTTTGTCTCCTTGATCAAATGAAACTTATTTCTGCAGCCAGGAGCTAAGTTGAGTCATAAAGTTAGCTGCTAACTTGCTCCATACTGAACCAAATGGAAGGATTCATCTGCATTTCAAACTCAGTTCAGAGTTAGTAAAGTCTAATCAACATTTATTCATTTACTAAATATTTAAGGATTTTAGTTACCTTCTGTTTGTGTTTGGCATTATGCCATTTTAGGGCTAGGGAGATATTACTATACACAAATGTCTAAGAAATAATTTTAGTAAGTTAATTCTATTAAAGAAATAAAAACAGAAGACAGTAAACACTGACATATGTCTGGAGAATTCTGATTCTCTACAATATGCCAAGGACTACAAGACATTTATTGAGGAGCTTGCCTGATAGAAAAATATAAATACTAGACAATGTGTTTGGACTTCCTACCTCTTCATACATCCTATCCCACCTCCATGCCTCCATTTCAATGCAAGATCTTTAAGGACAGAGTGAATGTTTGCAGGGCCTAGCACAATGCTCGTAGGAAAGGCAAAATAAATATTTACTGAACTGAGACAGAAGACCCAACCTGATGAAAAAAAAAAACAGCTTCTCTGTTCAATGACAGGATTACATAAAATCCAGTAAGAAAATACTCTACAATATAAAGGACATAGTTTTCACCAATCACTACATCACACATTCAAATGTTCTCTATCATAGTGACCCTGAGTGTGACAGCTTAAGAAGGAAAAGTTGAGTATTTCATCAGTCTCTGGTCTATTCTATTCCTACAGCAGGAGTCTCCACAAAGTAATTCTAAGTGTTTCAATTTACCCTTAAAACAGACTGCATTACTTGTGCGGTATTATTACTAAGGAGTTCTTTTTCTTTATCTTTTTCTTTATCTTTTATCTTTATCTTTTTCTTTATCTATAGTAGCCTATAGTAGCCTCAGTTTTACTTCATTTTCTTTATCTATAGTAGCCTATAGTAGCCTCAGTTTTACTTCATTTAAAGGGATCTGTAAAAGAAAAAAAAAAGAAAGCTGGAAGAGAAACAGGACATAGGAAAAAAATGGTTACCATTATTGAGAATGACTGTGGAAATGAACTGCTGCTATGTTCAATTTTTTTTTCTTTCTCTACGTAGGATTTTTAGCTGATATTCTTTTCTGATCTGAGAGTGATCAGCAATACTCTGTTCCCTTATCTTAGCATAAGGCCTGGTACATAGTAAGTCCTTAATAAACATTTCCTGAATGAACAAATTGGAGAGATGCTAGACTTGAATTGGAAAAATAAGTTAGAAGTTCATGAGAGATGCAATGAGTTCTTAAAACTAGGCCAATGACAGTTGAGTCTTAAGAAACAAAAGCCAAGGAAAAGTCAACAGAACTTGATAAACCACTGAATATAGGAAAACTATATAAGTGTTGAGTCAGACATGCTTTATAAAACTGAAGCTTAATTTTAAAATCCCAAATTAAAATGAGAGGTAATTAGAGGCAATTATTTCTAATACTCGGTTGATCTGATAAGGAAAATGAATGTTTACCTTAAATTTCAGTCTTCTGCCCTCTTAAAAAAACCAGACGATCTTAATTTACATGTAATCATGTGGTTTCTTTGACAATAGATTACAGTTAGGCTATAAAAATCACATAACAATTGTATCTCATTCTAGAGATTTTTCTGCCCTCAATCAATATATCTTAGGTACTACTGCCATCTACAGTGAGAAAAGCCAAAAGAACATCTATATTCAGAAGAAAAAAAGAATCTATAATTGTAACATGTTAAAGGATTTCATCACAAAATTTTAGTTTTCACTGTAAGAAATATGCAGTTTTTAACTATATTAAAATAAAGATAATCATGAGATTATCTCATCTATATACACAGATACCTTTAAGGAAACGGCAAGTATCCCAAACTAAAACAGTTACTGCTACTTTCTATTACACAGAAAACAACTTTTTTCTTCCTTGGGGCCCTCTGAAATTTTTATCTACCCTTAAGATTTGGCTTCAAAGAGAATGTGAAATTTAAATTTGCTTTAAGATGCAAATGAATGGCATTTTATTCAAGAATTTTCTAACTAAACAAATATTTTTTTAAAACCATAGATGAGAAATCGAAGGTGAGGGGTCAATGTTCAAAAAGAGGAAGAGAAAGAAATGGCTCTAATTGGGATTGTACAACAATTAGGAAATCAAAAAGGAAACTCTGATTCCTGCCCAAGATCTAAGACTGCAAAAGCACCTCAGAATTAGGGAGACAAATAAAGGCCTTGGGCTGGCCTGGTGAAAAGAGAGTCCCAAGTCTCCTCTTCCGACCTTTTTTTTGCTGACTCTGAGGTTTGCAGTACTTGGATAAGTAGTATACCTGATTACTTACCCTTGTCAGAACTGAGGTGTATAAAGGCTTTCATGTACATTAGCTCGAATTGACAACAGAAAGAGAAATTATGATGTTTCCAAAAGAGAAATTCAAATTTATCATAGCAGCATCACTGAAATAACAACAGGAAATAGTCTCTCAAAACAGAGGAGTACTGTAAGGGCCAAACTCATAAGAGTTCAAGTATGTTTGTTTAATTTTGGTGTATATAGAATCGCATTTCAAAATACAGACTTTAAAGTGAGGTGCCTTATCTAATTTGCACCTACCATAGTGGCCGGTAAGGGGCAAATGCTTAGCAAATGTTTGAAAATATACCCGAAACTACCTTGAAATGGGAACACTTACCAGATCTTAAATCTCTATGAAGTCTGGAGCTAGATTACATTCTTCAAATAGTTACAGTAAATTGTGTAAGAACTTTGGCTTGAATTCTACAGATAATTAACAGTCCTCAAGCGATCAGAGAAAATGTCATGTCTTGAAGACTTTCTGGAGCCATTAAGTATGTTAAAAGATATTTTTGTCTAAATAATTCTATGTTTGATTTAACACAGTCCACAGTACTACACATTAAGGGCAAATTTCATCCTTACTGCTCTATAGATGAGAACACGTAAGCACTGACAATGAAGAGTTATTGTTCAAATGTTTATGTACTTTTGCTAATGGTGGATGAAGCCATTTAAATTAGTTATACAGTTTTTAGAGTAGTTGCATGCAACTTCATAAATAAGACTTTCTAAAAAAGTGCCACACACTTCAGGCTCTAGCATAATTAAGGAAATTCCTTCAGAGAAACAGTTAAATATTTCCCATTTTCATCCATTATTTCTACTGTTAAAGATTAAAATGAATTGGCATGTTGTTTTCCCCAAATGTCCTTTAATCAAAGAGTTTCAAATTCATAGTTCCAGATATAAATTAACTTATGGGTCATGTTCGATTTATATGAGAGCACATAGTTTAGGGCTAAGGGAGAAAAGGAAGAGAACATAAAAACGACAGAATTCTAATCAATTTAATTAAATAACTAAAAACAAGAAAAGCCTCGTATAGGGCACAAAAACCTTAATATTGCACATCCAGAATCCACAGAGTCAAATATGCGAAAATTAAACATTAAGCAGCACGAGGCCTTTTTCTCAAGACTTAATCAGATACATTGAAATAAAAACAAAACTTTTTAAAAAGTGATTAAGAGATTAATATTAGAACATTTGACCAACCATCTTTGGAACAATTATCTTTTACATTCTTAGTTTTACCTAAGCAAAGTTTCAAATTCTAAGATTTGATGATTTTCTTACCATTTGGGGTCCAACATTCACATTTATTGGTTCTAAGGTTTTTGGTAAAATCTTTGTTGGTGAGTTGGTATTGGCAACTGGAAATGCAACAAATGAAATGTTACCTGAAATGATATCAAAACACTGGGTTAACGTTCTGCAATGTCAAGGCCACCTTCTAACCTCATGGTCCTAACCTCAGTTTTGCTCATGTAATTTACGACAATCTTAATAAGTAAATTAGAAACAAGAAGGCTTACTGAAAAGCCATACCAGCAACTGCTTTGCTATAGTGAATACAATTAGTTCTGCTGAACAGAAAATCTGTAAATAAATAATTCAGTCTATCTGACAATTAACTATTGGACTTTTAGTTGATTTTTAGAGGAAGAAATATTTAGAGAATACATAATGCAAAGCATAGTTTATACCAGAGTTAAGAAATCCTGTTATATCTTTATCAGACATCATAGAACAAAAAAATGTATGAAGTAGAACATGAAGTAAAATAAATATTAGAATTTCTTTATAGGATAATAAAAAAAAATTTATACTAAAAGATACCATGTTTTCAAAATGTTGAGTTGGTAGTTTTTTGAAGTTTTATTACAATAGAGAAAAAAACGTGATGTTACGTAGGTTAATAATGTTAGAAATTGTGAGACCTAACATATAGTGTTTTCAAGTGATTTCGACACTTTAAATTTTAAAGTAAGTGGCAAAGTACCACCCCTGAAATGAAAAGCCAACCAATAATCTTCTGAACTACCATATCGACTACTTAACTCGTCCAAGACAAATTTCAGTTTACCAACATTTCTCTTAGAAAGTAATAATGTCATCTAATAAAACAAAGGAGATCATCCAGGAAGTGTGTAAAAGAGAGTCAAAATTGAAACCAGGGGGAAAAAAAACATTTCAGAGCAGGACTAGAAAGACACCTTCATCTCAGTCTCCCTCCTCAGATAGCCCTTCCCTTAGCTCTTCCAAAGCTCAATAAGGCCTAAAACCCAAATCTGCTTCTCTTTCATGTTCTCAGTCTTGGTATACAATTGAGCCTTGGTATATGATCATCGTCCACCCAGCGACCCAATCCAGAAGTCCTCAATCCCCTTCTCATTCGACTGACCACCACAGCCCACTTATCTCCTTACCCCGCTTCCTTGATGCCATTGGCACTTCTTTAACTGGGAACTTTATCAAATCAGGTTTGAATGTAGTTACCATGTTTTACAACCCTGGCTGTTCAGATTATTTTCAGAATTATCTGAAAAGCAATAAAAAATACCTGTACCTGAGTCCTACCCCCTGAGCTGCTGATATAATTGGTGTGGTGTCAACCTGGGCATTGGGCTGTTAAAAGTTCTCCAGATGGTTCCAACGTGCAGCCAGGGCTGAGCACCACTGATCTAACTGGATATCCTTTCTACTTCAAATAGCTCTCCCAGCCCCTGCACACATCTATAACAAACCAGGCTGTCAACTGGCAAAACTGTTCTGGACACTCCCCTACTTAAGGCCTTCAAAGACTTCACAACACTTACTAAACGCCGTTCAGACTCCTCAACATGGCACAAAGCTCCTGCTTGGAGATCTCACTGCTCGCTGCCTCCCTACCCAGCTTCATCTTCAGCTTCTGACTCCACATGCACTCTACATTCCAATCACATGAAATGCTGTCCAATTCCAGAAAGGCCCCAGTTCAACCACCCTGGCTTTGGTGTATACACCTTTCCTTCTGCTGAGAAGTCTCTCTGCTGGGACAACAGTCTCTCTCCCTACCTTCTAGTACTTCAAAATGGGATTTCATACCATTTTCTGCTTAAAGGATAACAGCGTGAAATATACGACTATTGATTCCATTTTACACATGAAGAAATTGAGATAGAGTGAGGTTAAATGATCTGTACAAGTTCCCATAGCTAGTGAGGGCCATGGCTCCACCTCTAAAGCCTGTGCTTTATGTGTCACCTTCTCCTTAAAAGCTGTCCCCCGCTTCTATAGTTCAGGTCCTGGATGCCCTTCTTCTGTTTTCCATAAAATCTATTATCATTTACTTGTAATTCTACTATAAGTGGGCTATGCCTCTCAGCTTTGTAGCCTAGTATCTGGTTTAGTCCCTGGCACAAAACTATACAAACAGACTGATTAGCATAGATTACCTTTCCTGATCTGCACGCTGTATTTCCTGTAATGCATCCTAAACTGTATCTCTTCTCACTTTGTTACAGGTATCATAACGAAATAAATTTAAATACCAGGTCCTTTGTTTACTATTTTCGAAACATGACTGAACATTCTTATGAAAGTTTTCTTAATCTGTAACTGTGCAACTGATTTTTTTAATATGACATGCATAATTTAACAATTGCTAAAGATTAAGGTTATTATCAAAACTCCCCAATATGGTTATTCATCTACTTAAGAATCCACTTAACTGGAGAATAATCATCTATGATTTTAGGGGGAGAAACAGCTATGTAGTTGACAGACATGTGCCATAAACACAGTCCCCGGCGGGAGAGGAACACACCACAGACTCATGTGAAGAAGAGCATAGCCCTGAAAAAGTCTGGGTCTCCGGTGGTTTTTAAAAATGACCTTAATGCTACTGAATGCTTAACATGAGAGATCTTCTCTGATACACTGTGTTAGAGCAAAAGTAAAAAACTCGCCAAAAAAACCCCACAAAAAACCAGTGAAGCAAACACAAAAAGATAATTAAGGTTAGGGAACAGGTTGATCCTAATTTTAAACCTAACACTAAAGGAAAATTAAGAATATAAAACTTTGGTCAAAAATTAAAAAAGAAACATTGAACCCAGATCTGTCCTGCCACTTAATACCAAAAGAATTTAGAGGGAACTTAATAAATTTGACAAATTGATTCTAAAGTGTATCTGGAAGAGTAAAGGCAGAGAATCGCCAAGAACATTTTTAGAGAAGGAATAATGAGGAAGAGAGAACTTTAGGCTACCAGATTTCAAAATCATTACATAGCAAGAGTAATTGAAATAATGTGATACCGGCTAAGAAGCAGATAAAGAAACTGACAAAACAGAAATTAAAGTCTAGAAATTCATTTATATATGAAAATTCTATGTATCATAAAGGTAGCATTTCAAATCAATGGGGAAAGAATGGATTACTTAAAAATGTCATTGAGACAAAAAATTTTCCCTTTAGATAAAAGAAACCTAGATTTCAATTTCTCATCTGTACAAAATAATTCCAGAAAGATCAACTATTTAAGTATAAAAATAAAACTCATAAAAGTATTAGAAGAAAATTTAGAAGTAATTTTTAGAAGTAATTAGAAGTAAATTTTTTTTTTTTAATAATTTGGGGATGAGGAAGGCCCTTCTAAGCATGTTACAGAATTTAGAAATCTTAAGTAAAACCAGAGCAATAGATTTGACTACCTAAAAGTAAATATTTGGTAAGTAGCATAAGCCCCAATACACTTAAAAGACAAATATCAGAGTCGGTAAACAAATTTGCGACACACAGGTCATTATCCTTAAAAACATTTTATTTATTTAACTTCCCACTTATAAGTCAATATAAAAATAAGCTGAGTACATGAAGAAATGTAAATGTCAGTAATTACATGAAAAGATGCTTAATTTTAATAATGAAAAAAAAAAAAACACTTAAAAAGAAACCTTTTCATCTTCCAGATTGATAAAGATGAAAAAGTTTGATAATGCCTGAGTTGGTAAAGACGTGGCGAACGGGGTATATTTTTTAAATGTTTACTAGGTACCTACTACATGTACGTCAAATACTAATGCTAAGCACGACGGATACTCAGTGCAAGTGACACTGTCCCTTGCACTCAAGGAGGTAACACATCTGTCAGTGGAGGGAGCACTGGAGAACCCATCTGGAGGGTGGTCTGACAGAACAATTAGAAGAATAATGGAACTGTGTGTTAGAGTACATAATTTTAAAAAAGTGTTTTAAAAACAATTGCATGCATTTTAAAACCTCTTTTCACATCAACAAATATTCTTTCAACTGCCCTCCACGGCCTAAGTGGCAAGTAGATCCTTAGCCTCTGCAAAAACATCGCAATTAATAATGTGTACACTCTCTGACCAGCAATTCCTCTGCAAGATATATAGCATAATAAACTAAGCAGATAAGAACAATTAAATATGTCTTAGAATTGCAACACTGTGGATAAAAGCAAAAACCTGGAAACAATTTTAAATGTTTAAACATCTTTTGGTGCATGTATATGATGGAATATTATACACTCTACCCCCCTACAAGTATGTACTGCTGTCAAAAACTGTTCCCATTATAAGAGAATATGATTAATATGATTCTATTTACCTTAAAAACTACACATACACATAAACTTACACATGCGTAAAGTCTGGCGAGATAACAAATTTAATAGAGGTTAGCTCTGGTGAGTACTATGGAGAAATGCTTTGTTTTATACTTTTTTATAATTGAAAAAACATTTTATGAACATGCATTCACTTGTTTTATAATTTAAAAAGCAATTGCCAATCTGAAGAAGAGAGAAAGCAAGAATCAGCCACAGCTGCTGAAATAAGATGAAGATCTATAAATGAGGTATGTGTTTTTTCAATTAGTAAAAATGAAATATGCTTTAGAAGCAGTTAAAGGGGCTCCACTGGGATTTCAATAATTAATATCCAGAAATAAAAGCCATGTATGTATTAAGATAAAATTTACTTTCATCAAATCAACTGGGTTCAGCAGCATAATTTTTTTTTTTTTTTTTTACTTAAAAGGACCTATTTCAACAGGTTATAAACATCCAGTTTCCTGAAATTTCAGTCAAGTTAAGAGAAGTAAACCAAACTAAGTCTAAACAATTTTTCATAAGTACCTGGCCTTAATTCCTACCCTCTTGGCAACAGGGGCCTGACACTGTCCAGAAGCCAATTCTTGGCACTTGATGCATTTACTAAAAACAAAAATTTTAAGATAAGCCTGGATTTTGGTTCTCACAATTCCCTGAATTAACTAAATGAGATTAATCACCCAAGAAAGTGGCTAAGAAAAACAGCTAAAACCTTATGCCAAATCTTGACACAGGCACAAAATTTTGGCTCAAATTTTTTATTTCAATTTCTTGAGTAAATGGAATCTTTCTGTTTTCCATTATAACTGTCTAGACACCAAAGATCGCTTTCACTCATAATTCTTTAGGGGGTTCCAGTTCTAGTTAATCACCTTCAATATGTGCAATTAAAATGAAAAAATTCAGTCAAATAATTATAATTTGTCTACATGATGCCAGTATGTTATTTTTTTTCACAGCGCTGACTTTCTGGGGAAAAAAATTGTGTTTTTGCCTGAATTAGCTTTTGGAAAAACCTTCTTAACCCAAGCTTGTATTACATCCTCCTAGAAGAACCAAATTAGTAAATAACTGCAAGAAAGAACATGCCTATTTTATGGGTTGATAAATATGTCAAAGCAGAAGTAGTGGTATATCCCATATATACAGGGTCCAACTTCACAGGACAAGCTAACCTACTGCCCTAAATAAAAGCTTAAAAAAGGACCGAGATTGTGGTGGTGTACGTGTTTGTCAAACGTAATTCTATTTCACGTAAATTATACCTTAATAAAAAAATGATGGGAAGTGACCCAGACAATTTTATATTTATTAGTAAGAGACTAATTATAGATTATACAATGCTCTTGCTTTCCCTCTTCTGTTACCTCGATTGGGGCTATTTTTTTTTTAAGTTTATTTTTTAAATAGGTAGTTCATGTATTTGTCTAAATTACAGCCTTCCAGCTACTGTATCTTCTAAGTCTCCTGTGTCACCACAATCTTTCCCTCTCTGCTAGCTCATTCTCGTCAGCGATACACAAGCATTATTTCTTTCATCTAAAAAGCCAACACAAAACCCAATAATTTTTCTTAACTATGCACAGCTCTCTGGCTACCAACTCATCATTTCTATTGCCTTCTACAGCAAAACACAAAATCTGTCAACATTTGCTGTCTCCACTTTTCCATTTTTTTTTTTTAACCCACTCCCATTTCTTCCCCACAGCTTCACTGAAATAGCTCTTCTCAAAATCATCTCCATGTTGTTAAATCCAATGGTCAATTCTTGGCTTTCGACTTACTTTAACCTATCAGCCATATTTGACATTAAAAAAAAAAAAAAACACACACCTTCTTTTGAAACACTCTTCACTTGACATCCAAACCACTATTCTTTATTGGTTCTCCTAACACACTGGCTTCTTCTCAGTCTTGACTGCTGGCTCCTCCTTGCTAAAAATATTCAGGAGCTCTTTAGTTTGGCCCTCCAACTCTTGCCTGTCGACTCTTCCTCACTAGGTGATCTGATGGTTTCTACTATGTACATTTCTCCAGATTAAAC
Source organism: Pteropus vampyrus (assembly GCF_000151845.1). NCBI lineage: Eukaryota > Metazoa > Chordata > Mammalia > Chiroptera > Pteropodidae > Pteropus > Pteropus vampyrus. The sequence goes on along the minus strand of NW_011888816.1, from coordinate 6,061,339 downwards.
CTTTCTCCTGAACGTTAGATGTATCCAGCTGTCATTTCTCATTAACTCCATTTTGATGTTTCATAGGTATCTCAAACTTAGCATGCCAAAATCTAACTCCTGACTGCTCCCCATTCTACCCAAAAACCTCCTTCTCTCCTTTTCATTTCAGTAAATGTCAACTCCATTCTTCAACTGTTCAGACCAAAAAAGATCACTGCTGACTTCTTCCTTTCTCTTATATCTTACATTCAATCCATTAATAAATCCTGTTGGCTCTATCTTTAAAATATATCCTGAATAGAACCACTGTCACCCACTCCACTCGACTGCTATCACTCTGGTCCAAGTCACCATCTCTTGATTAAATAACTGCAATATCTTCCTGATTTACGAACCTGCTTCTGCACTGCCCCTCCCCCAACTCTGTCGCCATGCTGTCCAATTTGGAGTCAGTAGACACATATGGCTATTAAGCACTTGAAATGTGGTTAGTGCAACTGAGAGCCTGAATTTTAAATTTATTTCATCTTAATTTAAATTTAAAAACTGAAGCAGTATAAAGTATTTTCCCATTAGATACAGCTTTATTGTTTTGGTAGTACTATATTCCAACATTTCACCTCAACTGTTAAAAATTTAACATTTAATTGAGATGTGCTCTCAGTGTAAAATAACATCAGATTTTGAATGCTAAGTACCCAAAAACATGAACAATGTCTCGTTAATAATTGTTCATATTGATTACATGTTGAATGATGTTTTAGATATATTTGGTTAAATAAAATCTATTATTAAAATTAATTTTATGTTTCTTTTTACCTTTCTAAATGTGGCTATTAGAAAATTCTAAAGTATGTAAGTGGTTCATATTATGCTAGTGAACAGCACTGTTCTATCCCCCACACAGCAGAATAATCCTGCTATGTAGAACAATTCTCTTCAAAACTCTCTTGACTTTGCATCTGTCAGCATAAGTCCTCGTGATGGTTTACAGAGCCCTTTGTCACCTGTACCACTCCACTCTGACCTCATGACCTGTCAATCTCCCTCCACTTCATTTCACAACATTCGCAGAGACTTCTTTGCGGTTCCTTAAACATGCCAAGCAGATTTCTGCCTCAAAGCCTTTGTTCTTATAGTTTCCCCTGCCTGTAACTTTCTTCCCCCAGAGATCTACGTGTCTAATTCCCCAGCTTCCTTCAAGTCTCTGCTCAGTCGTCACTGCATCAGAGATTCTTGACCAGCCTATATCAGCACTTCCTAACTTACTATGATTTTTCACCATAGTACAGGCAGACCTCATAGATGTTATGGGTTCAGTTCCAAATCACCACAATAGAGTATCGCAATAAAGTGCATCGTTAATATTTTGTTGGTGGAGAGTCTTGCCTTTGATTTGTAAAAAATGTAACATCTGTGAAGTTCAATAAAGCAAAGAACAATAAAAGGAGGTATCCCTGTACTTATCTCAATATGATATATTGCATATTTATGTTTACTTGTGTATGTAATTATTCTTTGTCCCTGGCCTGCTCACTCTCAGAATGTTAAACTCTACAGGGACAGGGGATTTGTTATCTCATTCACTGCCACAGCTCTAGCACCTAGCACAGTGCTTGGGACACAGCAGAGTTCAATAAACATTTCTAGGTGAATGAATGAATGAATGAATGGAATGAATGTATGTTTGATGGAAGGATCTGATATAAATTCATGAGACAAGAGTATATAGTGAAAACTAAGTCTCATCCCACCCCCAACCACACCTATCCCATTCCTTTCTCTAGTGACAGCTACTGGTGCCAGTTCATACATAACTTTCCAGAAATATTCTAGACATACATATAATATTTGAATAAATATCCTTTTTTTCCTTACACACATGGTTGAATACTCTATCAGTTTGTACACTGCCTTTTCCTCACTGAATACTATATCTGTCTTAGATGTCTTTCCATACCTGAATATGTAGTTTGCCTCAATATTTACTTTGTTAGCTACATAGTATGGCTATAGCAGTTTAATTATTGAGTCCCTTAGTAATGGAAAGCTTTTGGTATTACAAACATTTTTAATAGTAAAACCTTCTATTACCACAAATAATACTGCAATGATTACACATATGTCTTCATACACACGGGTTGTACCAAATTCCCTTTCAGAAATGTACGAAAATGTCTATTTCCACATAGCTTTACCAACTCAGTGTTATCAAATTTTATTTCTGACAAATTTTAGGTTAAAATAGTATTTGATTTTGATTCTATTTTAGTTTTATTATTATGAATAAGACTGACTTGTTTTGTTTAAAAGTCATCTAAATTTTCCTTCCTGAGAATTATGTCTTTCTATTGGCTGGTGATTTTTTTCCATTAGTAGACCCTCTTTAAATTATGACCCTCTTTAAAATAAACTAGAATTGGAATGATACAGAGAAGATAAGCATGGCCCCATGACACGCAAATTCATGAAGCATTCCGTATTTAAAATAATAATAATAGTAATAATAACGAAGGAAAAATTATTTTCTTCTGTTATACCTGCTGCAAATATTTTTATCAATTTGGCATTTGTCTTTTGCTTTTATATGTGATTTTCTCTGCACATTAAAACAAAGTAGTCAATTTATTCCTTTGATGACTTTTACATCCTATGTAAAAATGTCTGTATATTTAAATATAAAAATAAAGGAGTCTACGGCCATGCCACCCTGAACATGCCCAACCTCGTCTGATCTCGGAAGCTAAGCAGGGTCTGGCCTGGTTAGTACTTAGATGGGAGACCATCTAGGAAGACCAGGTACTGTAGATCTAGAAAGAAGGAAGGAAGGAAGGGAGGGAGGGAGGGAGGGAGGGAGAGAGAGAAGGAAAAAAGAGTAACTGCAAAGTTTATCTTTCTTCCCTACCCTACATTATACATGGACATGCTATGTACATTTTATTTCCATTCCAGGTTTGGCACTTCCTGTTGGATGTATTCTTTGAAATTAATTATCATTAGTTATATACTAAAGAGTGTATTAAATATCCCCCATGGTTTCTTATAATACTTTAATGCCTTCATTTTAAATTTTATATCCTGGACCCAACTGGAATTTATTTGATGTGAGAAGCGAAAGATCCATTTTCCCCCCTCAGATGGCTAATTTTAATGAATAATCTACTCTCTCTCCCCCATACTGATATGAAATGCTATCTTGATCATTCTGTTTATCTGGGTCAATTTACTGACTTTCTATTCTGCTCCACTGATCTGCTATTTATGTGACAGTATCAGATGCTCTATTTCATTCATGATTAACCTTTCCACAAGAGAAGAAGCAGTCAGAAAGTGCCAAGCATGTCTGTCCACACTGCCTGTTTAATCATTTGTTCGTAACTGTTATAAAAGGCTATCGATTCATTTCAAACTGATCACTCATGAGATCAAGTCACATGCTGATTCTGGAAGAGGCCAATTCATTTTGCGCAGAGAAAAGATTCCACAACCTTAAAACGGTATTTCTAATTTCGACCAACCATCTGGAAAGCAATATATGTCACTGACAACAGAGTGGACTAGGGAGATATGATACAGATGGCTTGGAGAATATCTATCACCTTTATCTAGGAAAAAAACTCAGGCCCAATAGATCAACAGTACTACCTTCATAAATGAAACACATATTAATAATTCATAATTAATTTGAAAAGATAGTATAACTAAAAATACCAGACCTGTAAGATAATTAAAATATAGCATATCCATGTATAATATGCACATCAAGATGGGGGGGGTAAAAAGTAAATAAATAAACCAGTTTTTATGTTTTTATGTTTAAACACACACGGATCTTTTTTTTTTTAAAGTTTTCATTCTATTTATAGCTAGCTACTAGTATAGCTAATAACATACGTTACCTATCTTCACATTATAATCCCGTGATGTTGTAATTTGTTGCATTTGCACTCAAACACGTTAACCAAACTTCCTAAGCTTAAATCCAAAGGCCATCACCACTACTAAACTTTTTAACTTGAACGACCAAAACATCAATATAAATGAGAGGAGTGAGAAATAGAAGATAAAAGTTCATTTTATCTCCAAAGTGTAATGGTCAAAGTGACTTCTAGAACCTTCCTTTCTGTATTTGGTTCCAAAACCAAAATCAAACATCCTATAGTATAGACACATAAGGGCACGAGGTATGAACTGCATATTTCCATATATCACAGGTGAGGAAGCAAAAGCCTGGATGTTTTTGCAGCTGTCACAATACAGGACTTCTAAGATTCCCACAAGTAGACCACCTAACCAGAATCTTCCCATGAATCAAAGAAAGGATCCTTGGAATGGCCATAACAAGAAATAGCATGATAGCCCTAAGGGCATACTCCTAAATGGGTCAATAAATCTTTTATGTCAATCTTTCCTACATACTTTCCGAGAGGATTAAATCTGTTCTCTGGGCTTTGATAAGCATTTTTTACTTAGAGGACATCTTTTAAAACATTAGCAAGCTCCTTCTTTATCTGGCAACCAGAACCATAAATGCCCTGGATTCTTCAATTTGAAAGAAGAAGAAGAAAAAAATTCTTTCTCTATCTTCCCGCATGCCAGGATTTAAACAGTTCCTCTTCATTTCTTAAATGAACTCCTTAATTCAAGCTCTGGTATGTGGACTATTATAATCATTTTTATTTAGTTCAAATCTCAAAGCTAAACAATCTTAGAAATCATTTAATCCATTCTCACTAGGTTTCTTTGGTAGGACCTTCCCCTTTCGGTATTTTTTAAATGTCCATCCAAAAACATTTGTCTAATCTACAGATTCGATCCTGCTGTTTTTTTCACTGGCTTCTTTACCTTTAGTTAAAACACATCATTTTGTCCTTTTTCTATTACTTCAGTCAAGGAAACCTTTTAATTCTTAATTTTCTCATTTCTCTTCCACCTGCTTACTTAGAATTCCCCATTTTAGGACAATATATCTTCTGATTAATAATGGAATAACTTCACCTTGTGGCCTCGAACAGCTTGGTTTCCCCAACCCTTCAAATCATTTCTTCCCCAATGTGCCTGGTTATAAAAGGCCAAGGAGGCGAGAGGAGGAGAGGGGAGTGTGCCTCTTATTCAAAACACACCTTCCTGGGTTCCACTAGACACCTACAGAATTAGAAGCGAGGTGGGAATGTGTGTTTTGAACAAGTGCCTCAGATGATTCTTATGATCAGGCAAGACTGGGACAGACTGCTTCAGGTTTCCCTTTCCTCTTTGTTCAAACTCAGGAAGGAAGTGATGGAGTCTAAGTAGATTCTTTCTATGACACTCCTCTCCTTTTCCTTTTTAAAAGAGAAAGGGTTGAGTGACTCTTATTTTTTCCGTCTCATAAATGGTATATCTTTTCATGTTTAGCCTATTTTCAACCACTACTTTTAGCACCATCACCATAGCCAGGACACCCACCAGATGGCACACGCATTGTTTGTACGCCCAGTAAAAGAGAGTGAGCTGAAAGCAGCACATTTTATCTTGTAAAAACAGCCACTGAGTGGCTAGAGTAGATCAAGGCAGCTGGGTGCAACCACGAGGATCAGAATTTATGAGGATTAGAACACCCAAGGGCTCCTAATTGGAAATCTCATGAAGGAGCCCACAACCCCTCTGAGATGGTACCCTGCCTCAGACAGTGTTAACAAAGAAATTATTTTAAATGTACAATCGAGAGAGACCTTTTTCTAATATTTATCAAAGGTGTCAATCACTGAGGACAGATCCAGAATTACAAAGTTGTGTTCTTAAAATAAATTTAAAACTTTAGGATGCGAACTCAGAAAGACCAAAGACCCACGAATTAGAGTTTCACAGCAGTTCTTTCCATTTCTTAGCAAATAAAAAAGGGGATCACTGCATTCCATAATACAATATTACGTAGCTCATTCAACACTGTGATGTTATCAATATTTTTATTTCAACATGTTCTACTTGAGAGCTATTATCGAAGCTACCTTTAATTCACATTGTGAAGAGCAAGAAATCTTGAACTTAGGCATCGATACCAACAAAATTTTTGTATGAAAATCTTATCTATTAAAGGATTTTACAAACTTTTATAAGTAGGTTCTACTGGGTCTACTTGGCAAACAGTAAGTGCTCAGTTAGCAGTCTCTTCATTTTTCTATCAGAGAAACTGCTAAGAGAGTTGCCAAATTTTGCAACACAAGTGAGTGAGCAAAGTGCCAAAAACTAAGCCTCCCTGCTGATGAACGCCAGCTTCAGAGTCGAGATCCAAAAGTTTATTTGAAAACTAGTTGCTTGAAATTTGGTAGAAAGAAATAATGTTATTACACGATAGGTTCCTGGATCCAATCACACAACAATTAACTCACAATATATTTAAGGTACAATACTCATACTATTTTACCTGCTCCTAAATAATAATATAAAGGTTTTCTTTTCAGAAAAATATAGACATCAGACAAATCTTCCCTTTGACCTCCACCCTAGATATGAGAGATTTTGAGGTTGCCATGGTTTCTGATTGCATACACATATGAGAGGCAGAGAAAACATCTAAATCAGTCACTCTCTGGGTAGGTATTCTGACTTGGAGAACAATGTAGAGGTAAGGTTCAGATTCCCTAGACCTCAATTTTGTGCTAGAAAGTTCATATATAAGGCAAGAAGAACCCCAGAAGTCTTCTTCCAGTATATAGCTCTTAATCTGAAAGGTTAACAATCACATTTACTTCTGCATTGTTGTTGCTGATGCTGTTTTCTTTGTTAAATAACTTACTATCGATGCTTACATTTATAATCATAAGTGATATTCATTTTTTGATAACTATAATCTATGATGCTGTCACAGTTATATACCCCATGTGGGACCATCAACTTCTTTTAAGGACAGTCTAGTCCATCAAAGCGATATATTCTTTGGTTAAAATTGTAAAAGTTCCAAACTCATAGTTTATAAATTCATTTTAAACTCCACGACAGTTATTTTACTTAAAGAGGGAAAAAAGCTCCAGTGCTACATGTTGCTATTCCTTAAAAAAGCAAAATGCACACAGACCTATTTTAGAATATCTTGATTAAAACAATGATCTGAAAAGCCTCAAAATCTCTAAACTCTGTCATCATTATTTGAAGCAAAGAAAATCTTCAGGGCAGCCCACAAATCCCAGTTAAGAGCAAGAGAAAATTTTAACAATCTCCTTGAATGTTGATCTTTTCCAGTCTTCTCCTTAGACCAACTGAATGAACATTTAGAAAACCATTTAATATTTGCTCCATACATAAATTTTGAACAATGGTTCAGAGAATTTTTTGGCTTTAATGTATTACTACTAATTTTACAGTGTAAAGGTTGGCAAATTTTTAATTAGTAGCTAATATGTGAAAGATCTGGCACACTGGTTTTATAAGAGTTAACTTTTCAGAAATTGCATAAAGATTAATGTGTACTAAATGCACACTTTCCAAGAGCACAGAACTTCTCTTCATGTTATTAGTAAACGGAAAGGTTTTTACTTTACTCATTATGAATTCCACAAATGCAAAATTTTTAAATTTTGATTGCTCTTATTGCATGCATGTTGCTTCCAAGCTCTTCCGTCCTACTCTTTCGAGCAGATAAACATTCTCCTCTTTCCATTAGCAACCGACTTTAAGCTATCTTTCTTTTTAAAGGTAAACTGCAACACAGCATTTCAAGTAAATTCAAAATATTTCTCTCACGTTTCTTATTCAAAGATCTTTTGGAATAAATCTCATGCTTCTCATTAACGATAGAATGATCTATCACATACGCAAATGATGTTTCATATTGCAATTACATTTTGAGCCTTAGTACCTATTGTGCAATTACAAATTGTTGCAACCTCAGTATTCCTTATATATTTTATAATGGCTTAGTTTCCCCCTTAATATTCTATATGATTTAATGATCATTTTTTCTATAGCTTCAATGGACTAAAATTAACTTTCTCATATTTTCATTAATTACACATATTTTTAAGATGAAAAAGCCTCTTCAAAAGGTATGTTACTCAGAATATATTAGCCTATACTGATTCTCAAATCCTGATTATAAAAGAATAAATTTAAATGACTAAGTTTTATTTATTCACTGATTAAGTCAGATTTATGACCTGCCCTCCCATTTCGGCTACTGTGAATTTTGAATGAAACTACCTCAATTGTAACAGAAGAAACATCTGTTGTTTTTTTTCATCAGAGCTTTCCTAACTGAAAGAAAGGCTCTCTGCCTGACCTCTCCCACTTCCCCTCCCCACCCACACTAAGTTGCTTAAAACTTTTAAGTAAACCTATTATTTAACATTTTACTGTATCTACTTAAAATGTCATTGTTTATTTAGAAACATTCGCTTCCTTATTAAAGTTCAAAGAATGAGTACATGTTACATCAAAAAACAAGAGATGTGACTGGCAGAATGTTAACTGTAACTAAAATGCAGACTTCAAGAGTATACTTGAAGTGATCAACTCAATCAAATTGTCACACATTCCCAACTCAGTATTGTTTAGGGTTAAGATTTTCTTCACAGTATCCAGATTCATATAGGATCTTGCATGCTATATTTCTTTGCCAATCCAACACTAACATAATGGCAGTCACTACCCCAAGAGGCAGACACCAAATGGTGCCACCCACACTCTCACACTGTGCCTCATAATAAACCATAAAGCAGTGGAATGCACCAGCCCCTTTATGAGCAAACAATGCCTGAGCTTCATTAGAATACAGCTGACATTTTCAAAGCACAAATACTTTGAAGAAAAATGTACTGGGAAAAAAAAATGTAACAGCTATAAAAGCTGAAATATTTTTTTAAGTGTCAGGTTTATTCCAAGGATCCTGAGGAATCATATTTTGCTGCTGACATTTAAAAGTTTTCATAAATGGAAAAAATGTATAGTTGAAGGCAAAGCTCATTTTATTAACTATTAGAAAGAAATGAAAGTAAAAACTATCACTTGAATTGCATCCACAAAGTAATAACCATAAAGTACCTTTAAAACTATTCATTTCCTCAACTGATTCCTTAGTTCTTGAACGAAGAAAACTGAGCTCCGGAATTGTTTTCACATTTTAATTGATTTATATAAGTAACTGAGTGATCAACTAAGCTTACTCTACCCCTCCCCCCCTGCCCACCCCAACCCCCATACTTTGTAGTTTTCCTGTCTGCAACAAGCAAGGACGTCTTGCATTCAGCGTGCTCCTGGCTATTTATCAAGTTAACATTGCTGCTTTTGAAAGAACATAAAATAAGCGCTGTAAAAACTCACCCAGCAGTACTGAACAAAATAATCTCTCTTACCTGGTCTAAAGAAGCATGCCTCTCACTGCAGCACCAACACTCTACAGTCTTTGTTACCATTCAGTGGAAACTTGAGACTGTGTCAGACATAAGCAATCGAGCTCAGAAAGCTCAATTTAAAATACTTCTCAGTAAAACTAAAAAGATGCTCAAGAAAACTGTTTAGTTAACTGTCTTTAAGAAGACATATGAATATTATCTAATTCAACAAAGCCACTTCAAAAGAAACTGGAAGTTAAGGTCTTAAGAGACAAAGGGGTCTTTTTATGTAGAATCTTGCTTTCTTATCGCTTTTAAAAAATGCTTAAAACAAAAGTGGTGAAACAATAAAATACCTAGCTCCAAGCCCACATTTTTCTAAAACTCATTTGAATTTTAACTAGCTAAAAAAATATATATATATATATATTAAACTTACTCATGAAACCTGCATAATTGGAATTATACATGTCAGGGTATTTGCTGGCTCCAAAGCAGTCACAAAACAGGAGACCTTAATGCATCTTGAAAGCAGAGCAAAAGCACCATGAGTTTCAGAAGAAAAAAAAGGAAAAAAAAAAAAGAGGAGAAACTCCTGAAAAACTGGTTGAGGCTTTTCAACCTGTAATAACTGTCCAGCTCTTCAGGGAAAGAAAAAAAAAGTCCTGGCTCTGCCCCCTGAGATAGCAGGCTGTGCTTCAATGCCAAAGTGAATGACAGGCCCATTTCTGATATCAACGAAGAGCAGCTTAGTCGTGCTCTATTTTTTTTTTTTTTCCACTTTCCCACAGAGTTAGAAGTTCTAAAATTTTCAGGTTATTGCCTTTGTATCTAGGGTTAAGTACCTTTCTCCGTTTTCTCAAGAGAGAACCCAATTATGCTGTCCTAGTTTTTTTAATGATTAATTAAAAATACACACCTAACCAACTTACTCGATTATTCCTAGGCAGGAAGCCGAACAAAAGACGACCTCTTAAATTGCTTTCCAAATCTATCCTCTGCAATATCAGATCGTCATATGACTAATTATTAATATTAATGTTTTTCCTGCACTCTGATATGTGGGCACAAGGAGAAACAAAAAGCAGGTAAAAAAAAAAACCATAATAATAGGTAACTGAGATTATAAAATTTTCAACTAGTTAGACGTAAAAATTATTTGCAAAAGTATATGTCTATGATTATATGAATTCAAAACGATAAGCATTTCATTCAATGACATATTATTACTGAATGCCTATTATGAGCCAAGCACTATTTGGGCTTTGGGGATACAGCAGTGAACACAACAGACAAAAGCCAAACAAAAATCTCTGTCTTTAGTGAGCTTATTAGTTTAAATGTCAGTTCCTTGAGAGTACAACTCTCCTATATGACGAAGGTACCTTTGCTTATTTGATTAGTTACCATCTAACCTGAACTGTGCCCCTCTGAAAGTATGCCTTGACAACAGCTCCAGGAGGGCAAGAATTTTGTGCTTTGGTCAGTGTGGTATTCCCAGCGTCTGAAACAGTGCCTGTTAGACACTCAAACATACACGGAATGAAATAGATCAAAGAAAACTTTTTCTTAGTCACACTTTTCTTTGCACACAGACTATTACACAGGCACATGGAGATATGTCAAGAATGATATAGTATAGGGTATAAATTAAGGTCGGGTTGCAGATATATATATACACATATATTAATTTAAACTTGAAAATACAACCTGTGTGGCCTCGTATCTTCAGATTCTAAAATCGGGTATCGCTATCACATGCGAGGTCATTATAATAGTTGAGTAAAAAAATTGGTTAAAATTCTACACACTAAATTTTTATGGACTATCAGATTTCAGAGGAGTTTTAAATGAAAAGAAAAAAAGAAACTTGGAAATTACACAGTATCTGGTCAGTTTGTGTATTGAAATTTTACATGTTTACATCCATTTATATACTCTTATCGAAAATAATGCTAACCTCCCCATCTGCTTCTCATCATTCTTGATCACCTTCAAGAAACCACACAGAGAAAATAAATGTTCACCTCTAACTTGTCACATCAGTCAGAAGTGAACACTCACGTTACCCAAGGCTAGGATATTCAAGGACTAGATATGGTCATACCTACTCTGTCACAGTCTTAAAACGAAAGGTAATAAAAATTCCCAGTCCTCAGGTACACTCACCGCACTAATTTTAAGTAGCAGAGCATTCCTACCCCACCCCACCTGATCCCCCAGAGCCGAACGATGATTACAAATTCAAATATGAACTACCTGGAATATTCACATATTTAGTATATGCTTTAACAATAAACCTAACAGTAACCCAAGGTCCGGAAGACATGTGATAACTGAGGTCACGTAATGGATAAAGTAAAGTGGGGCCAAAGTAGGAGTCCATCGTTCCCGCAGAAGCAATTTTTCTTTTCCCTGGCTATCGTTCATTCTTTCTTTCAACAAATATTTACTGAGCACCTACTATGTATCAGGCACTGTGCTAGACAGCAAACTGGCCTGCTCTTTAGTACTGTCTA
>NW_011888816.1:6045939-6048248 GCF_000151845.1 Pteropus vampyrus | reverse complement strand
GTTCATTCTTTCTTTCAACAAATATTTACTGAGCACCTACTATGTATCAGGCACTGTGCTAGACAGCAAACTGGCCTGCTCTTTAGTACTGTCTACTCCACAGATCTGACTTTGAGCCTATCTCGATTCTTCCATATGCTTCCTTCTTCCTGTTTGCCTTCCTTGGCAGTGCCCTTTATCCAGTTCCAATTCTTTACTCACACTGCCCTTCAATCTACTCCCAACTCTTTCTCAGCAGGCAGCATAATCACTACCTTCTGTGCTCCTTTACAAGTGTATGACACACTGTGGGGAAATTCATGAGTCTTCCCACTGGCATAATAAAATGCATCTTACATAGGTCCTCTCAAGTAATTTCTCCTTAATCTTACATAGAAAATCCATTTAAGCATATTATTATTTATAACTAGTTATTATCTAGACAACACCAAAGGGGGCTAGGCATTCTCTCCCCCAGGTTTATAAGCCACTTTATTTGGACTAGAGTTTGCTATGTTTCTTGGCAACCTGACCAAATATTAAGCCCTTTTTACAGACTTATCTGTATTCTATAGGCAGAAATGACACTATGATAACACAATGGTAGTTTTTATTTGCTCCATTTCTGCTAAATATAGCTATCTACCAGATCCATATTATGAGGGCATAGAAATTAGCTATGCTGATTTTCTATACGAAGTCACATTTTCAAGTAAAATATCTAATCTTCCTGATGAGAACTATCCCTAAAGTGAAGGGTTCTTACTACCACTTACATGGATAAGTGTTGGTTTCTTAAATACATCAGACAGTAACTTCACTTTCACTGCTCCTCTTCGCTTTTCCCCCTTTTAAATATAGACATTTTTTGAAAATTCTGTCCTCAATGCTCCTTTCTTCAAGGTTTATATACCCTCTCTGGAAAATATTTCTCATTTTTATGACTTTGTCATCTTTATATAGATGACGATAAAAATTTACATTTCTAGCCCTAGTCTTCTCTGTTCTGCTCTGCTCCAAACTGCATATTGGACAGCTCTATGCATCCCACAACTCAGCTTCGGCAGCACTGAACTCCTTGTCTGTTCCCAAGCCAGCTCATCCTCCTATGTTCCCCACCCTTGTGAAAGGAAGGCATCATCGTCCTGAGAAGAAAGTGATTTTCTGTTTTTGCATCTACCTCATCATCCTAATACCCACATTGTTTCCAGTTTTTTTTTTCCTTAAACACCTATCATTTCCCTGATTTAAAAACAAAAGAAATAAACACAACTTTCTATCAAAAATAGGAGTGTTGCAGAATAATCAGACTGGTGAGAATCCAAGTACCACTCGGAGAGTTGGAGAACTCAGGTTTATTACGCCAGTGGTCCCAGAAGAGCTAGCGCTCTGAAGATCTGGGGCCCAAACTCGGGGCAACTTTACTTTTGTAGGGCTTATCCACGCAGTTACAGTTGGCATAGGCCAAATGGCTAATTCATCCTCAAGTGGTTACAGAGAGAGGGAGTTGCTATGGGCTACAGGCAGTTACAGGGCATGAGATTTTCAAACAGGAACTTAGGCAACACATCTGTTATCTAGACAGAACAATCAAAAGGGGAGGATGAGTCTTTAGTTACTCTCGAGGTCACCTTACCCTTCTGGGTATGTGGCAAGCATATCTACAGAAGCAGAACAAAGAGCTGATTATCAGGTTAGCCATTTGAGTGAAAAGTTCCTCTTCAGGGGTAGCCTTAGCCACATGCAGCTATTTAAATTTAAATTGACCCAATGGACACAGGTGGCTAACAGCTACTGTACTGGATAATGAAGATATAAAACATTTCCATCATTACAGGAAGTTCTATTAAACATCTCTGGTCTAGATAATAACAGGAAACTACTTAAGATAATAATCTAAATTTTCCTCCATCTGGCCCAATCTACCGTCTTCCTAAATTTACCTTCTACCAAAATCCCTATTCCTGCTTTAGTCGCGACTGAATTAGTGGAGGCCAAAGAATCAAGTCAAGGACTTTATACAATGAAGGAAGCATATGCCAGTATTTCAGAGAAGGATCTATGGGAGGGGAAGAAACCAAAAATGCTTGAGAGGACAGAAATAGTTCATGAAAGTCCCAATGAATTAGGAAGGGGTGAAACTTTAGACATAGGATTTTAGCCTTAGAGACGGAACATGGTACAGTGGGGAAAGTATGAGCACTGGAGTCGGAATGCTTCGCTCAAATTCAGGTATTAATTTAATGATAAGGGATAGAAACTTAAACCAGTTTGACTCAAAATTAGTTGGCTCAACTGGCTCACAGAATGCAAGAAAGATTAGATAACCA
>NW_011888816.1:6042757-6045889 GCF_000151845.1 Pteropus vampyrus | reverse complement strand
TTTTTTTTTCCTTAAACACCTATCATTTCCCTGATTTAAAAACAAAAGAAATAAACACAACTTTCTATCAAAAATAGGAGTGTTGCAGAATAATCAGACTGGTGAGAATCCAAGTACCACTCGGAGAGTTGGAGAACTCAGGTTTATTACGCCAGTGGTCCCAGAAGAGCTAGCGCTCTGAAGATCTGGGGCCCAAACTCGGGGCAACTTTACTTTTGTAGGGCTTATCCACGCAGTTACAGTTGGCATAGGCCAAATGGCTAATTCATCCTCAAGTGGTTACAGAGAGAGGGAGTTGCTATGGGCTACAGGCAGTTACAGGGCATGAGATTTTCAAACAGGAACTTAGGCAATACATCTGTTATCTAGACAGAACAATCAAAAGGGGAGGATGAGTCTTTAGTTACTCTCGAGGTCACCTTACCCTTCTGGGTATGTGGCAAGCATATCTACAGAAGCAGAACAAAGAGCTGATTATCAGGTTAGCCATTTGAGTGAAAAGTTCCTCTTCAGGGGTAGCCTTAGCCACATGCAGCTATTTAAATTTAAATTGACCCAATGGACACAGGTGGCTAACAGCTACTGTACTGGATAATGAAGATATAAAACATTTCCATCATTACAGGAAGTTCTATTAAACATCTCTGGTCTAGATAATAACAGGAAACTACTTAAGATAATAATCTAAATTTTCCTCCATCTGGCCCAATCTACCGTCTTCCTAAATTTACCTTCTACCAAAATCCCTATTCCTGCTTTAGTCGCGACTGAATTAGTGGAGGCCAAAGAATCAAGTCAAGGACTTTATACAATGAAGGAAGCATATGCCAGTATTTCAGAGAAGGATCTATGGGAGGGGAAGAAACCAAAAATGCTTGAGAGGACAGAAATAGTTCATGAAAGTCCCAATGAATTAGGAAGGGGTGAAACTTTAGACATAGGATTTTAGCCTTAGAGACGGAACATGGTACAGTGGGGAAAGTATGAGCACTGGAGTCAGAATGCTTCGCTCAAATTCAGGTATTAATTTAATGATAAGGGATAGAAACTTAAACCAGTTTGACTCAAAATTAGTTGGCTCAACTGGCTCACAGAATGCAAGAAAGATTAGATAACCACACTAGGAGGGTGGGGGTGCAGCTAGGTCTCGGGAACTCAAAGGTCGCCAGAGCTGTGTCTGTCTGGCTCACTTTGTCTTGCCTCTGATTTTCTCTCATATCAGCATCATTCTGTTTCACGATAGATCAGCGTTCCTCACATAGTAAGAAAAATGGCCATTCATGTGTCACTAGTTTTACATCTTAACAGATTTCATTAACCCTCTCTCTCCTCCTAGGCCAGGCCTTAAAATACCAGGAAGACATTCATTGGCCGACCTAGGGTTGAGTTCTTGTCCTGGCTAAGAATGCCAAAGTAATGAGGTGCTAGGACAATCGACTGTGGTCTGAGGACATGACTATGTAAAATGTAGTAGCTGGGTAGATGAGGAAGAGATTAATGGAGGAGCATCAAGGAATCCCTCAAATGCCTAAAATCACTAGCCGAGTCATTTAAATATAAGAGAGTAAGCGGTTTGCCACTAATCTTAAGTCAAGATTTAGCTCTAGGTTTACTGATTCCAGAAACTGTACTTTTTTCAGGAGAAAATTCCTAAATCATCGAGGAGTTGAAGGGGGGAGGTTATCCATATGCGTTTTTAAGGCCACCCTATTCACTTTGCAACAGATTTTTCCTTAAGCAGCAAGGACTTTAGCTTTCAAACTTCCTTCCGTCTTCGGAAACTTTACTTTTCCCTTTCCACTGAATTCATCTTGACATTTAAAATGAAGACAATGTTCTTTCTGCTGCCAAACTAAAAACACCCTCCTTTCCATCTCTCTTTAACCTCCTATTTTTTTTACAGTACAATATCTATATCCACTATCTCACCTTCTTCACCAACCATTAGTTATATTTTAATTCTTCAAAGATGTACCTAGTACCTCCTACATGATAACTGCTGTGCTAGGGACTACAGATATAAAAATAAAAAGCACAGCTCTTATCCTCAAAGAAACAACACAATCTGGCTTCTCCTCAACTGTTCAAATGAAACTGCGCTCTGAAGTACACAATGAGCTCTACCTTAATAAATTTAATAATGTATACTTATGCTCCGTAACCTTGATTTTACAAGTCTCACTTTCTTTCTATGATTAGAACTATCTCTTCTCAGCTTTTGTAAAGACCATTTCTTCTTTTTCGCCCCTACCCTTCTAGGCTGCTTCCTTTATTATTTTTTTTTTTCCTCAGTACTTCTAAATGGCTCAACTATGGCCCTTTGTCCTTGTTATATTTTTTGCTTTTAGAAGGTGACAGACCACATAATTTATTATCGAAACTACGTTAACCACTAAGAGTAAAAGGGGGCGTACTATAATAATTATTCTGGGATATAAAAGAAGCAGTTTGGGAAAATGAGGACATATGGATTCTTGCTTTAAAACTTTCAGTATTTTCCTTCTCCTGATCTCTAAGTATGGCAGACAAAAACCAATTTAGAACTAATTATCTCTTACAGATTAAATGTCTACCTTTTTATGGCTGACTCCCAACTCTACCTCTAAGCTTATCTTTATTCAGTATTCAGTGTATACTCAGACCATACTACATCTACTGGAGAGTCTCGCTTGACGGTCTTCCCCATCCAACAGAAACCTCCTTACATCCCCTGAATCAACAGTGCCCAGAAACTACTAAGAAGCCCCATTATTTAGATGAGAAAATGGAGGCTTACCAATATCGAATAACTTGTATAAATGCTACTAAGTGGTAGAACTAGGATTCTAATTTAGTTCTTAACTTCTCAAAATCCACACATACTTAATGACTCTAGATGTTAATTATAGATATAAATTCAATAAGTAGATGTAATCAAAAGACTTATTAAATCTAATATTGTTCTCTGTCATACAGTAGCTCATTAATGCCAAATAAACTATTCCAGATGGGAGAAAAAAATCATTTCAGTCCACTACCTAAACACCTTTGATGGTTCCCTCATCAGATAGATCATATTAGGTCTCTAATCATTTGATGTCAAATTGCTTTTCTAGGCTCATCTCCTACAACTCCAGATGCATGACTTATTTA
>NW_011888816.1:6040079-6042707 GCF_000151845.1 Pteropus vampyrus | reverse complement strand
CTCTACCTTAATAAATTTAATAATGTATACTTATGCTCCGTAACCTTGATTTTACAAGTCTCACTTTCTTTCTATGATTAGAACTATCTCTTCTCAGCTTTTGTAAAGACCATTTCTTCTTTTTCGCCCCTACCCTTCTAGGCTGCTTCCTTTATTTTTTTTTTCCCTCAGTACTTCTAAATGGCTCAACTATGGCCTTTTGTTCTTGTTATATTTTTTGCTTTTAGAAGGTGACAGACCACATAATTTATTATCGAAACTACGTTAACCACTAAGAGTAAAAGGGGGCGTACTATAATAATTATTCTGGGATATAAAAGAAGCAGTTTGGGAAAATGAGAACATATGGATTCTTGCTTTAAAACTTTCAGTATTTTCCTTCTCCTGATCTCTAAGTATGGCAGACAAAAACCAATTTAGAACTAATTATCTCTTACAGATTAAATGTCTACCTTTTTATGGCTGACTCCCAACTCTACCTCTAAGCTTATCTTTATTCAGTATTCAGTGTATACTCAGACCATACTACATCTACTGGAGAGTCTCGCTTGACGGTCTTCCCCATCCAACAGAAACCTCCTTACATCCCCTGAATCAACAGTGCCCAGAAACTACTAAGAAGCCCCATTATTTAGATGAGAAAATGGAGGCTTACCAATATCGAATAACTTGTATAAATGCTACTAAGTGGTAGAACTAGGATTCTAATTTAGTTCTTAACTTCTCAAAATCCACACATACTTAATGACTCTAGATGTTAATTATAGATATAAATTCAATAAGTAGATGTAATCAAAAGACTTATTAAATCTAATATTGTTCTCTATCGTACAGTAGCTCATTAATGCCAAATAAACTACTCCAGATGGGGGAAAAAATCGTTTTAGTCCACTACCTAAACACCTTTGATGGTTCCCTCATCAGATAGATCATATTAGGTCTCTAATCATTTGATGTCAAATTGCTTTTCTAGGCTCATCTCCTACAACTCCAGATGCATGACTTATTTACCATTCTCTAAACAGCATGACTTTACTGTTAAATTCTCAATATTCTTCCTTTGGTAAACTAGTACTGCTCCTCCGAAACCATAAAATGTCATCTCCTCAGTTAAGATAATCTCAATTCCCTAAGGCAGACCTGGTCCTATTTGAAGTTCCCACAGCACTGTGGGATAGATTTATTACATTTATCACATTCCTTGTAACTTACATGTCTGTCATTTCCAGTACTGTGTAAATTCCTCCACAGTAGGTTTCTCATTCTCCACACCCCCTATTTTATCCCTGTACCCTTCCTGTCTAGAAAACCATGGAGCACACAGTATGTACTCAAATGATATTTATTAAACAAATAAATGAATGAACAAAAGTCCTTTAAAGACTGAATACCTTCAGCAGCTCTCCATCTGTTAAAAGGACTCTACTGACAACAGAAGAAATTCCAACTGTTTTAGCCAGGCTTTTAGTGATTAAACTTAGAAGAATTTTTATAATAACTTTCCATTACTAATTTT
This sequence comes from Pteropus vampyrus, assembly GCF_000151845.1. Classification (NCBI taxonomy): domain Eukaryota; kingdom Metazoa; phylum Chordata; class Mammalia; order Chiroptera; family Pteropodidae; genus Pteropus; species Pteropus vampyrus. The sequence goes on along the minus strand of NW_011888816.1, from coordinate 6,041,191 downwards.
CAGCAACTAGCTACCTTCTCCACTAGTAACCTACAATTTTTTGTAATGTTTCCCAAACATGCCAAAGATATTCCTGTAGTCCCGTCTTCAAAACTCATGTAGGAAAAATGATTCTGGGAAGATGGAAGAGTAGGAAGCATCAGGAACCTACCTGTCTACCTATGCAGACAACTGCACTGGCAGAATCTGTCTGAAAAAACTATTCTGGAACCCTAAAATCTAATTTGGGTTGCAACTTCCAAGAGAAGACTTGGATGTTAAGTTGCAGTTAATTTTGCTCAATTTATACCTGTTAGTGCAGTAGTAGCTCCCCATCCTCCAACCCCAGGCACTTGTCAGGCAGCTGTGCACACAGCATGAGAGCCAAGGTGGGTACAAAGAACCCTGTCCTCCAAACATCGGGCATCTATGCTCTGTTTGGGGATTGCTGCTTCTGATCACAGAGGTACAGACAAAGAGGCAGGTAGACACTTTTGTTGTATCTCCTCCCATTTGTTGCAAGCCCTTCACCCTCTGACCTAAGTAACTTCCAGGGGATTTAAAGGAGTGTTGTCATTCTCTTTCCCCTCTTTTCACCTTTTTGGGATCCAGACACTAAAGAGTAGGATATTTAAAAACAACTACATATATGGGGAAAATTAGAAAGTGACCACATACCCAGAGAAAAGCTCAGAAAAGACTTGAAAAGAACTTAAGTTTACACTTCAGGCTGACCTCAACACAGAGGCAACCTACAGCAATTTTTAAAAAATGAACAAAAACAGTAACAAACAATAAAAAAATCATCGGGGAAGAGGGAGATTCTGATTTCCAGGGTTACCACATTGTTAGATTCAAGTGGCCACTTTTCAACAAAAACCATAAGAGACAGGAAAAGCATGGCCAAAAAACAAGAAAACACAGCCAATTCAAATGAAAAACTAAATAAATCAACAGGAACTGTCCCTGAAAAAGAACTGATTCAGATATACCTGACAAAGATTTTAAAACAACTGACTTACAGATGCTCAAAGAACTAAAGGAAGACGTGGAGAAAGTCAAGAAAATGATTTATGAACAGATTCAAAACAGTAACAGAGAGAAAACCTAAAAAGAAACCGAAAATAAATTCT
>NW_011888816.1:6037131-6039394 GCF_000151845.1 Pteropus vampyrus | reverse complement strand
AGGTACATACCCAAAAGAATTGAAAGCAGGATCTCACAGAGATATATGTATTCCCACGTTCATAGCACCATTACTGACAATAGATAAAATATGGAAACAACCCATGTGTCCACTAATGGATGAATGATAAACAAAATGGGGTACACACACACATACGCATACACACACACACAATGGAATATTAGCCTTAAAAAGGAAGGAAATTCTGGCATATGCTTCAACATGGATGACCCAAGAGAACAATATACTGAGTGAAATAAGCCAGTCACAACAAAGCCAAATACTGCATGGTTTCACTTGTAAGAGATACTTAGAGCAGTCAAAATCATATAGACATAAAGTAAAATGGTGGCTGACAGGGTCGAAGTGGGAGAGAGAATATAGATAGGAAGTTATTGTTTAATGGGTATAGAGTTTCAGTTTTACAAGATGGAAAGAGTTATGAGTTATATGGTATGATGGTTGTACAACATTATGAATGTATTCGGTACCACTGAACTGTACATTTATGTATGGGAAATCTCTGTACTTTCCGCTCAGTTTTGCTGTGAACCTAGAACTAGGCTAAAAAAAAAAATATAATAAAATAACGTCTATTAAAAGAAACATACATACAGCTCTCTAGTCAAAAATGTCTTTCCCCCTGTTCTTTACCTCGTCAAAGTCTACCCACTCCTCCGAATCCAGGAATAAGTAGTTCCACCACTACTATATTAGCTTCTCTTACCTCTATAGTCTAACCTAACCTCCTTTCTTTAACCCATTACCCGTTTAGAAAAAAAAAAGTGCAGCTTGCTGCCGGCATTAATTTAATTTTACATAAACACACTCTTTGAGGCTGAAGCAAATCCCACTGGTTTTCGATGTGAAAATAAAATATAAAAACTGTTCTTGGTGCTCGCTTCGGCAGCACATATATTAAAAAAAACAACTGTTCTTGGAGTTTCTTCTAAACAGAACTTGTCTCTCTAATCCTAATGAATGGAAATGCATACGTAAATCAGATTCATCGAATGAATCCCTGGCTAACAAGGGTTCGAGAACGATGTTAACACCTCGGGTAGGAATGCTACATTTTCTAGGATTTGACATTTTCAGCCACCGAGAATTACTGTATTTTGTAAATGGAAATGCCAGTACTAAAAACAGAATGCTCTAATGGAATGATGTTGTTTGTTTTCAAAGACTATCGATATACTAGAACAATGCAAAAATAATAATAAAAGCGAGATATTTTGTGGCAAACTTTGGGGGTAAGGTTAGGACTGTAATCTGTGAGTTATCTCGGGATAAATACTACAGTCACAAGCACTGCCAGAGAGTAGTGGGGTAAACGGCAATGGGTTAAATTCCCACAAAAAATACATTAAAATATCAAGACCAATATAGCTAAGATAAATTAAATAGTTAGAAGAATAAACTTGGACGCGCCCAGACGGGCAGGCTGCAGGTCTCTCCTTGCGGCCGTGGTGGGAGAGCAGAGTCATGGCAGGACAGGCGTTTAGAAAGTTTCTTTCTCTCTGACGGAACAATAGTTGCAAAGAGTGCTGCAGAAACTGTAACCAAAGGAGGCATTATGCTTCCAGAAAAATCTCAAGGAAAAAAAGTATTGCAAGCAACAGAAGTGGCTGTCGGATCGGGCTCTAAAGGAAACGGGTGGAGAGATTCAACCAGCGTGCAAGTTGGAGACAAAAGTTCTTCCAGAATATGGAGGCGCCAAAGTAGTTCTAGACGACAAGGATTATTTCTTATTTAGAGGTGGTGACATTCTTGGAAAGTATGTAGACTGAAATATATCACTACTGAAATGGCATCAGGTGAAGCTGCCAATGCCACTGAAGTTCTGAAATCTCATCGCGTAAGTCATTTCCTCTTTTGTAATAAATGTCTCTTTTGTAATAAACTAATGATATCCAAACTAACGACATCCAGTGTCTCTTAAAATTTAGTTTCACTATACTGATATAAACATTTCCAAATAAAAAAAAACTATATATATACAAAAAAGAATAAACTTGGTACAACCTAAATTATAATAACTTTTAGTTAAATTGCACGATAAATTCTTAGTGAGCCGTTGTCAAAGCTGCAAAATTAGGTCTGTTCGTTCAATTTACACATATTTAGTAACTGTTAACAATATGCCAGACAACAGAAGGGGACCTAAAAATATACTGGTGAAGGAAAAGATATAATCCCTAGCCTCAGAAAATTAGTCTAATGGAAGAAACACTATAAACAAGTAAACAGATACAAAAGTATC
>NW_011888816.1:6003085-6035851 GCF_000151845.1 Pteropus vampyrus | reverse complement strand
AATATACTGGTGAAGGAAAAGATATAATCCCTAGCCTCAGAAAATTAGTCTAATGGAAGAAACACTATAAACAAGTAAACAGATACAAAAGTATCGATTGTGTTTATGCCATGAAAGAAACTAGTGGACACCAGAAAGCTGGGAAGGGGGTATTATATGCATGTTCTTTTAAATAAGGTGGTCCAGGAAGATCTCTGAGGGGAATCATATTTAAGCTGCAACCTGGAAGATGAGGTGTCATCCATAAGTAAAAGCAGAGAGAAGAGCATTTCAGGCAGAAAAGAACCGCGAAAAGGCTCACATAGTACCCGTAACTAAAAGTAAGGCAAATAAATTGAAACTGAGAAAACTTTCCAGACCTGATGGACCAGGAAGTGGCGTCCCAGGAGTCGACATCCTCCTTGTACAAGAAAGACCGAAAGGTTCGGGACAAGGAGCCCAAGCGCCAAGACGTCTGTCTACCTGAGTCCGTTGGTCAAGCTCTAAAGGTTCCTGGCCAGACGAAACAACTTCGTCTTCAACCAAGGTTGTTCATGTGTCGCACCAACCCACCACCTCTGTCCCTATTCCAGGTGATCCGGCAGATGAAGCTTCCAGGCCTGGAGTGCGAAACGTCTGCGGCTGGGGAGACTATAACCGATGACGTGCGTGTGCAGGAGGTGCCCAAGCAGAAGGCGTGTGCACTGCGTGTGAGAAGCCACGCCCGGAGCGGCATATGCAAGGCGGGGGCAAGGTCCTCACCTTGGCCCAGCCGGCCCTCGGCTCCCCCAAGGGCTGTGGCACCGTTCAGCCCTCTGGTCCTCGCAAAGGCCGAGAGGTGCCCAGGCATTTTGCAAGGTCCCGGAAACCCTGCACGGCCACAATGAACCCTACGCGCGCTCCAAGGGAGACGTTGGAGCGCGCCAGAGGCCGACAGCATGGCTATAAAAACTAACCCCAGACCTGCCTTGTTATTAAAAAGATTTTGGATGCTGGGATAAAAAGAAAAAGAAACCGAAGAAGACAAATACAATACACATAAAGGAATGGTTATAGAAAAAAGCAATTTACTAATTTTGGTTATTTACACAAAACAGTAGAAGGAATCCACTTATTTTCTTATCTGGGGCCATAGCAAAGAACATAGGGAAAGAATCAGAATCACAGCTGCCATTTTGAGTAGAATACTAAAATGGAACACAAGTATTATTAGACCTCAATAAATATTCTCTAAACACAATCATGAATGCATAATATTCCACCGTATGGATGTGTCATGTTTTATTTTCCTATAATGGACATATTTATACAGTTTCTGTATTTTACCATTATAAACAATTATGTAATAAACACTTCTACACTCGAACCTCTCTTATTCTTTTCTAAAGACAACCTGCCGAAAGGGTGTAAGAATTTGACTATCTTAAGGGGTTTGACATATATTACGTTTGCTTCCCGAAGTGTCTGTGCTGATTCACACTCCCGCCAGAAATGTATATGAAGAATAAGTAGATAAGAATAAATAGAATAAAAAGTGGATATGAAACAGACATCAATTTCTCACAACTTTGCCAGCACCAGTCATAATTTTAAGAAAGTCTTTGTTAACTTGATAGAGGTAAAGGTTTTGTTTTTAGATGCTTTGACATGATGTCCAAAATACTGTATATGCACAATACAGAAAAATTGCAAAACATATCAAAACATATAGAAGAAAGTAAAAATCATCTATAATTCAAACACCAAGAAATAATTAAGTTTACATACATATATCAAGTCTCTTTTCTATGCTACATATTTTTCTTTTTTTAAAAAAGTGGGAGATTATACTGTACATGGTTTAATTTTTTTAACTTAATAAATTATTCAATTTATAATATCTATAGAATACCACCATACTAGTGTCATAATATACAGTTGACCTTTGAATAATGCAGAGTTTGGGGCACTGACCTCCCACAGAGTGAAAATCCGCACATATAACTTTTGACTCTCCAAAAACTTAACTACTAATAGCTTACTGTTGACTGGAACCCTTACCAATAACAGTCAATTAACACTTATTTTGTATGTTATATGTATTATATACTTTATTTTTACTATAAAGTAAGCTAGAGAAAAAATCTTAAGAAAATCATAAGAGAAAATATATTTACAGTATTTATGGAAAAAAAAAATCCACGTGTAAGTGGACCACATAGTTCAAACTTGTATTGTTTAAGGGTCAACTGTACTCACTTAATTTATCACACTGCTTCCAATTTTTCATTCCTATCAATAATGCTGTAGTAAACATTCTTTGCTAAAATTGTCCCACAGATCTTTCTTTAATTAGGATAAATCCACAGAGGAGAAAATGCTGAGTCAGGGTTACCAGTGGGTAGGGGGTGAGAGAGGAGGGGGGAGGTAGACAGGGTAAAGGGGGTTAAATTTAGGGGGGTAGGGGAAGGTCGAAGTGGGTAAAGGGGATCAAATATATGGTAACTGAAGGAAACTGGACTTTGGGTGGTAAACACAATAGAATATATAGATGTCAAATTATAATGTACACCTGAAAATTATATAATTGTATTAACCAATGTTACTACAATAAACTTAATAAAAAAATTAGCAGTGTATTATAGAGTTTATATCTATGTAAAAATAAGATATATGCTAACAACAGCACCAAAGATGGGAGAGAGGAAATGGAAGTATACATGGTATGATATGGTGTACACTGTAAACCTTAGAGCAAATGCTAAAAATAAAAGAACTTAAAAAGAATGTTACCAAGGATTAAGACAGATAATACATAATGACAAAAGAAAACACTACAAACAAATAAACAAAATAACACAAAACAATCCTCAATGTGTATGCACTCAAGAATTTCAAAATATATGTAGGGAAAACTGACAACTCGAAGGAGAAATAGAAAAATCAACATCATAATTGGAGACCAACATATTTCTCTCTTTGTAATCAACAGACCAAGCAGACAGATAGTAAGGACACAGATTATCCGAACAATACCACTAATCAACTTGACATCACTTATATTTATAGGACACTTCACTTAACATCAGCAAAATTGGCATTCTTTTCAGTGTATTAGGTACATTTACTAAGATACACCATACAACAGATCTCAAAGCAAACTTCAAAATTACAAAACAATTTAAATAATACCCGCCCCCCTCAAATGTTCTCTGATCACAATAGAATTGAACTAGAAATCAGTAACAGACTTCTGGAAAATCCCCAATATTTAGAAATTAAACAACACATTTTCAAATTCATTGAAAGACACAAACCACCAAAGCTCATTCGAGGAAAAACAGACAACCTGAATAGCCCTATACTTATTACAGAAATTGAATTTCCACTTTAAAACCTTCTCACAAGGAAAAATCCAGGCCCAGATGGCTTCGTTGGCAATTTCTATCAAATATTTATGGAAAAATACTAATCTAACATCATACAAATCTTCCCAGAAAACAAAAGAGGAGGAAACACTTCCAACTCCTTTGATAAGGCCAGCACTAAACTGATACCAAAATCGGCAAAAAGTTACAAAAAATTCCAAACCACTATCCTCCATGAACATAGTCACAAAAAACCTTATCAAGCCTTAAAAAGGAAGGAAATGCTGACACGTGCTACAACATGGATAAACCTTGAAAATATAATGCTAACTGAAATAAGCCAGACACAAAAAGTAAAATAATCTACGTCTCCACTGATGGAAAGTAACTAGAACACATTCAAATTCATAGAGACAGAAATTAGAAGAATGGTTACCAGTAGCTAGAGAAGAAGGAATGGGGAATTATTGTTTAATGAGTTTTATTTGGGAATGACACAGAAGTTCTGGAGATGGATAGTGGTGATGATTGCACAGCAATATGAATGTAGTTAAAGCCAACAAAATATATCCTTGAAAATAGTTAAAATAGTAAGTTTTGTGTTATGTATATTTTATCATCAAAAACATTCTTAACTAAATGTTAGCAAAGTGAATTCAGCAATAAGTTAAAAAGGATAGTACATTATGAGAAAGTGGTGTCTCTCTCTAAGGAATGTTGTTTGGCATAGATAATCCAAAACAATCTATGAAAACATTATTGAAGTAATAATTTTAGTAAACATTAATTTTTAATATTTTAATTTTAATGAGTTTAACAAGGTAGTAGGGCCCAAACTATATACCAAAAAAAAAACCAAAAAAACAAAACCCCGCCAAAAAATAGTGAACTTTACTGCATGTAAATTATACCTCAACAAATCTGACTTTAAAAAATAAAACAACAGAAAACCAAGTAAATAATAGTGGTGCCAGTGGATCTCCTTACTTGTTCTTATTTTATTTTTTTGTTTTTGAATTTCTATAAGAGTTTATTTGAACCAAATCGATTTTTTGTTTATTTTTACTTGTTCCTGTTTTAAGTGGGAATATCTTTTTCTAATGGAAAGGCATTTAATACGATATTGGCTAATAACTTATAGACTTTAAAAGTATATATTTAAAGATACCTTTTAATTCCTAGTTTATATTTTTTCCAAAGAGAACAAATTTTTAAAAATGTAGCATAAAAAGTATTTCAGAAAAAATATGGTTCTTGTTTGATCTACCTATATAGATATATTGATAATTAAGAAAAAATTGTTTTCAATTATAGTTGATATTCGATATTATTTTATTAGTTTTAAATGTACAGTGTAGTGGTTAGATATTTATGTAATTTATGAAGTGATCCCCATGATTAGTCTGGTATACACATGGAACTATACACAGTTAATACCGTATTTTTGACTATATTCCCTATGCCGTACTTTACATTCCCATGACTATTGTTAACTAACAATTTGTACTTCTTAATCCCTTCACCTTTTTCACCTAGTCCCTCAACTTGCCTCCCATCTGGCAACCATGTTTGTTCTCTGTATCTATAAGTCTGGTTTCTGGGGTTTTTTTTGTTGTTTATTTTGTTCCTTAGGTTCCACATATAAGTGAGGTTGTATAGTATTTGTCTTCCTCTGTCTGACTTATTTCACTTAGCATAACACCCTCTAGGTCCATCCATGTTGTTGCAAATTATAAGATTTCATTTTTTTTTTTTTTATGGCTGAGTAATATTCTTTTGTATATATGTACCACAACTTCTTTATCTAATTGTCTTCTGATGAGCGCTTAGGTTGCTTCCATATCTTGGCTATTGTAAATAGTGCTGCAGTGCACATAGATAGAGGTGCATATATCTTTTCAAATTAGTGTTTTAGATTTCTTTAGATAGATACCCAGAAGTGTAAGTGCTGGATCATAAGGCAGTTCTATTTTTAATTTTTTGAGAAACGTCTAGACTGTTTTCTATAGTGGCTGCACCAATCTGCAATCTCACCAACAGTGCACGAGGGTTCCCTTTTCTTCACAGCTTTGCCAACACTTGTTTTTTGATCTATTGTTGATAGCCATTCTGACAGGTGTGAGGTAATATCTCCTTGTAGTTCTAATTTGCATTTCTCTCATGAGTAGTGATGTTGAACGCATTTTTATATGTCTACTGGCCATCTGTATGTCTCTTTGAAGAAACGTCTATTAAGGTTCTCTGCATTTTTTAATTGGATTGTTTGGGTTTTTTTGGTGTTGATTTATTGGTAATTTTTAAAAAGTAAATCAACCATCTCTACTTTCTTGGTATAGGTTCTACTTGGTCTATGGTTTATAGTTCTCTTAATATAATGTTAATTTTATTTGCTAATACTTAGGCTTTTGTTTCTATGGTGTATAATTGGTTTATAACTTTCTGCATGGTTAAGTTTTATGACCTGAGTTAAATCGGTTTTGTTCAATGTACAGGAAACCTTTGGTTTTATACTCTGCATGTTTTATTGCCTGGATTATCCATTCACAGAAATAGGAAAAAACTTGCCCATAAAACTGTCAGGAGTCTTTTTTAAAGTGATTTTTTTGGACATTTTCTATTTCTTCCAACGTATTAGACTTTTTAAGTTTTCTACTTTTAAAAAAATCAGTTTTGTTCATTTACATTTCCACCCCCAAATAATTTCTTTCATCAGTATTTTCAAATTCCTGAATATAACTACTATATGATAATTGATAACTTTTAAAATTTCTATATAAAAATCCTCTAATATTTCTCTAATATCTCTAACATTCCAACATTTTGCTAAATGACTTCCTAGAGTTTATTTGTTTATTATGGTCAATCTACCAGATTTTTCATTTTAACCACATCTTCTGATTTTGTTTTAATTTTTATTATATTCCTCCTCTAACTGACCTTTGCCTAATTTTAGGAGGCAAATTCACTGTTTGTTTCATTCAATTTAAAAATAATAAAAACACATATACAACTTGGTCTGCATCCCACATATATGTGTATGTGTGTATGTATGTATAAAATTAAAATTTACTGTTATTTTTAATAGTCATTACAGTTTAGGTTTCTGCTTTGACTTAATAGTGATTTGGGGAAAGAAGTGATAATTGGACTTCTTGCATTAATTTCAAATTTTATTGCACTGGACCAGATATAATGGTCCATGAAATTTCCGCTTTTAAAGACTATACTGAGATTTTTCTGTTGTCTAGTATGGTTACCTTCTGTAAATGTTCCACAAATGATAGAGAAGAAGGTGTTTACTTAGCGGGGTGGCAGAGATGGGAAATTGGTTATATATGGGAGATTAATCACAGAAGTAAACATATAAAGAATAATGGGAACTAGAAGGACTTCTTCTAGAAGATTGTTTGTTTAGCTTTGTAAAGAACTACCAAACTATCTTCCAAAATGCCTGCACCATTATGCATTCGCACCAACAATGAGTGAGTCTCTGTTGCTGTGCGTTCTAGTCAGCAATTTTGTATCATCAGCTCTTTGGATTTTAGCCATTCTAAAAGGTGCTAGTGCTATTTCATTGCTGTTTTAATGTGCAATTCCCTACTAATGAATGATATTGAGTATCTTTCATATGCTTATTTGCCTTTTGTAGACATACTTTGGTGAGGTGTCTGTTCAGATTTTTTGCCCGCTTTTTAAGTTCTTTTTCTATTCTGGATACAAGTTTAGGTAGTAAAAAATTCAGTCTTAGCCAAAGAGAGAACTGGCTTTTGCCCTTGCTCCTGGGAGGTAAATGCTAAACCTTTGGAATGCCTTGCCTGATAAAAGTATCTTTGTTTAACTGGGGCACTGGGCCAGATAGTAACAATGTGATTTAGGGTGGAGGCTCTGAGCCACATTGACAATGAGATTTAGGATGGGGGCATTTGAGTCTTGTGGTATCAGCTCCACCTCCTGAGGGAATGGAGACTTAAATCAGGCACTGAGTAGCTGGTCAGGTTTACATGATTGGACCTCAGTAAAGATTCTGGACACCAAAGCTCATGTAAGCTTCTCTGGCTGGCAATACTGTGTGTGTGTTGTCAAACATCAGTATGGGGAAAGTAAAGTTGTACCTAACTCCATGGAGAGAGGACAACTGGAAGCTCCACGTCTGGTACATTTCTGGACTCTGCTCTATGTGCTTTTCCACTTGACTAATTTTAATACATATCCTTCAACTGTAGTAAACCAAGACTGTGAGTATAAGAGCTTTCAGTGAATTCTGTGAGTCCTTCTAGAGAATTACAGAACCTAAAGGTGGTTTTGGAGACTCTGGAACTTACAACTAGTGTCAGAAGTAAGGGCAGCTTTTGTGTCCTGCTCCCTAACTTTGCAATTGGCTAACTTTGTAAAGTCCTTTATCAGATATGCGTTTTGCTGTTGCACCTAAAAAGCCATTGCCAAATCTAAGATTGCTTAGATTTTCTCTAGAAGTTTTGTCTTTTTGTTTTATATTTAGGTCTATGATCCATTTTGAGGTGTAAGGGCTGTGTCTAGGTTCATTATTTTGCATGTAGCCTTCAATGATTCACTCCAGTCTCATTTGTTGAAAAGACTCCTTTCTCCATTAAATTGCCCTTCCTTCTTTGTCGAAGATGAGTTGACTTCATTTGTCTAGGTCTATTTCTGAGTTCTCTATTCTTCTCTACTATGTATTCGTTTGCTAATACAGTAGTCCTCCTTATCTGTGGAGGATACATTCCAAGATCTCCAGTGAATGCCTAAAACCATGGATAGTACAGAACCCTACATATATTATGGTTTTTTTTCCCCTGTAAATGCATACCTATGATGAAGTTTACTTTATAAATTAGGCACAATAAGAAATTAACAATAACTAGTAAATAGAACAGCATACTGTTACAAAAGTTATGTGAATGTGGTTTCTCTCTCTTGAAATATCTTATTGTACTCTATTTACCCTGCTTCTTGTGATGTGAGATGATGATACAAAGCCTAGGTGATGAGATGAAGTAAGGTGAATGACGTAGGCATTGTGACATGATGTTAGGCTACTATAAGGGTTACTTGAAAATAAGCACTGAAATATCTCGAAAAGTTGATCTGATAATCTAGACAGCTACTCAGTGACAGGCAGGTAGCATATACAGTGTGGATACACTGAACAAAAGGATGATTCATGCCCTGGGTATGATGGTCCAAGATTTCATTACACTACTCAGGACAGTGTGCAATTTACAACTTATGAACTGTTTATCTCCAGAATTTTCCATTTAATATTTTTGGACCATGGTTGACCATGGGTCACTGAAACTGCAGAAAGCAAAACCACAGATAAGGGGGTACTACTGTACTATACTGTCTTGATTACTGTAGCTTCATAGTAAGCCTCAAAATCAGGTAGTGTGAATCTTGGGTATTGATTTTGACCCAACCTGAGTCTCTGTCTTTTAAATTTATATGATAATATGTTCATTTTTAATTCTAATTACCGGCAAAGTGGTTTTACACTCTGTCACTATTATTCTTGCTGCTCTTTAATATTATCTTTATTTTGTTTTTTGTTAATAACACTGTAGACGTTATCTTTTTCCTAATAAAACCGTAAATATTGTTCCATTGTCTTTGTTACTTAGTGAACAGGAAACCTGATTAGTTATAGTTATAATTTTTAGAATTTTTTAATTTTTAGAATTTTATAATTTAGAATTTTTTCACCCCTTGCCTGGATGTTTACAGTATACCTTTTAACTTTCCTCAAACTTTTCAACCTTATATATCTAGTGTTCTCCATATATCAGTGAAATCCTTTAAACTGTAAACTTAGGTCTTCTTTGAGCTCAAGGATGTTGTCTTCCATTTTACCATTGATTATTGCTTCTCTTCTATTTATTATTCTCCTTTTCTCAGGAATACTATTTATCTACATATGGAATCTCTATGCTCTGTAACTATCATTTTCATATCTTTGATCCTTTTCTACTACTGTATTTTGGAAGACCTTCTCCAACGTCTCTTCTATATCATGGACTTCATTTTCACCACCATCTTTTGACTCCTTGATCATGGATTTTAATAGTATATTAAATTTTAACATGTCTATGAGTTTTGAGGAGTCTTGAAGAAATTTTAAAATACAGAGAAGTACAAAGAATGATTCAAGATCTTTTGTAATCATCTGTATTCCCCCTAGCTCCAGGGCCCTGGAGGCACTCTACCTGGATTCAAATCTGAAACCTACCTCTTACTAGTTGCATAATCTTAGGGAAGTAATTCAACCTATTTACTTCAACTTTCTTGGAAATAATCACTAAATTAGATTTAATTAGCTAATTCATGAAGGGTTTTAATACAGTATCAGGTACTCAATAAATATTTAGCTATTATTGCTAATCTTTGCTGGTATCTCAGCTGGCTCCCTTCTGTGTCAATCTGTTGTCTTTTACATACTATTTCAGATTCTTTAAATGATTTCAAGAAGAAAGCAAATACCATCTAATATTATCTTGTGTCCTTTCTCAATTTTTTTCCCAAGCATGATTTTCCTCTGTGTCTTAAATATAAGATTTTCTTCTTTTATTTTGCAGAATTTGTTAATAAGCCCATAATGGCTTATTACAAAATGCTGTCAATTATTTGAAAATTGAGAAAACTATCCAGCTTTGGTGTTTGCTAAGAAAACAATTAGGTAAATTCTAGTTGATGTCTTCTCTTTACTGTCCACCTAAGTATTATTTGACTTTTAACTCTCAGTTCATAAGTTAGAGAAAAGATTGATTCATACAACTCTTAGTCAAATTTCTGGTGTTAAGTAGTCATATATTAGGGCTCTTATCTATTTCGGAATCTAAGGATCTCTTTGGGAATCCCATTAAAATGACATACTCTCAGAGCATAGAATTTTGTTTATGAATTTAGGCTGTCATGCCTTGAAGTCAGTTTGTGGGTTCTAGGTTAAGAATCCTCTGATATACTATGGCTCCGATGATCTAAAGAAGACTCTCCTGATTCTGTTGCCTTGTTATGTGATACATGTGGCTGGTAATTTAATCCCGGATACTCTGAAACAGAATATAGTTCTTCCCTGGTCAAAAGTAGGGCCAAACCAAGAGTTGTTTCTTCACTCTGCCCTTTCTTACTCAATTCTTTTCACATCTGAAAATGCACCATAACCAGTTCACTCCTGCCCCTTCCTTTCCAGAACTGTGGTAAAGAGGTAATGATAAGAGATGGGAGGGAGAAAAAGAGCCCTGGATGCTACAGATAGCAGTTGCAACACCACAGGGGGTAGCTGCCAAGTTTCTGGTTGGCAAAGATCCCACTTCCTTAAACTGTAGGTATGCAGTGAATAGGCGGAAAATCTACCATTTTCCTGCCTGTCCCTGCTATTCTATCTCAGAGGTCTGTCTTTACTTTTATTCATAGAAAATCCTCCAAAGGCCTGACATCTTTTAATTTATATTTCTAGTTTCTGATTCTATTTGTATCTTGGCTTCTCTGTGTATTTTTACCTATCTGACCATGGGATATCAGAGGAGATTAAGCTGGGTTCCACTAGCTGGCTGCCGGCTAAACTCAGCCTTCCCAGAATTGAATTCTTGAGGCTAAAAGGTCCTATAATAATCTGGCGCATGTTCAACCTGGGCAACAGATAAGTAGAAGAAATACCTTCTGATCTACTCCTGTCTCCCTTAACTCTCAACCACACTACACATTTACATAAACAGAAATATGCCTATTAGTATTATTGAGCATACAGAATAGGGCATAGTAAAAAAAAAAAATGTTATTTTACTCCCAAGGAAGCTCTAATCCAGATTAACAATGTTAAGAAACTGCTAATAGATGTAAAGTTTAAACTGAAGTACTGTAGCAACCAACTAGAAATATTCAAATTCCTCCCCAATTAAGTACACATGATAAAACTTATAAATTGGTAAGCTAATATGCCAATTATCAGAGACACTCTCAAAATAAACTAAAAAATAAGTTAGCATACAAATACTATTGAGAGCAATTAGCATAATGGGTTGGATCGAGATTACTTAGAGGAATAGTTCTTCAAATTCCTCTGGCCTTGTCAATAATGTTCCATGTTAATAAAAGATTTCCTGAGAAAGATATACATACAGAGCAATGTGTTTAGAAGACTGACCTCTGACCTGAAAGACATGATTTAAATTGTCTCTGCCACTTGAGATGGTTAGTTAACTGCTTTAAGCCTCAGTTTTCTCATTTCTAAAATGGGTGTATTAATAGTACTTATCTTGCAAGAAGGTTGTGAGGATTATATTAAATAAAGAACATAAAGAGCTTAGCAAAGTTCCTGGCAAATAGCACTCAAAACACAACAGAGTTTTTATAATAAGTAAACGGACCTTTTCTTTCAGAGTGTTAATCCCTTGAAAATGCTGAGATAAAACTGGTGGCAACTAAGGTCAATGGTACTTCAGAAAAAGAATCAAGACAAATAAAACAAACAAAAAATAAATATAAAACATTATAAAATACAGACCAATCTCCCTCAAAAATCCTAAACAAAATTTCAACAAACTAGAATTCAAAAATATATAAAAACAATAACAAATCATGCCTAAGTGAAGTTTATCCAGGACTATAATGTTGGTTTAACATCAGAAAATCAATCAGTGTAATTCACTGTGTATAAACAGAATAAAAAAGAAAAACTACACTATCATCTTGATATAGATAAAGGATTTGGCAAAATTCAATAACCATTCATGGTAATAATTTTCAGCAGACAAGAAATAGATGGGATTTCCCCAATGTGCTAAAGACACCTACAAAAAGCTACAGCTAAATTCTTATGTAATGGTAAAAAATTGAATGCTTTCCCCCAAAGATCGGAAATAAGACACTAATGTCCACTTTCACTACTTCAGCAGTGAACAGGAGTCTTAGCCAATGGAATAAGTCAAGAAAAAAGGAAAACAGGCATAAAAATAGAAACGGAATAAGTAAAACAGACAAAATGTTGGTCTGTGTGGAAAATCCTGTGGAATCTATAAAACTTTACTAGTAGTGAGTTTATTAGCAATGTCACGGGCAACAAAGTAAATACACAAAATCAACTGTATTTCTATATTCTAGAAATTAAAAAATCAGAGATTGAAATAAAAGATATAATTTATAATAACATCAATAATATTAAAAACTTAAGGATAAATTTATCAAAATATGTATAAGCTCTGTACAGTGAAGACTACAACATTTTGCTGAGACAAAATACAGAAGACTTAAAAGACAGATAAATCAGGATTATAAATCGAAAGACTTGACATGGTGAAGAGGTCAATTCTTCCCAAATTTATCTATAGATTCAATGCAATCCCAATAAAAATTTCAAGAGGCACTTTTGTACAAATTTAAAAACCAATTTTAAAATTTGTATAAAAATGTAAAAGACATAGCATAGCCAAAACAACTTTGAAAAAGAACAAAGTTGAAAGACTTACAAGTTTAGACTTAAAATTGTGTCCGATTTCAAGACTTAATAACACAGCTACAGCAGATTTTCTCAACCTTGGTGCTATAGACATTTTAGACTGGCTAACTCTTGTTAATGGGAAACTGTAGGATGTTGAGCAGCATCCCTGGCCTCTACCCCTACCAGAGGCAAATCCCCCTGAATTGTGACAATCAAAAATATCTGTCCCTGAGGGGCTAACTGCCCTTCATTAAGAATCACTGAGCTATATTAAGTAGTATGTTACTGACATGAACATAGACATTTAGATCAATGGAACAGAATAGAATCTAGAAATAGACCCTCAACTATATAGTCAATTGATATTTGGGAAAGGTACAAAGCAATTCTATGGGAAAAGATAATCTTCTAAGTAAATGATGCTGCAATGACTGGTTATTCATATGCAAGAAAATGAACCTCATGCCTCATTTCACTCCATACACAAAATTAACCCAAAAGTTATCACAGACTTAAATTTAACAGCAAAAACTATAAAACTCTGAAAAAAAAAATAGGAGAAAATCTTAGTAATCTTTGCTTAGGCAAAGATCTCCTAAACAGGACGTAAAGAAGTGCAAACTATCTTTTTAATCAATAAGTTGTATATTAAAATACAAAACATATTTGCTGTTCAAAATAAAAAGGGTGGTACAGGCTAGGAGAAAATATGTGTCTAATAAAGAACTTTTATCCAGAATAAGACAATAACCGAATAAGACAATCCAATTTAAAAATGGGAAAAAATTTAAACAGTTAATTCATCAAAGAAGATAAGCCGATGGCAAATAAACACACGAGATGATGCATGACACCGTTTGTCATGAGGGAAACGCAAATTAAAACCACACTGAGATATCACATAAATCTACTTAGACAGCTAAAAGGGAAAAAGACTAACCACACTAAGTGCTGGCAAGGATGCCAGGCAACTAGGGCTCTTACATCTTGCTAATGGGAATACCAACTTTTATATACCGACTTTGGAAAACATGTCTGGCAATTTTCCATGACATAGAAATTCTACTCCTAGGTACCTTAGAGAAATGAAAACTTGTGTTAACACATAAGCTTGTATTTGAATGTTCGCAGCAGCTTTATTCATAATAGCCCCAAACTGGAAAGAACATAAATGTTCATCAACTCATAATGGATAAACAAATCGTGGTACATCCATATAATGGAATCCTAGTCAGTAATAATAATAAAAAGAAGTCTACAGCCATGCCACCCTGAACATGCCCGATTTCATCTGATCTCGGGAGCTAAGCAGGGTCAGGCCTGGTTAGTGCAGGGTCGGGCCTGGTTAGTACTTGGTCGGGCCTAGGAAAACCGGATGCTGTAGGCAGAAAAAAAAAATAACAATAATAATAAAACTACCGATATACACAAGAACGTGAATAAATCTCAAAAGCATCATCCAAGTACAAGAATCCAGACAGAAATGATAATAAAATATCCAAAAATATTCAATGTAACTAAAAATAATTCTGATTTTGAGTAGCTTTTTTTTGGTTATATGGATCACTGACACTATCTTTTGTTATTTAACTTATGTGTCTAGTCTCCTTAAATCAACTACAAACCCTTCTGCCATAGGGATTATCATGTATCTATCTCTGCATACCACTTCACAATACTAATAATAACATCTCACATTTGCATATTAATGCACAGGTTCTGTAAGTCTCATTCAAGAAAACCATCAGAATGTAGTATACCTATTGCAATACAGTTAGGATACCTGGGTTCAAATCCTAGCTGCCTACACAGGTGACCTGTGGTGAGTCATTTAATCCATATGAAACTCAATCTCATTTATTAAACTGAAAAACACTGGGGTAAAGTGGGGAAAGAGTATTGGGGACACTAGGTTGGTACAACAGCAATCCTAAAGCATGGAAGGTCAGTAAGGACAGAAACCTGAGAAGCAACAGGCCAAAAGTCACACTTGAACTTGACTTTTCAGGAGAACCACAGACTGAGAAAGTGAGATCTATGAGCTAGCTTTCTTATCTTTTGAGTTTTAAGCAGGAGATATGAGAAAAGTTACCACTAGGACAACTGGTTTGTGGCAGACAACCGATCACTGAAACATCCATTTTTGATCCTTCGATGTAGTTTCTGTCATTGGGAATAGGATTCAACAAGTACTACATATAGGAAAAGTTAGCTATTTTAGACTGATATAAAACAGGGTAGTTTTACTCTACTGTGTTGTCGCCATAGTAATCCATTTCAGTAAGAGAGAAATCACAGGTTCAGATATTTGGTATATATGCTTGGCTGAGAAATCTACAGTTGGTGGAATTATGAATGCCTATAAATCAAAAGCCAGAATCACTCAAGGAATGACAATATGCCTGGGCCAAGAAGCTTTATTAGGGATTTGCTGTACACCTACCATGTGCCAAAAAACAGGCAGTATGCTAGGCAAGGTCATATGTTTTAACATATCATCTTCACAATAGCCCTAGCTGTTTTTAAGATGAGATTATTATTCCTGTTTTTGAGATGAGAAATTAACATTCTGAAACACAACTAAGTAATTTGCCCAAGCAGTCACCATCATTATGTGACAAGGCTAAGATTCAAACTCAGAGCTATTTGGCTCCATATCTTTACTGCTACTTAAAACCTATTACCAGTATATAAAAAAGCTCAGCTTTCAATTATTGAAGGGAGCACAGCTCCCAGAGAATAATATGCTTAATAATTTTTGTTTTTCTTTCAAGGTTGACAGGAGGCAGATATTATCTAAGGTAGGCAGGAAACAGGTATTACCTCCAGCTATGAGAAGGAACAACTAAAACTTATCTATAAAGCAACAAAGCAAGTTTTTGAATCCTGGAATTCCTAGCCATTTATCTATAGTGGCATTCCTCTGACATTCATTATGATAATGATGATGAAAGAGAAAAGATAGAGGAAGATAAAAAGTATATGCAATTATAAGACCACGTATTTTCATTCTTTGACTAGCCCGCACATATTTATTAAGTACCTACAAAGGTCAAGCATAGTGCTTGACAGTGGGGATATAACAGTGAATAAAATGAACAAGTCACAGTTCCTACCCATAGGTAAGTTTCGCCTTAGTGGGAAGATACTGACAACTAACTAGACAATTAAAATACAGTATGGTAATGTAGAAACGGGATAGCACAGGGTGCCATGTGAGTATAGACAAGATAAACTAATCCTCGAATGGGTGATAATAGGGCTGCAGGACATCCAGTTAAATGTAAATTCCTGCATTTTTACTTGCCACCTCTGGCAACCCTAGGTAGGGATGATGTTTAGAAAAATGTCTCAGTGGACATGGTACCTAAGATGAAAACTGAGTTATTATTTGTTCCGAAGACATGTATATTAGTTGCTGGCCTATAGAGACACCCATGTGGCAAAGATCTGAATCTGAAGCCTCCTCACAGTAGCCAGTGAGGAACTGAGGGCTCTTGCAAAGTGAGCCACCTTGGAAGTAGATCTTCCAGCCATAGCCCAGTCCTCATATGACTACAGCCTTGGCCAACAGCTTGATTATAATAGATGAAAGACCCTGAGGCTGAATCACCTAGCTAAGGCATTCCTGATCCTCAGAAACTTTTGAGATAATACATGTTTATCGTTTTAAGTTGTTAGGTGTTTGGGTGATTTGTTAGGCAGCAATAGATAAGTAATGATCTGCCTGTTAGAGGAGTTCTGCACCCCATAAGAACCGGCCTACACGAGTACCCCATCATGCTCACTCCTTGCTGAGATCAGCCACAATTAGTGTGGGTGGCCTCAGCAAGAAGGAGGTGGCGGATCCAGAGAGGCCTCTGTAGGGACGGTTAGTCAATTATGCCTCTACCAGCAGGAGATCTGAATGGTGTATTACCATGGTCACCGCAGGATAACAAAATGTTTATTAATGCAAGTGTATTCTTTCTGAAATAAAAACTAAGATAAGAACTTTTGAGAAGAACAAAATAAAAAATATTTCTCTGAGTTCAGGCTAATCCCTCGAGAGAATTGTGTGAAAATAGAAATACAAACAAAATAATAAAGAAAATTAGCAAAGCAAAGAAAGCTGCAAATCTTGGATTAGCTTTGGTTCTCAGCTTGATTTCATGTGTGCTGAGAATTGATGTTGCTCTGCCAACCAAGAATATGATTTGTACCTGCATGGGCTGTTTTGACTCTCCCATTCAGAAAGGAATTTCTGAATCTTAAGGATAATGTGCAACTGAAGAGGTATGAGCTGTGGTTAATCAACTAATCCAGAATTTCCAAGACTACTTTGGTAAAACAATTCGAGTGTTGTGAATTCCATAAATTATTTTATTACAGTAGATTCACTTTAAATGACTATATTCCGACTGTCTAAAATGAAGAGAAATCTCAGAGAAAGACATTTCCCTTATTTTCCAAAAATATATGATGAGTTGGAAGAGATTTGGAAATATGGCTGCAGGGAGATGCTACAAGTTTCCTTTGACCATAGCCCCCAGACTCAGCCCCTTGGCTATATAACGAAGTTTTCTAGCCAAACCATCTCAGAGTTAATGCTATTATAGCATATTTTCCCCCAAGCCAGTTCAACAATTAAGCTTAATCTGTGTTTATGCTGAAATCCCTTAAGGTCTGTATTCCAGATATATCAGATGTCACTTTTCTCCTTATGGCCTGTAAAAGTCACAATCATTTTACAAGATCCTCAATTCAAATTTCATAGAAACTGAGATAAAGACATTGCTTTAGAGGGCTTACATCTCCACAACAGTATAATTCACTGATACAACTAAAGCCTGATCTAAGCCATGTTTTCTAGAAATTTCTATGTAAATCATTATTTTAAAGTATTCTATTTTTCAAATATCCACTTCATTTAAAAATTATCTTGGTATTCTAATTCTAGATATTAAAATAAAGAACACAGTGATCAAAACAAAATTTAGAATATCTTTGAATTCAAGTACCTGATATTACAGAATAAAGCAAGTTACTCAGCTATTTTTCTACAGAATTAGGTAGCAGTTTTAGATATTTGCTTTGATCAGTTACATAAAACTGATGTACATGTTAAATAAAGCCCTGAATTTTCAGGCCTAAACCCCATGCATTTTTCTGTGTAGTGACTCTAACACGTATGGTTAAAATTTTCCAATGATTGTATCCAATGTTTCTTAACAATTGGGTTGGTTCATAGTGAGGTCTAAAGATCTGGAACCAAAAACCAAGGAAAGCTTTAAAAACTGGCAAACAAATACAATTTCTAGAGGATTAACTCTCTTTTCTAACTAAACAATACACTGTAAAATTCTGTGATCAAGTAGAAGAGAGTTGAGAAAAAATTCAACATAAAACTAGTATCATCCAAGGTAACAGATGCTCCTAACAGTTTCATTGTTCTTAATCCTTCTGCCTCCAGCTTTCTTTCCTCATATTTGAAACTTCTTTTATTTTTCCCCTTTTAAGTCCTGTTCTTTATAGTTCTCTTTGTTCATAAGTAACCTATATATAGTAGAATTTCTTATTTCACTGTTACATCTTAATTAATAGAAAGATAACACTTTGTTATTTATTTTAACGGGAATTTAAATAGTTAGATTCTCCTGAAATTAGAACTACAAAAATAAAATCACTAAAATGCATAATATTTCCAGTGATTTCACGATTTTACTTTTCTCCTTTCTGACCTGTCTTTACGGGGTTATCTTGAAAGAAAGGTCCACTTTGAAAAATTTCATTAATAACGACTTTCTCTGCTCCATCTCAAATACCCCTTTTAAAACTAAAGACCCGAAATTGGAGGGTAGGAGACAAGTGGAAGTTCCAACAAAACCTGGAAAGAGAAAAACTTGACAGCACAGTTTTGTCATCATTTCATCCACTCTGTAAATAGACTTAAAAACCCTATGAGTCAGGCACTGTGCTAGGTACAAATTATATCTATATTTTGTTTGTTTGTTTGTTTCTAAAGACTCAGACAATAGAAAGAAGAGAATAAATTCTGAGAACTACACATGTAGAGTTAGGAATAAAGGAATCAGTGGATAAAACAGAAAGAAAATCAAGATGTTAAGAACATTTCAAAGTTATCAAAGGTCTAAGAATAACACAAAAATCTGTGTAGTACTTTATAGATATTATTTGATTTGAGTCTAGCAATATTCCTGATTACAATAGCCAACAGAGTCTATCAGCTTGCTTGTTTTTGCCAAGAAATTAAAACTCAGTCTATTGGAGGATTTTCACATGAGAACATAGCTTCAATTTTATAACTGAAGTCAATAGGAAAATAAAATTCAATTATAAAAATACACTTGAGAGAGTCACACCAAATCTCATTACATGTCATATTATAGGACGCTACACTAACACTTGCATCTTACTTCAAGTATTAAAGGTATGCTATTTTTAAGGTCCATAACCATGACCATGGTTCAAGTTATAATATCATTCAATGCCTAAAATACTAGTAAAATCCTTATTATAATTCAGCTCCCTGGAATGAAGCTAAAATATATCTAGTACAAAACTGCATGCTACAATAATGATTTATCATAATTTACAACCAAAAATATGGAAAAGATTTCTCATTTCATTAATCATCAGGGAAATGCAAATTAAAACCACAATTACCAGGTATAACAGAAAAGATGAAAAATACAAAGTATTGGCAAGGATATGAACAACAGGGAACTTTCATATGCTGCTGGTGACAGTGTAAATTGGCAATATCACTTTGGAAAAGGTCATGTGGAGCTATCTACTAAAGCTGAGCATATGTTTACTCTAACCAAACGGTTCCAGCCCCAGGTATGTGCCCTAGAGAAATACATGCATGTATTCACCAAAGGACATGGACTAGAATGTTTATGAGATCACTAACTGTAATACTCAAAACTGAAAACTACGCAAATGCCCAATGACATTAAATAAATAATGGTTTAGTCACACAATGGCAATAATTATATAGCAATGAGAAAGGATTAACTACAACTACATACAATATGGATGAATCTCACAAACATAATGTTGAGGATGAAAACCTAGTCACAAAAGAATGAATAATACTGTATGATTCCATATAAAAGAACAAAAACAAAAATCATCTTTGCTGTTAGAAATTAAAATAACAGTTACCCCTGAAAGAAAGTATAAGGCACGCTTCTGGGGTACTGGTAATACTTTGCTTCTAGATATGACTGCTAGTTTGTAAATCTTCACTGACAGTACACTTTTATTTGTACTTTTCACTACATATTTCAACTAAAACTTGAAATACACATATCTAAAAATGTATGACATGAATATTTTCATTATAAAAGTAATACCCCATTATGGATACATTAAAAATATAGAAAAAATATAGTCTTCTAAAGATATTTATGATGTGACATAATTCCTCATTTTTTTCTATAAATTTTACAGTTAAGAACATAGAATATATACTTTGAGTGGTTAAATTATATGAAAACATCCCTAAATAATTATTGTATATCAAGCATTTTCTATCTTTAAAATGTTTCTCTTCATAAGCAAAATTTGAGTACAAAATTAACTATCATATACTTAATACACAATTTACTTAAAATCACCTAGTAATACACTTCTGTGTTAGGAGCTACTTTTTTGCTATTTATAAATAATGCTACAATAAGTATCTCTGTCCTTGTTTTTATTAATCATTTGTCAAAATTTACTTCCTTAGGACCGATACCTGTAAGTAGAATTACAGGAGCCAATGTTTTTGAATTAAAATTAGTAAAAGATAAAATGTTGCTGTAATATGAAGACAGAGGTTTGAAAAAGCAGCAAAATGGAAGACCTTTCCTCCTTTCTTCCCCTGTTTTTTCTTTCAGGAAGTGCTCTTTAGCCTGCAGACTCCCTCAGTAAAGCAAAAATCCATGGTCTGAAAGTCTAAGACATATGAAGCTTGATGACGCCTCCATACTAGATACCTAAAAGGTACTGAAAAAAAGTTTTCTGAATTGAGTGAAAATTTTTTGGCAGGAAAACCAGTCTGATCCTAGGTGCTGTTTAAAACCCACTTCTAAATATTTGTAGAGCAATAGTTCTCAAAGTGTGGTCCAGGGCAAGCAATATCAGCCTCACCTATGAACTCGTGAGAAATACAAATTCTTAGACCCCCCCTTTTGACCTAGTGAATCAGAAACCCTGGAGGCAATCTTTATAGCTTGCGTTCTAGGAGATTCTGATGCTTGCTAAAATATAAGAACTACTGGCCTAGAGCATTCTAAACCTGCAGGCATACTAAGAAAATATCACCTTTATTAATCAGAGAGTAGAAAAAAGATAAATAATTTTTCGAACTATTATTCTAATTGGTACCTTGTTCATCTTGAAGACTGAGGACCTTATTGATAGACAATGTTTTCATCTTCTGTTCCATCTCCTTTAGATTTATGATTTACATGTTTGCAATGTCAGCCATGCTACTTTTTATACTTTAATGGGTCCCAAATGGACTCACTAACGATGATATCAAGAATGTTGTTAAAGAAAAGGATCATAAAAGAGTTCCTAGCTTATTCTGTGAATCAAATAAAATATTTAATTAGTTTCAGAGACAGAAAATGAAAGTAGTTTGTATTACCAGTAAACCCTGGTACCAATTTCCTTTTACTTAGAAATACAGCTTGTAATTAAATGTATTCAGGCTGTTTCCCACCCTCACCCCCACCCCATAATTTAATCAGCAACTTACAGTCATTTTCTACATCTTTAATATAATGGTAAAGAAAGGCTCGGGTAGCAAAGAAACAACCAAGGAAGTAAAGAGGAAGAAAATCAGTATTTTACTGAGTACCTACTACATTGTTAAAAATAAAGAAAACTTCATTTAAAATGGAGCCAGGAAACCCTGCAAGGGGAGCTGTCACACACCACCACTCAGATCCCAAAAGGAGGACGTACTACACCAGGAGGAAGTTAGAATTTCTACGTGCTCAGCAAAACACTGCCACCTTTGTCAGTCATCACCAGAACCTTTTAGCTGGTGGCCTTCAGGTTTGAGCTCCTGGGAATAGCCCAGCCAGTGAGAAACTGCCACACTCAACCAATGAGAAGCCGTTAACACTCTGATCTTCCATAGGACCCTTCTCATCCTCTTTAAAAGCAAGTCCCCTTTCCTCTGAATTTGGATTTGCCTACAGTTAGCCATAGTTTGCTTGTCCCGAATTGCAATTCCTCTGCTATTTCCAAGTAAATCCACTTTGCTGGTAAAATAACTAGCTCTTTGTTTGTTTTTTAAACACCATGCTAAGTATTATGCATAAAGCTTCATATGTGAGGGTTAAATGAGAAAATATAACCCCTATGAGGTAGCTATTATTATCCCCATAATACAAACGTGAAGATCAGACAAAGAGATATTTAAGTAAATTTTCTATCTTACCAACTGTAAACTTATTAAATAGCAAAGTTGAAATTTGAAGTTGTGCTTCTATGGTTCCAAAACCTATGCCTTTTCTAATATATTAGACTTACTTACAACATGATACAAAACTGTGTTTTCATTAGCGTGAATAAAAAATTCCTAAAGAAATACAGTTAGTAAAATTTTAGCAATTTTTAATAGTTTTCCTATTTAGTATTTTTTAAAGACACATACAGTTTTTTTTTTAATTAGCTACTATTTTACTTTTATTTGCTATGTAAACAGGAGGAGTAACCAGGTTAAATGTGAGAATGAACAATTTAATCTCTCCTGAATAATAAACATTTGTGCTTTCAATTGCTAAATTTAATTTTAAAAACACTGTGCTGGCAATAGAGCTGTTTAGCAGCTTTATGGCATGTTTTTGGAAATTTGCTTTTGGATTTGGCAACTCATGCAAATTTTATTTTGATCATGAACAAGACAAATTTAAATAAGGAAATTCAAGAAAGATAATATTTAAGAGGTTGATTTTAGAACTAAATTCCAACTGGCAATCAAAATTATCTTCTTTTCTTAGTGCTGTGTTTTGAAATTCACCAGTACCAATAGTCGTTATCAACAGTTGTTATCAATAGTAAGCAAGATGGCTAGCTAAAGGCAAAGGTGTGAAAGACTTTCTTCCATGACAAGGTAATGGGCCATATGGGAAAAGAAAATAAAACCAGACAATTTGATCAATTTCATTTCAAAATACTAAGCAAATAAAAAATCACCTAAAAACAGACCTCGTAATGTCAACAGTATTCTATTCTGCCAACTGAGTTACAAGTTGATTCACTGAAAATGAATTTTGAAATAATATAGAAATAAGATTGCAGATATCCTTTCTTCCTCAAAGAAGAATATGAGTTTGTCACCTTTTCATAAGGAATAGTAATTGGTTATTTCAAGAACTATACAAAATAGGTATCATCATGTCATACTCTTTATAATAAAGCAATTTAGATGAACTAGAATAGAGAATAAAAATGTTTATTAAAAAATGAAAAAAAAAGCCATTTCATTGTGGCTCAGATATAACATATTGCATTATCAAAACTATTTATAAATCTACAACATGCAATCAAAACACAGAGCGAAGTTATGTAATTCTACCAAACCACAATATACATTGTGAAAGCAGTCAACCGGAAGATAAAAGATGGGGTAACCACAGCTTATTTAAAAACACTTTAATTTTTTCCTTTATTTTTTGTTTGAAATCAGGAATTCCTTACATTTTACTTCTAAAAGGTAATTCTTATTTAATTCAAGTATTTAATTATTTACAGTGGTAAACTAAACACTATTATGTAAATGAAACATCTTGTAGATAAATACAAGAAAAATACAAGAGAGAAAAAGGATGAGATGGCCCAGGTCCTCAGGAAAAGCAAGCTACTGGAATGAACAGGTCAATAAAACTATTTGTAGAATGAGATGGTTGTCTATTTTCAGATCATTAAGCTATTTTTAAATACCCTGAAACCAAACCCACATTTAAACGGCAAAGCCAGAACCATTCACTGTGTTTATTAAAATACAATCTCTTACTAAGCCAAGCACAGTGAAAGGCCAAACTCACCCTAATATGACCTCAGACTTAGAAGGCTGCCAAAGAATTTTTTAGAGAAACAGTAACCAAATGTCGCTTATACCTACTATTCTAAGTAATATAAAACTAAAGCTTAGTAGATATTTCAGGACTTAGATTTGTGAAGTTAAAAAAATATATGAGCAAATGTGAGCAGACTTTTAAAATGTACAACTCTAAAATAGTAAACCACTCTATTTTTAAGATTTTGAACACTGAAATAATCTAACACCAATTCCTTACCCTTTCACCTTTTCAACTCCTCCTAAACCTTTTCTCAGCAAGAAAATGAAGTTCTCACATAACAATGCAGAAATGCATTATTATGGTCCCTGTAGGGAGCCATTCCTGCAGCACTTTTGGTAAAACTGAATTCCTTCTGTTCCTACTGCCTTGTCTACAAAATGCTTCCTTTATTCCTGTTCCCAGGCTGTGAAGATCTGTTCAAAATGTTACAAAATTGAAACACTTGGTTCCACTATAAATTTATGGACAGTTGGCTCTCCTTATCTGTGAGTTCCTCATCTGTGGATTCAAAGAACAGTGAATGAAAAATATTTGAAAAAAAAGTTTCATTGTTGCTGATGTGTACTATGTAGTTAGGCCTACCATGGTTCTGTCTATACTGAACATGTACAGATTTTTCTTCTTGTTATTATTCCCTAAACAATACAGTATAACAACTATTTACATAAGATTTACATTGGATGATATAATCTATGGGTGATTTAAAGTTTACAGGAGGATGTGCGTAGGTTATAGTCAAATATTACACCATTTTACATAAGGGACTTGAACATCCGTGGATTTTCGTATCTGTCGGGGTCCTGGAACCGCGGAGGGATGACTATGCTCTAACCTCATCTGGTTGCCTGCTGCTACTGAGGGATCCCAGAACCATCTCTAGATTATAAAGGATTGAATTAGTAAAAAATAGGCTCTAATCAACAACACTCTTCAAACGCAGAATTATGAGCTTCTCTCATAATTAAGTGGTGTTTATCCCACGAATTCAAAGTTGGTGTGACATGTAAAAATGAATCAATGTAATTCACCATATTCATGGGCTAAAAATATCCTACCATATATAATCATTACAATAGGTGTAGAAGAAACATTTAACAAAATACAATCATTCATGATCAAAACACCAGGAAAAGAATAAAAGAGAAACTTAATCAAAAGAAGAGCAGCTATGAAAACTCTACAACTGACATTATTCTTAATAATAAATGATGTTTTTCTCCTAAGATCAGGAACAAGGCAAGGATTACGTTTCTATTTGACCTTAAACTGAAAGTTCTAATTAGCGACAACAAGAAAAAGAAATACAAATTGAAAAGGAATAAGTTAAACTGTCTTTATTCACAGATGACATGATAGTATATGTAGAAAATCCTAAGGAATCTACAAAAGTTACTAGAAATGAGTTTCGTAAGGTACAGACTATAAAATCAAAGTACAAAAACCAATTGTATGTCTACATCCTAGTAAAAGAACACTAGAAATTAAAATTTTAAATACCACTTACAAACAAACAGAAAACAAACAAACAAAAAAACTCATGGAACTAATAAGCAATTATAGCAAGTTTAGATACAAGGTTAATATATAAAGGCCAACTGCTTTCTTACGTACAGCAATAAACAACTGGAATTTGAAACTAAAGACACAAGGCCATTTACATTAGCTCCAAAAAATGAAATGCTAAAGTAAATACCTAATAAATAAGTATAAGATTTATATGTGGAAAAGCGCAAAACTCTGATGAAAGAAATCAAAGATCTAATTAATGGAGAGGTATTCCATGCCCAAACTTAGGAAGATTCAATGTTGTCAGGATGTCAGTTTTTCCCAACTTGATGTACAGATCCAATGTAAACCCAATCAAAATCCCGGTAAGTTATTTTGTACATATCAGCAAACAGATTCTAAAATTTATACGGAAAGGCAAAAAATTCACCATAGCCAATAAAATGCTGAAGAAGAAAAGATGAAGGACTGAGACTACCCAACTTCAAGACTTTCTATAAACCCACAGTGTGGTATTAGCAAAAGAACAGAAAAATAGATCAATGGAATACAAGAAAGAGCCTAGAAATAGGCCTACACAAATATATTCAACTCAATTTTGACAAAGGAGCAAGGCAGTTCAATGGAGAAAGAGTCTTTTGAACAAATGAGGCTGAAACAAATAGACATCTACGTACATGAAAAAAAAAAAAATGAGTCCAGAGACACACCTTACATCTGTCACAAAATTAACTCAAAATGGATTATGGACTTAAATGTAAACCACAAAACTTGTAAAAGAAAAATAAGAAAAATCTAAATGACCTTGTGTTTGGCAATGACTTGTTAGATACAACAGCAAAAGCATTATCCATGTAAGAAAAAACTGATAGGTTGAACTTCATTAAAATTAAAAATTTCTCTGTGAAAGACACTGTTTCTCTACTACCAGATAATGAATGTCAAGAGTCTCTGTGTATCCTTACAGAAAACATTGTGTGTGTATTTGTATGTCTATGTGTGTGTTATTACTCCTTACTTCCTTTTAAACAGAGTTATATACTCAACATGTTCTGAACTTTTATTTTGTTAATGTGTCTTTGTAGATCATCTCATGTTTGTACATAGCTTTTTCATTCCCAACTTTACAGTTGCGTAGCATTCCATTATATGTGTTCAACACAATTTTTTTAACCAGATCATACTGATGGATTTACACTGTTTCCAATATTTTGCTATTACAGACAATTCTGCAAATACTAAGCTTTATTTCTCAAATTTATATGCATACTAATACAATAAATTCCTCAAATTGGGACTGCTAGGCCACAGAAAATGTAAATGTTAAATAAATATTGTGAAGTTGTTTCCCATAAAGGTTGTACTCTTATACTACTATGCTCCCCCCAGTAGTATAAGAGAGCACTTGTTACCCTCCCTATACCCTTGACAGCAGTGTTTTATCAAACTTCTCAACACTCACCAATTTTAGACTGAAAAATGGTACTCAGTGTAAGTTTTATGAATGAGGTAGACTAACTTTTCATCTGTGTAAGAACCATTAATATTTTTTTTCTGTGAACTATTTATTCATAAGTTTTGCCCATTTTTTAAAAATTGGATTGTTGGTTGATTGTTCCTTTTCATACTAAAGAATATTTCTCTTTAATACCTTGAGGCTTCTAGTATGTTTGATATCAATTTTTTTTTTTTGCTCACAGTACATCTTTGGCCATTTCTTATTTTCAATCTTTCTTAAATTTAAGGATTCTGAATATAGTTTTAGTTCCAAAACAATGTTTTCTGGGTTGTAACTGTATCCTCGAGAGTTTTCATCCCTTTTCTTCCCCATTACAGCTTTCCTTCATCTTTTCCAACAGTTCTGCCTCCCTAGGAGGAATCTGTTTGATTATTCAGTGATATTCCCTCTTTTGAGCTGCTGAATTCATCTTAATAGGTTGTAATCTTAATGGCTGTAGGCTATTGCAATCTCTTAGATGGTGTGGAACTGGCAGTCAGTATAAGATATATCCATTTTAAATCTGGTGTACAAGCAATGAATGAGCTTGCAAAGTAGAACTGCTCTGCTAAGGATATTAGGGAACAAGTGGAGGATGTGTGGTGGACCTCGTTTACCTGCAAGGACATGAGCAGTTCATCCCACAGTGCAACCCTCCTCACAGCTGCTGATTAGGCAGTTTCCCAGAGGACTGCATATAGCTTGCAGGCAAATACAGCCTCTTTCCACATGCCAGAAATATCCAGAGGTACAGCCCACCCTAAAGCATATGCCTTTCAGATAAGTGAGGAATCCCTGATCTTTACCAAAAGTTCTGCTGGGCTTTCAACAACATAGATAATGAAGCCCTGAGGTTACAGCATTTTTATCTTTCATTTTTTTTTATAAAGCATAATTACATGATTTATGACAGGATATATAAATACTCAACTGCTTTTAAGTCCTCTACTACTCCCTTGGTTATGACTAGATATAATTATCTTCAGGCTTTTCTTCTTTTAAATTATTCTGTAACTTTTAAATCAACTCTGAGATATATATCCTAAGACAAAAAGCTCAGGAATCTTTACTAAATGCCTTAACACTTTGTTTTAAAAGTATTTAAGATAAGTTCTTTCTTTATATACTCCTCAAAGATTGGATAAATAAACATTTTGATTAGAAGTCTGGAAATGTTATGGCGGTTTGATATTTACTGAGTATGTGCTAGACACTGAGCTAGAGTCTGAGGACAAAAATAAGAAAAAGGACCCTGCCCTCAAGGGTCCCAGTCTAGCAAAAGAAAAGAATACTCACATAAAGAAATACAATATAATGTGATCAGGACAATAATGAAATATGTGCAGAGTCCAAAGGTTAACATAAAGGCAGCACAGGAACAAGGAAGTACAGAGGAATTTGTGGTCAGCTAGATTTTAATGAGAAGATAGGAATCTGCCCAGTGGCCACAGGAATTATAGATAGAAGGAAAGACATACATTCTTTCAGCAAAGTTCATCATTTGGGAAGATATTATGGGACAGATACTTTGAAATACTTGTCTTAGATAAACAATGATAAATAAGACAAAGCCTCTGACTTTATGGAGTCAGATGGAGAACCAGTAATGAAGTAAACCAGTAATTAAAGAATACTGTGGAAATAAGACCTAAACTTAGATGCAAGGAACAAACAGAAATTAACCAGGTGAAATGTATGTATGTCAGGAGTGGAATGGAGGATGGTGTCAGGGAGGCATGACATTCCAAGCACAGAGAAGAGCATACAGAAAGGCAAAGACAGAGAGAAACAGAGACAGAGAAGATGCCAGAAGCATAGGTGGCTGAGATAAGGCTAAAGTGAAAGTAAGAACCATATCATAAAGGATCTTTTAAATTGGGGTTTGGACTTTATCTTGAGGACAATAAAGAACTAATAAATTTTTTTTTAACATGAAAAGACTTGTTCAGATTTGTGTTTGAGAAGAAGTATGTAGCTATAATACAGTGAATAAAATAGAAATAAATCTGGAAGTAAACAAAACAGGTACAGTAACACAGAAATGGTTTATAGTAGTCTGAACTAAGTAGCAATGGAAATAGAAAAATTGGGTGGGGAGGGCCGAGAGATTTGGGAGATAGAATAAACAAGCCTTACAAATGATTTGATTGGGAAGAGAGAGAAAGACAAAGTCAAAGATGATGGATGCCTCAGTTTCTGGTCTGGGCAAAGGGGTGGTGGTCGTGGTGGTCGTGGTAGATGGTACTGTTATTCAGTAAGATAAAAAAAGGGGAGAACAGATTTTGAGAGGATAAAATGATCACTTTAATTCTGGTCAGACATAGTCTGAGATGCATTTAAGTTATTCAAATGAAAGTGCCCAATAACCAGTTGGATGTATAAAATCTCAAGACAAAGGCGTGGGCCAGATATGGATTTCAGAATCATCCATATAGAAAGTAAATGATAACTGAAGCAATGAGAATAGATGCAACTGCCTGGGGAGAATGTACAAGGTGAGAAGAAAACCTGACAAAATTCCAGAGAATACTAACATTTAGAAGACAAAGGAAGAGCTTAGAAGAGTAGATTGTGAGGAAAAAAACAAAAAGGAAGATGAAAATATTAACAAGAGAAAAAAAGAGAAAGCACTTAATGAATGTTTACTACATGCTAAGCGATATACTAAGTGATTTATGTGCGCTACCTCATTTAATCCATACACACCTTATGAACAACTTATTATTATCTGCATTGTTATAGATATGGACATTTTGGCTTAGAGAGATCAACTTGCTCAGGTTTACACATTTGGTTGGGTGTAAGTACAACCAAGATTACACCCCAATCGTGCAGAGCCCTTGTTCTTAACTGCTACGCTGCACTGCTTCCCATGAAAGGCTGAAAAAGTGTGGTAATCACACAAAGAAAAACAGTGATTCAATAAGAAATACACCATTCCAGTAGCACTGAGCTCACCTAGTACCAAGATCTTGGTTTCTAATAACTTTCTCCATTAAAAGAAATCAGGAACAATGGCTGATCTATGGAGTGCTCAGGAAATATATAGAATCAGCCTGCAGCATCTTGTCGTGCTAAAAAATAAGAAAGTGATCAAAGCAAACAAACCACCTCACAATGAGAGAGATATGTCAAAGGGACACAGAAAACCAACTGAAAGCTTCCAATGGCCACAGTTATAACAATATGAGCAAAAAATAAAGTAGAATAAAGTACTATAACCCAGAGTATAAACTAAATGTTCATGAGTCCATACAGAATAGATTGAATGAATGAAGAGACAAATTTAGGGTGCAGAAGAATTCCAAATAAATTATACAGATGCTCCCCCTTACGAAGGTGGACTGAACTCTCCACTCCTCAAATGTGGGCTCCACATAATGACTTCCTTTCAAAGACACTGGTATGGAAAGTGGGGGAGGATAAAGAGTCACTTTACAGAAGAAAAATATGACAAACACTACCTCAGGCAAGTGTTCAAGGTTCACATCAACAACAAGTCATGCTGATAGTATGCACCCTTGATATGCTGTGATAAACCCATAACCCCAATCTAATCATGACAAAAACATCAGAAAAATCTCAACTGAGGTATATTTTACAAAAATGCCTGGCCAGTATGCTTCAAAATTGTCAAGTTATCAAAACATGGGAAGTCAGAGACTGTATCATGGCCAAAAGGAGACTAAGGGTGCATGACTGTGAAATGTAATGTGGTATCCTGAATGCTTTCCTGGAACAGAAAGAGACATTAGCTAAAAACTAAGGATATCTGAATAAAATACGGACTTCCATTAATTATAATGTATCGACGTTGGCTCATTAATTGTAAAAAATGTATTAGATTAATGTAGGATGTCAACCATTGGGGAAACTAAGAGGTTTATGAGAACTCTCTGTGCTATCTTTATAATTTTTCTGTAAACCTAAAACTATTCTAAAATTTAAAGTTTTTTTTTAAGGCACATTAACAGTGTCAAAGGCTGATAAATTAAACGTCAAAGGCCAAGAGCAGTTTCAGTGGGTTCAAAGAGTGAAAAGTCAGATACACTGGGCGGAGGAGTGAATGAAAGTAGAGAATGGAATTGTTTATGTATAGCTTCTTCCCAGAACTCTGACAATGAGGGGGAGAACAAATTAGAGCTGGAAGTAGATATTGAGTTGAAGAAAGTGGGTTTTGTTTTTGCTTTGTTTTGTTTTTAATCATGGTATAATTCACATACCCAAAGAGTCACCTTTTAAAGTGTACAATTCAGTGGTTTCCAGTATATTCACAAAGTATAATCATCCCCACTAATCTATTTCCAGAACATTTTGATTATCTTGAAAAGAATAGGTAAAGTTAAAGGAGACCTAAATAAATGGAATATGTTCGTGAATAGGGAGACAGTATCCGTTAAGATGTCAATAAAACCAAAATCGTCTACAGACTCAATGCAATCTCTATCAAAGTTCTATTTCTTTTTCACAGAAATGTAAAAGCTCATCCTCACATTCATGTGGAATTACGAGGAGTCCTAAACGGCCAAAACAATCTTGAAAAAGAAAAATAAAGTTGGAGGACTCATAATTCTCAACTTTGATACTTACTACAAAACTATAGTAATTAAAACATTATGGTACTGACACAAAGAGAGACATATAGACCAATGGAATAGAATAAAAATCCTCTAATTAAACTCTCATATATATGGTCAATTGATTTTTAACAAGGGTGCCACGACCATTCAATGGGAAAACGACAGTCTTTTCAACAAATGGGTGGTAAGAAAAATGGATATCCAAATGCCAGTTTGACCCTTACCTTACATCATATATAAAAATTAACTCAAAAGGGATCAAAGACCTAATCTAAAGAGCTAAAATTATTAAATTCTTAGCAGGAAATGTTGAAGAAAATCTTCATCACACATTAATTATAAGGTATCAATGGATTTGTCAAACATTTAATGGATATGACACCAAAAGCACAGGCAAGAAGAAAAAAATAGATTAATTGGAATTCATCAAAATAAATAACTTGTGCAAATCAAAGATTGCTATCAAGAAAGTGAAAAGGCTACCTATCGAATGGGAGAAAATATCTGCAAATCATTTATCCCACAAGGGATTAATAGCTAGGATATATAAAGAATTCCTAAAACTCAATCCCCAAAACCAAGCAATCCAATTCAAAAATGGGCAAAGGACCTGAACAGACATTTCTTCAAAAAAGATATACAAATGGCCAATAAGCATATGAAAGAAAAGATGTTTAACATTACTAAGTCATTAGGCAAATGCAAATCAAAACCACAACAAGACATCATTTCACAACTACTAGGATGGCGATAAAAAACAAAACAAAACAAAACTGAGACCAGAGACTCAAACAGATGCATGTATAACAATGTGCACAGTAGCAAAAAGGTGGAAATAACTCCTGTCCATTAACACCTGAATGGATAACCAAAATGTGGTAAATACGATGGAATATTATTCATCCACAACAAAGAAT
The DNA here is from genome assembly GCF_000151845.1 of Pteropus vampyrus. Lineage (NCBI taxonomy): Eukaryota > Metazoa > Chordata > Mammalia > Chiroptera > Pteropodidae > Pteropus > Pteropus vampyrus. The sequence continues at coordinate 6,003,486 of NW_011888816.1, read as the reverse complement.
GAAATTTTGATGTATGTTACAACAATATTGATAGACCTTGAAAACACGCTGCTTAGTGAAATAAGACAGACACAAAATGACAAATACTGTACGATTCCACTTATATGAGGTACCTAAAATAGGCAAAGTCAAGAAAGAGAAAACAGAATAGAAGTTATAGGGGCTGGGGAGAGGGGAGAAATTGCTTATAGGGTACAAAGTTTTTGATGGGAACGATGAAGTGTTGAGTATAAAGAGTGGTGATGACATTATACAACATTGTTAATGGATTTAATGCCACTGGATTGTACATTTACCAGTCATTAAAATGATAAATATTCTATTATGTATATTTTACCACAAGAGCAGTCATTCTCTATTGCTCCTCCCTGGCCCCCCATCCCTGGCAACCACTCATCTAT
>NW_011888816.1:6002514-6003035 GCF_000151845.1 Pteropus vampyrus | reverse complement strand
AATGATAAATATTCTATTATGTATATTTTACCACAAGAGCAGTCATTCTCTATTGCTCCTCCCTGGCCCCCCATCCCTGGCAACCACTCATCTATATTTTGTCTCTATGAATCTGCCTATTCTAGACATTTCATATAAAATAAATCAAATTATATTTGCCCCTCTGACTGGCTTTTTTCACCTAACATAATGTTTCCAAGGTTTGCCCATGCTGGAGCATACATCAGTACTTCATTTCTTTTTATTGCTGAATAATATTCCATTGTATAGATAGACCACTTTTGTTTATCAATTCACCAGTTGATGGACATTTGGGTTGTTTCTACTTTTTGGCTGGAAACATTGATGTACAAATTTTTGTGTAGATATATGTTTTTAATTCTCTTGGGTACAGTCCTAGGAGTGAACATTGCTGGGTTATATGTGAACTTTATGTTTAGTTGTTTGAGGAATAGCCGGAATGCTTACCAAAGCAGCTGCATCATTTTACATCCCCACTAGTAATATACGTAGGTTCTGAT
>NW_011888816.1:5999882-6002464 GCF_000151845.1 Pteropus vampyrus | reverse complement strand
CCTAATCTCCAATGCAATGGTATTTGGAGAGAGGGTCTTTGGCAGTAATTAGGGTTAGATGAAGCCATAAGGGTGGGGACCTCATGATGTGACTCATGCTCTTATAAGGGACACCAGAGAGCTTGTGCTCTCTCTCTTTTATGTGAAGACATAGTGAGAAGTCCTTAGTCTGAAAGCAAGGAAGAGAGCTCTCACTAGGAATCAAATGGGCTGGCTCCTTAATCTTAGACTCCCAGCCTCTAGAACTATGAGAAATAAATTTCTGTTGTTTAAGCCACTCAGTCTATGGTATTTTGTTATGGCAGTCTGAACTAACACAGTATCCTTTGAAGCACAAAAGTTATTAATTTTAATGAAATTAATTTATTTATTTTTTTCTCTTGTTGCTGTACTTTTGGCATCTCATCTAGAAAACCACTAAAGATTTATGCCTATGTTTTCTTTTAAGAGTTTTACAGTTTTAGTTCTACATTTTGGTCTTTGATTCAGTTTGAGTTAATTTTTGTATATAGTGAGAGAAAGGGGTCCCCTTACTGTTTTGCATGTGACTATCCAGTTGTCCCAGAACCAGTTTTTAAAAAGGCTATTCTTCCAATGAATTGTCTTGGCATCTTTGTCAAAAAATCAATTGAACATAAATGTGAGGATTTATTTCTGAACTTCCAATACTATCCCGTTAATCTATGTATTTAATCTTTACGTCAGTAACACATGATCTTTATACCTGTAGCTTTATAGTAAGTTTTGAAATCAGAAAATATGTCTTCCAACTTTTTAAATCTTTTTCAAGATGACTTTGGCTATTGTGGGACTCTTACATTTCCATATGAATTTTAGAATCAATTGAAAGAAGCACTGAGATTTTGGTAGGAACTGCATTGAATCTATAGATGAGATGGATGCAATACTGACATCTTAATAATATTAAAAACCTGCCAATCTGATAACATGGGATGTCTTAGGTCTTCTTAATTTTTTTCAATATTTTATAGTTTTCAGTGTATACATCTTATACTTCCGTTAAATTTATTCCTAAGTATTTTATTCTCTGCTGCTTTTTTACATAAAATTGTTTTTTTAAAAAAATATTTTTAGCTTTATTGAGACATAATTGACATGTAATGGAATTGTTTTCTTATTGTAATTTTCAAGTGGTTCATGACTAGGTATAGAAATATAACTGACTTTTGTATATTGATCTTGTATCCTATAACCTTGCTAATAATATCATTTATTAGTTCTAGTAGTTTTGTTGTGGATTCCTGAGGATTTTTATATAAAAGACCATGTCATCTGCAAATAAGAGAGAGTTTTACTTCTTCCTCTCCAATCTGATGCCACTGGTTTGTTTTTCTTGCCTAACTGTCCTGATTTGTTGTTGCTGCTGCTGCTGTTGTTTTTAATGTGGGACAAAGCATTTTAAAAAAATGATAGGAAGGAAGTAGTATAAGGGTAGTAATCAGTGGAGTGAGGTCTCTAAGGAAACAGAAAGGAACAGGCTTCAGAATACAGATGAAAGGATTAACTTTAGCAAGAGCAGCTGTACATCTTAATTGTAACAGCCCATAAGCAAGGGCATATTGAGAAGGATAATGTCGATCGGGCAATGCAGCACTGAACTCAGTTCAGTTAAAGATCTTAAATCCAGGAGGTTGAATCTCTTTGTTCAATAGCATTCTGCAACTGTAAGAAGGATGGCTGGACTGCTTCCGGGTTAGAGTTTTGCTAACAAGTAATACAGAACAGAAAGGAATGGAGTGTGAAACAGTATGGTAAGTATACAGAAATGATACTGCAGTAAGAGATGAGATCTGAGAAGTAAGCAGGAACCACATTCTTTCATTGACTCCACAAATATTTATTGAGTGCTTACTATGTGCCGAGCATTTTTCTAGATGCTAGAGATAAATAGGGAATAGAACCAAGTCCCTCCCCTCATTGAGCTTACATTCTGATGGGGAAGAGAATTACAAACACATACACATATAAAACTGGATAGTAATATATGCTCATTATAATATTCACAGAAAAATAAGGAAGGTATTAAGAAAAAGAGATTATTAGTCCCCATGGACAAAACTAAAACAATATATTTTCTTCCATTATTTTTTCTGTGCAGTTTTGTTTTTATATTATTATAATCATATTACATTTGTTCCTACTATTTTCAAGTTTGAGAAACCTTTTGCAACAATTAAAAAAACTGTACAGAAAGCTACATGTTAAGTCATAATTTTAGAACGTTAAGGAAAATATGGTTAAGCTAATAATACCTCATTAGTAATTCACATTAAAGTGAATTTAAATTTTACTAACCATTTCCTCATCATCATATATAGGTAAGATATCTTCCAATTAATCTAAGATTAAAGGTTGAGAAACCACTGTCATATTATTTATAAGTTTCTACACCTTGTTTTTTCACTTTGCCTTAGATTTCAAACATTTCCTCCATTATTTTACAAGTTATATCTAAATAGTTAAATAGCTATGTAATATTCCATTGAGTAGAAACACTGTAAATTACTTATCCATTCCTTCATTGTCAGACAGATTGTCTTCACTTATTACTGATAAATGGT
>NW_011888816.1:5996851-5999832 GCF_000151845.1 Pteropus vampyrus | reverse complement strand
AAAAAAATATTTTTAGCTTTATTGAGACATAATTGACATGTAATGGAATTGTTTTCTTATTGTAATTTTCAAGTGGTTCATGACTAGGTATAGAAATATAACTGACTTTTGTATATTGATCTTGTATCCTATAACCTTGCTAATAATATCATTTATTAGTTCTAGTAGTTTTGTTGTGGATTCCTGAGGATTTTTATATAAAAGACCATGTCATCTGCAAATAAGAGAGAGTTTTACTTCTTCCTCTCCAATCTGATGCCACTGGTTTGTTTTTCTTGCCTAACTGTCCTGATTTGTTGTTGCTGCTGCTGCTGTTGTTTTTAATGTGGGACAAAGCATTTTAAAAAAATGATAGGAAGGAAGTAGTATAAGGGTAGTGATCAGTGGAGTGAGGTCTCTAAGGAAACAGAAAGGAACAGGCTTCAGAATACAGATGAAAGGATTAACTTTAGCAAGAGCAGCTGTACATCTTAATTGTAACAGCCCATAAGCAAGGGCATATTGAGAAGGATAATGTCGATCGGGCAATGCAGCACTGAACTCAGTTCAGTTAAAGATCTTAAATCCAGGAGGTTGAATCTCTTTGTTCAATAGCATTCTGCAACTGTAAGAAGGATGGCTGGACTGCTTCCGGGTTAGAGTTTTGCTAACAAGTAATACAGAACAGAAAGGAATGGAGTGTGAAACAGTATGGTAAGTATACAGAAATGATACTGCAGTAAGAGATGAGATCTGAGAAGTAAGCAGGAACCACATTCTTTCATTGACTCCACAAATATTTATTGAGTGCTTACTATGTGCCGAGCATTTTTCTAGATGCTAGAGATAAATAGGGAATAGAACCAAGTCCCTCCCCTCATTGAGCTTACATTCTGATGGGGAAGAGAATTACAAACACATACACATATAAAACTGGATAGTAATATATGCTCATTATAATATTCACAGAAAAATAAGGAAGGTATTAAGAAAAAGAGATTATTAGTCCCCATGGACAAAACTAAAACAATATATTTTCTTCCATTATTTTTTCTGTGCAGTTTTGTTTTTATATTATTATAATCATATTACATTTGTTCCTACTATTTTCAAGTTTGAGAAACCTTTTGCAACAATTAAAAAAACTGTACAGAAAGCTACATGTTAAGTCATAATTTTAGAACATTAAGGAAAATATGGTTAAGCTAATAATACCTCATTAGTAATTCACATTAAAGTGAATTTAAATTTTACTAACCATTTCCTCATCATCATATATAGGTAAGATATCTTCCAATTAATCTAAGATTAAAGGTTGAGAAACCACTGTCATACTATTTATGTTTCTATACCTTGTTTTTTCACTTTGCCTTAGATTTCAAACATTTCCTCCATATTTTACAAGTTATATCTAAATAGTTAAATAGCTATGTAATATTCCATTGAGTAGAAACACTGTAAATTACTTATCCATTCCTTCATTGTCAGACAGATTGTCTTCACTTATTACTGATAAATGGTACCACAATAAACATATTTTTAAATTACTTTCTAGTTCTGCTTCTGGTATAACCATTTAGCTCTTATTGAATCATCACTCTAGCAAATAAAAACTAAATTCTAAATAAAACATAAAAAACAACTATCTCAAAGCAAGAGAGGGACCAACATTTGTATAGCCAGGTGAGTTTTCCATTTCCTATTGCTTTTAGCTAGAAGGGAGGTACCAGTCTGTGCTACGTAGAGTTCTAAAACTCCCATATAGTCTATGGCCATGCCACCCTGAACAAGCCCAATCCTGTCTGATCTCAGAAGCTAAGCATGATCAGGCCTGGTTAGTAAGTGGATGGGAGACCACCTAGGAAGACCAGGTGCTGTAGGGGTAAAAAATTAAAAAATAAGACATTATAAACTAGCAAGGTCCTTGTAATCTGTGAGGTCAACCAATGGTTGCCTCACCTAAAAAAAATAAATAAATAATAAAACTCCTATAGAAAAAATATAACCTTACTGGCTTAATAAACTATATAACAGAGTTTAGGATAAACATAATTGCTGAAAAGGGGAGAAATTATGAGAAGAGACCCAGACAGGGGAAACCCCAAATTTTGGGTATAAACTCTGTCTCAATCTTTGACTGACTCCTGAAGCAGACATCATGGGACAGACTCTAAGCATCCTAGCTAAGGCTAAAAAAATTTTTAAACTAAATTAAGATTTGAGTTGCCACTCCACCAAAGTGAAGATAGAGTTTGCAGTCAGCATCCAATAAAGTTAAGTTCCCACTAAAACAAAAAGAACACTCTTGGGAGAATGTAAACAAATCCAGAGTCTTTACAACATATTTACAATGTCCAGGATATATCTGAAATCTTCCAACATATGAAGAAATAAGGGAGCATGATCCATTCTCTAGGGAAAAGGCAATCAATGAACTTAATCCTAAGATAACTCAGATGTTAGAACCAACAGAGAAAGATTTTAAAGCAGCTATTATAACTAAACCTTCTACTTCATAACTTGGTATCCCCTCCTTTCATCACTCTATTATCAATAACCCTACTCAATACCATAGTTCTCCATATCTACCAAGCCCGTGGATCTTAGCTCCTTCTCCTGACCTGAATATTACATCTTATTAAAGCAGAGATTCCCAACTATGTATCTTGAATAGGCTATGTGTTACTAAGATACTGACATCCTCAGCCTTTGGGGCAGCTGGGGGTGGCCTGGGACAGCTGGAGCTCCTGGCTAGCTCACCCCTGACTTTAAGCAGCCTCCTTTGTTTAACTCTAATGTCTCGGATAAATGTTATCACTTTCCATTTATGCCATAATGTGAAAAAAAATTGAGAAGCATATAAAGGACTTCAGTAGACATTTCTCCAAAGAAGATATACAAATGACCGATATGCACATGAGAAGATGCTCAATATCACTAATCATTAGGGAAATGCAAAACAAAACTATACTAAGATACTACCTCACACCCATTAACATGAT
>NW_011888816.1:5996186-5996801 GCF_000151845.1 Pteropus vampyrus | reverse complement strand
CACATGAGAAGATGCTCAATATCACTAATCATTAGGGAAATGCAAAACAAAACTATACTAAGATACTACCTCACACCCATTAACATGATGAATATTAAAAAAAAAAACAAAACAGAAAATAACAAGAGTTAGTAAGGATGTGGAAAAGTTGTAACACTTGTGCACAGTTGGTAGGAACATAAAGTGGTACAGGTGCTGTGGAAATCAAAATGACAATTCCTCAAAAAATTAAAAATAGAATTATCATATGACCTAGCAATTCCACTTCTAGGTATAAACCCAAAAGAAAAAAAAGCAGGGTCTTGAGGAGATATTTGTACTCCCGTGTTCATAGCAGCATTACTCACAATAGCTAAAACATAAAAGCAACTCATGTGTCCATCAACTAATGAATAGATAAGCAAAATGTGGTATAAGGCCCACTTATCTGAGGGGAATATGTTTCAAGACCTCAGTGGATGCAAAACTGGATAGTACCAAACCCTTTTTATACTATGTTTTTTCCTATACATACATACAACTTAGAGGAAGTACTTTATGGCTTCTCTTTGGCATATCTGGATTGCCAGCATCATTACTACTGTGCTTTGGGGCCATTATTAAGTGAAATAGGGT
>NW_011888816.1:5984739-5995516 GCF_000151845.1 Pteropus vampyrus | reverse complement strand
TTAAAAATAGAATTATCATATGACCTAGCAATTCCACTTCTAGGTATAAACCCAAAAGAAAAAAAAGCAGGGTCTTGAGGAGATATTTGTACTCCTGTGTTCATAGCAGCATTACTCACAATAGCTAAAACATAAAAGCAACCCATGTGTCCATCAACTAATGAATAGATAAGCAAAATGTGGTATAAGGCCCACTTATCTGAGGGGAATATGTTCCAAGACCTCAATGGATGCAAAACTGGATAGTACCAAACCCTATATATACTATGTTTTTTCCTATATATACATACACCTTAGAGGAAGTACTTTATGGCTTCTCTTTGGCATATCTGGATTGCCAGCATCATTACTACTGTGCTTTGGGGCCATTATTAAGTGAAATAGGGTTACTTGAACATGAGCACTGCAATACTGATAGTCGATGATACCAACAGCTGATTTGATAATCAAGCCAGCTACTAAGTGACTAGAGGAAGAGGAGCACCTGAACAAAAGTATGGTTCACTTCCCGGGCGGGACAGCATGGAATTCCATCATGTTACTTAGAACAGCATGCAATTTAAAACTTACAAATTGTTTATTTCTGGAACTTTCCATTGACTATTTTTGGACCATGGTTGATCATGGATAACTGAAACTGCACCGCGGATAAGGTGAGACTATTATATAGATGTACAATGGAATAGCCTTAAAAAGGAAGGAAATTCTGACATAATGCTACAACATGGGTGAACCTGAGGTCATTGTGCTAATGAAATAAGCAAGTCATGAAAATGCAAATACAGTGTGATTCCACTTACTTGAGATACCTAGGGTAGACAAAACCATAAAAATAGAAAGTAGAATGGTGGCTTCCAGGGGTTGAGGGGACGGGGAAAGGGGGATTTAATTATTTAATGAGCATAGAGTTTTAGTTCTGCAAGATGAAAAGGGTTATGGAGATAAATGGTGGTGACGGTTGCACAATATACATGTACTTAATACCACCAAACTGTACACGTAAAAATGGTTAAAGTGGTAAATTTTATGTTATGTCTATTTTACCACAATAAAAAAGTTGAAAAAAAAATTGAGAAGCATTAAGGCTTTAAGTATCTTTTATTGCTTCAAAATATGTATTTAAACTCTCAGAATAATTCTATTGACATTATTATTATTAAGCCAGACATTTTTATGCTGAAATACAGATTTCTCTATGTAGCTCACCTTAGACTTAAACCCTCTGATGAAGCTGGTGATTCAGTCATAGCTGTTTGTATTATAATGGCATACATTTTGCTGTTACTTTTTATAATGGAAAATTTCAAACATATACAAAGAGAGAATGGAATAATGAAACTCCATAATAGCTGTCACTCCACTTAAACAATTAATCAATTCATAAGCAATTTTATTTTATCTATAATTGCACCTACTTTACTCTTCTTCCTCCAGTGGATTATTTTAAGCCCATCTCAGATATCATATCAATGATGTCTAGAAGTACTTACCATAAATGTTTCAGTAGTTACCTCTCTATACTAAAAGATACTATTGAAAGATACATATTGAAAGATACCACCAGTGTCCTGCATAAGCTCCTATACTGGATTATATCAGATTTTTTGATATAAACATTCCCGCAGTAAGCCATATATTAAACATAGGAATTACAACACATTCATTCATTCCATTGTAGTCCCTTAAAAGTTAGACCACTAGGAAATAGGGCTCTCAAACAAGAAAATCAAGAAGAAAATGGCTTAAATAGTTTCAATTGTAATAGGATCATTGATCAAGTATGGTCTTAGAGACCTCTTAGAAAAGAGATGGAGAAAAGTCACCCACACGTTTTCTCTCTCTCCACCTCTTAGCGGTAACTGACCTTCATATGATATGAGTTACTTGGTATATAATAACATGGTAATAGAATATATAAATCGTGTAGCTTCATGTTTTATAAAACAAATGCAATAAAACTAGCTCAATGCAGAAAATTTTAATTCAACTGTCCTTACCTTTTGTTGGACTCAGATTCTGATCTATAAATCCTCTTAGTTCTGCATTTGTGGAACTCAAACCAACCTGAATAAAATAGTTTTAAAAGTTAGAAAGAAGATCTTATTATATGATCATTTAATAAACTATTTTATACCTTCCACCAGACTAATTACATTGACTATAGGAGTAGGATTAAAACGAAAATGTTGCCATATTACTTGAAATGGGAAAAATATTCATTGTTCAGATTAAGGCAAAAATTAATAAAATGTTATTTATGAGCAAAACTTAGGTCCACAGATTTAACTGATTTTTTTTTTGAAAACAAGTAATGTAGCAGCCATGAAGTTACCAATAGTTATACCAAAATTTCACCATGATTGCTGCCCTTAATTTTTACTGTTCAAAATCACTGCCTATAATGCTTTTCAACATTATGACACATATGGATCAAATAAAGACCATTAATACCACAATGCAGAGGTGAGGTCCACTGGCTCAAGTCCAACTGCTCAGGTTCAAACTATAGCCTACTATGTGTGTGGCCATGGCCAAGTCACACAAGTTCTCTGTACCTCAGTCACCTCATCTATAAGTTGGAGGGTGCTAGAAGTACTTACCAATTCATGTAGTTAGAAAGATTAAGATAATTTATGCAAAGCATATAGCACAGTGGTTGGCACAGAGACTCAATCCATGTTAACATTCATTATTATTAGTATGATACTTGAGGAACTACCTATAGCAAGTATGTTTATAAATCCATCTTCAGACAATTTATTTTATTTAATGTGCTGTCCACTGGACTACCTCAAGTCAGAGCTGAATATGGTAGTATCATCAGTTTTAAAAATTTATTATAGAGTCGGGAGGAAAAAGAAACCTGTTTTTGAAAACGTGACATAAAGCAAGCATCCAATAAATGGTTCTATGATTACTATCATAATATTGTTTTAATCCTTATAGATTTGTAATCTTGAAACATAATTGCTAATTTGGTACCTCAAATATCCTTTCAAAGTACTACCACACTGAAAGGATTTTAAAGCACACAAAGCTTTATAACTTTATACCTGTGCACTTGTCTTATGTTTTTAAACTATCCACTGCTTTAACATTCTATATTCCACATAAGAACTCATTTCATACTTCACAATTTCATAATATAAGAGCTAATTATTTCATTATTTTTTAATTCAAATGCTTTACTAATAGCTATTTCTTTTTGTCAAAAGAGATATGTTACCAGAAATATTTCTACATATTGTTCACATCATGAAAAAGTAATTCTGATGCAAACCTATCTCTAGCATCTAATATTAAATTTTCATAACGGCAGCTGAGGCGAAGACGTCTAAAACATAGCTTCTTAATTCTATGGAGATAATGGTGTAGATACTTAATTCTGTCTAGCTTCTTACAAGTATTCTGTTAGAAGTAAAGTAAACCCTTCCCGACAAAATCTGTAACAAATTACCAATGCATGGATCTGAGTTGCTGGCAAATATTAATCTTAAGTATTCAATTTATAAATACCAAGAGTTACTGTGGCATCACTGACATGCCTCCACTTTTTAAACTCTTCTGCTATAAAAAGGAGAGAAAGATGAAACTTCTGTTGGTGTTCTACTATAAAAAGAAAGCATAGAAGGCAAAGACAGCCTTTACTATATTCATGCTTAATACAATGTGACCTTTTAGTACATTTATTACAATGTCTTCAAAAGCATCAGTTCATATATTTTTGTTATTATACAAAGATAACGGCAAAAACCTCAACTAAAACCACATAGTCATAGTCGAGAGTTCACAGTTACTGGGTTACTGTTATGTTTATAAACACCTGCTCTTAATGTCCAACTTCTGCAGAGGGAAGCAGCAAACGAATTCGGAAACTTTTTAAGCAGCTGTACACCTGCACCCTAATAACCAACATATTATAATCTAAAAAGATAAAGGTCAATTGCGAATCAATATGGTATGCTAATTTTGGTCTCATAGATGGAGGGAAAGTATTAGAGCTTATATAACTGCTACCAAAATTTATATAACTAAACCTTCAAAAATGTGTTTATTTCTGCTTTCGTGAACACTTTACAGTTTAAAGTCTCAAAGAAAAAGTAGATTGTTTGAGAATAGAAAAAGTTGGCACGAAAACGCTTTAAAAATACTACCTATTCTTTCCTTATTGTATCTATTTAAAAAGAATCTTTCTATGTTTCACGAAGCAAGAGAAAAAAGTGAACTCATTTTATGTAAAACTTTTCATCTAAGAAGGTCCTGAGAAAAGTTTTCTATCTGGATATCCAAACGCTGTGTTTAATACTATAAGCAGTCACTAAATGTCTGTTGGATAAAAAAAACTTCAAGCTCAATTTTTAAGAATCAGACCAGATTCCTCAACAACTGCATTACAATTTCACTGATACTTAACATTTCAGATTGACAAACAAAATTCAGAGTGAGATGATCTGTTCTCAAAGTTCAGCTCTACCATTTACAAGCAAGGAGATCTTGGAACAGTCACTGTAAAATGAGGATGACAATATATATGTGTATGACAAACTCAGAAAGCTCCTTAGGTCAAATCAAATGACAATGTGAACATACTGGTTAATGGCAAAGTAATAGACAAGTAGGCACTGTTATTCAAATGGCGATAGCTTTTAACACTTCTACACTGACATAGATACTTCATAAAAGAGAAATGCAAATGGACCAATAAACATACAGAATAATAGTTTGACCTAATTAGTGATCAGAGAAATGAAATAAATCGCATACCATTTTTGCTGATTAGATTAGCAAAGATTAAAGAAAATAAATGGAAATGGCATGTTTATACACCACTGATGAATATATAAATTGGTACAATCTTTCTGAAATACGACTTAGTAATATGGATCAAAAACTCCCCAAAAGCACACTCCCTGTGAGCCAGTAATTTCCTAAGACATTGCCTCATGGAAATAATCTAACGAGTAAGCAAAAATAAACAAAAAAAAATTAAAAAGAAAAAACTGAAAATAACTTAATGGCCAATATCAGGAAACTGGTATAAGGTCCATACATGAAACAGCTATATTGTTGCAGAGATATCAAGACAAGATGACATTGATCACAGCAATTAAGCTGAACAGGTTACAAAACAGTATGACCTCATTTCTATTAAAAAATATATAACACACATACATTTGATGTATGTATATACACATTTGTGTACATACCAGATGTCTTCTGAGGCAAAATTCTGCTAATAATCTCTAGGCTAGTTTCTTTTCTTTATCTGTGTTTTCTATTTTTCTTGTAATGAGTATTATGGCATATGTACTTTTTAAAAGATTCTTTGATGAAGCAAAAAAAAAATGCACTTCAAATTACCTTTCAAATTCTTTATTGTATACTGGGTAAGCTTAAGTTAGAACACACCTGCATTTTTGGTCTAGAAGAATATCACTGGATACTAGATACTATTTGATAACAATTTTATCCCAAACACAATAAATATATTGTCAACTCTGTAGGACTTCCTTTTGTACAATGATGCTTCCCACAATCCATGTAGTTCTGGTAGGACTGTTAATCTTAGAGCCTCAATTGTACCACGGCAGCAGAAATGGACACTGACCCAGACCTGACCATTTATGGTACCCCACTTCCTTCTCCACAGTGGCTTGCCTAAGCATATGGGCCAAGCAGGGTCAAACAAAGCTTTTCCATGGAATCTGCAATATAAATGCTAAAAAAGAAGACTTTCTTCTCTTTTTCTGAGATAAACATTCTAAGGCCACCATATATAGGGCTAAGAAAAGAGAAACAGCCCTGACACCATCATTGGATTCCCTGAATGCAGATGTGTTTGAAGCCAGAGAGTACTCCAGACTTTTCGGTTATGTGAACCAGCACATGCCACTTTTTGCCTTAAACTATTCTGAATTGGCTTTTTATCACTTCACTTGCAACCATAACAGACCTAGTATGGCATTAACAAAGCAAAAGCAACTCTTCAGAAAAACCTGTTCTCAAAATAAAAATGCAAAATGGGAAACAAAAAATAAAGATGTAAATAATTGAATATGTTTAATAATGCCTCCATAAGACCTAGGCAATCTCTTCAATACCTAAGAGTCACTTCGCAGTGACATGATATACATCTGATCACTCCCACTTTCCTAAAACACTTTCCTCACTTGGCTTCTTCAGGCTAATACTGCCTCCTTCCTCCCTGGCCATTCCTTGAGTCTCCTTTGTGCTTCTCCTCCTCCGTAGATGCGGGAGAATCCCTGTGCTCAGACCTCGGTCCTCATGCATTATACATGCTCTATTCATGAATGACTATATAATCTCACGTAGTCTCACTGCTTCAAAATAATTTAATATAAAATGACTCCGAAATTTCTATATCCAGCCCCAAGCTTTCGCCTGAGCTCCAAAGTCATTTATCAAACAGATTGCTTAGCCAGTGTCTCTACCTGGATGTTTTGAATAGAGTCAAAACAATTTTTGAGTTTGCCACAAAATCCTGCACTTCTCCAAGAGTTCCTCTTCTCATTAGACAGCGTAGCCATTTACCCCGTTATACAAGCCAAATACTGAAAAGTAGTCTTTAACTTCCTCCCTGCCCCTGTATCCTCATTACTCAGTAAGTCCTGATGGCTGCCCCTTTAAATATACCCTAGATCTGGCCACTTTCCCCATCTCCAATATCATGACGCCAGCCCAAATCACCACACTCTGTTGTCCGAACTTCTGGGATAAGTACCGAATGCGTCTGCTCCTATTATGCCGCTCTCTCATCGATTCATGCAGTAGCCAGAAGAAACTTTTTAAAATGTTGAGTCAGGTCATGCAACTATCCTCAAAACCTCTAATAGCTCCTCACTGACATTTAAAATACATAGCCCTCATCCCAGTCTTCAAGGCTCCATATGAGCTGCCTCCTGCTTTCTTTCGGACTTCATCTCCTACTACTCTCCATTGCTTACTCTGTTCCATCTGTAAACTGGTCACCTTGCTGTTCCTTGAACAACCACACTTTCCCCTGCCTCTACGTGGAATGCTCTTTCCCCAGATACACACATGGCTGGCTCCTTCTTCTTGGACTGAGACTCAAGAGCACTGCTCTAAATGTCATTTCCTTAAAGAGGACTCTTCTGAGCTCCTAGTTGAAAGAACACTCCCTCATCTCCATCACTCTCTCTCCTATTATCCTGTTTTAATTTTTTTTATAACATTTATCGTTACCTGACATTATATACCCATTTATTGTCTTCTCTCGTTACACTTTAAGCCCTAAGACGGCAGGAGCCTAGAACAGTGTCAGGCACATACATTTTTTGGACAAAGGTGTGAAAACGAGAAAGAATGAATTGCTTATGGCATTATAAACTGGTATAATCCTTTTAGTAAGTACCTTGACAAACCATATTAAAAGCCACAAAAACACTCTTATCGACTGCAGAATGGCTAGTTAACTTGACTGGATATTTTCAGACAACCTATTTTGATTCTTTCCATGCTTCAGCCAAGTCTGAGGCTTGATCTCTCCATGTCCCTAACTCCAGAGTATTAGAAGAAGGTTAGTTCATCACTTATCACTCTCTCCCTCGGTTGCTATGGCAGAAGGAGAAACGTGTTGTTTGTTGTTTGATTTCTCCAAATATACAGACAAAATAATGGGAGTATAATTACCACCGAACTTCATAACATAAAGTTCAAATACTTTGTTACTTTCAGGAAACAAGTTTTAATATAGCAAACTGTACATATGGCTAGGAAGATTATATTTGATTCAAAGTACATTTTAAGCCAAAATATACTTGCTATTTAAATGTTAACCAGCCATATTGTTGATCAGAATAACTTTTACATCTCCTTTTTTTCTAAAGGAGAAAAAAAATCAAGGTACTATCCAGCAAGGTAATTCTCAATACACAGACTACAATTTTGCCTTTTTCTTTTCTCCAAACAGTACTTCAACAAATATATACAACTTACCCCAACAAAATCAATTAAATGGTAATGAAGCATAAGCTATATCTGCTTATACTAATGCATGTTAAAAGCAAGGTTAATAACAGGAAAATAGAAATAAGTAATAAGCGTTTTTTTTTTAATGCTTTTCTTTAGATATATAATAGGTTGTAATTAGAACTATTTTTCTAGGTCACGAGGAGACCTTTTTAAATCGATATACTAATTCCTTCTCCTGGTCACAACTAAACAAACCACTAGTGGCTATCATACTGGAGCAGTGCCAGAGGTCCTCCCCAAGGAGTCTGAAAGTGGAACAGACACCGACAGACAGAATCTGTCAGGCTGCCTCCCCCACTTCCTTAACATTTCTCGCTCTCTCTGAACAGGCTGGTTCTGTAGGATGGAGATGCTGACGGGAGAACCGAGGAAGATGATTTGCGGAGAGACAGAGTAATGAAGCAGATGCACAGAGACAAGCAGAAATGAGAACTGGAAACCAAGAACTGCCTCAAACCCTGATAGATTTCAAGTTCCCAGGCCCACTAAATTCCTACTCCTGAATTCCTTGAGACATCCCTGTATCTTTGTAATAAATTCTCTTTTTATTTAAGGTATTCTAAGCTGGTTTCTGTAAACTGTAATCAAAGATTCCAACATAATAATATGGGAACAGTAAAGTAATTATAGTAAGTTACTTCCCTGTATGTTTTAGTATTTATTTTCTAGCATAATCCTTCACCATAACTGGAAACAAACGCATTGATACAGGGTGATAATAAGAATGTACTTGAAAGGAAGTAGATTCAGAAAAGATAGTCTTGAGCAAAAGAAAAAACTGAATAACTTCTCCCCAAACATGTAAGGTCTAATATCCCCTCCGGAATTATGTCATAGAGGATGGCAGCTTATTTTGGACAATGTCTAAGTATACACACTTCCGTGAGTAAATCCAAAATTAAAAAATGAAGCCAAAGAAAACAGTGATTTTCTCAATAAGGCCAAGGAGCTCTCCAGCAAGTACTAAAACAAATTTATTACAGTACTCAATAATGGAGCAGGATGGGAAACTTTCTGGAGATAGCAATTTTGCAGCTGTTGAAAAGGAGCAATTTGGCAGCAATTTAAAAGAATGCTACCATGCCCATTTGAGTACTATATTCAACAGCAATAAAGTTTACTATCTCATTCTTTGCATAAACAAAAACAATTATAAATTAATGCCAATAAACTGAATTTGATTAATCAGAATGGTAAAAAAGAAAATATCTTTAGGAAAAAGTACAACTCACTCTAAAAATACATTTAAAAATTTACAAATACTTACATTTTTTGCCGTCATGTCAAATTGTATTCGATTTAAAATTCTGGAAAGCCATTAAAAAACAAAAATTAAAAAAACTTTGTCTTCGATAATTCTTTGAAAGAACATCCTGTTAAAGAAGGAAAAAAGAGGGAATAGAATGTAATAATAATAATAATAATAGGCAACATTTATGTCATAAATTTATTATGTGACATATATTGTTCTTTAGGTGAATTGCCTAAAATAATCCTCACACTAAAACTATAAGATATGTACCATTTTAATCCTCATTTTCTAGATAAAAATTGGGGTTTAGAGAGGTTAAATATTTTAACCAAGTCAACTCAGATAACAAGTGACAGAATCTGGATCTTCAAATATTATACAGTATTATATTACATTGCTTTAGACAATCCATTAAAAGAAATGCCAGGGCTTAGAGAAACAGCAAACTCCAGGGCCGGGAAAGGAAATGCATAAGATAAACCTAGAACATTTTATTGTACCTAAAGTAAAGAAGGGCTCAAAAAATGATGGAGACATCATTAAAGGGAGCCAGCTTAAAGGGCCACAAACTGTACAACTGAGCACCAAAATATATACAGATTAGCAACTGATTATAACAGACTATAATAAACCCATTGAAAACAAAATAACATTCCATATAAACAAATAGTGAGGAAGATGGGAAAGCTCTTCTTTACAATGCCAACTAATAAATATAAAAGGATGATAATTAGAAAACCACCAATTTGTGGTTTTCCGCAACGGATTAGGCAGGAATCATCAATAGATGCTAAAACTAGTGGATGAGAGTTAGTGAGGAAAAAATGATATTTACATAGTCTTGAAATATCTCCCCACAGAATACATATCAATTCAAATTTTACAGTGAAGAAACCTGACAGACATCATTTTAGCCAAAGTGATCAAAGCCACCAAATGACTACCAACAATGGCAGGAACCAAAATCTGCATCTCCTCAGCTGCACTGAACTTGATTTCGCTTCTGAGGTATTTCCACCCAAAATGCATAATCTAAACCTAATTATGAGGGAATATCAAAGAAATTTAAATTGATGGATATTCTGTAAAACAATAGTTTGAATTCTTCAAAAATGTTAATGTCATGAAAGACAAAAGCAGCCTGAGAAATAATTCCAGATTAAAAAAGACTAAAGTCACATGAAAGTTAAATTCAGCCTATGATTCTAGACTGGCCTCTGGACCAGAAAAAATAACTGCTATTAAGACCATTGTTTTCTTATTGGGGCAATTGGAGAAATCAAAATACAGTCCACAGACTGGATAACAATATTGTTTCAGTGTTACATTTCCTGCTTTTGATCACAAAACTGTGTGTATGTGTGTTTTCTTAAGGTAAGTACCCTTGTTCTTAGAAAAAATAAACCAAAATATTTAGGAGTGAAGGGGGTATATGAGCAGCAACTTACTTTCAAATGATGAAAAAAATATGTAATCTGTATATACAGAGAAAGTGAGAATGATAAAGCATAT
>NW_011888816.1:5963210-5984689 GCF_000151845.1 Pteropus vampyrus | reverse complement strand
TTATTATGTGACATATATTGTTCTTTAGGTGAATTGCCTAAAATAATCCTCACACTAAAACTATAAGATATGTACCATTTTAATCCTCATTTTCTAGATAAAAATTGGGGTTTAGAGAGGTTAAATATTTTAACCAAGTCAACTCAGATAACAAGTGACAGAATCTGGATCTTCAAATATTATACAGTATTATATTACATTGCTTTAGACAATCCATTAAAAGAAATGCCAGGGCTTAGAGAAACAGCAAACTCCAGGGCCGGGAAAGGAAATGCATAAGATAAACCTGGAACATTTTATTGTACCTAAAGTAAAGAAGGGCTCAAAAAATGATGGAGACATCATTAAAGGGAGCCAGCTTAAAGGGCCACAAACTGTACAACTGAGCACCAAAATATATACAGATTAGCAACTGATTATAACAGACTATAATAAACCCATTGAAAACAAAATAACATTCCATATAAACAAATAGTGAGGAAGATGGGAAAGCTCTTCTTTACAATGCCAACTAATAAATATAAAAGGATGATAATTAGAAAACCACCAATTTGTGGTTTTCCGCAACGGATTAGGCAGGAATCATCAATAGATGCTAAAACTAGTGGATGAGAGTTAGTGAGGAAAAAATGATATTTACATAGTCTTGAAATATCTCCCCACAGAATACATATCAATTCAAATTTTACAGTGAAGAAACCTGACAGACATCATTTTAGCCAAAGTGATCAAAGCCACCAAATGACTACCAACAATGGCAGGAACCAAAATCTGCATCTCCTCAGCTGCACTGAACTTGATTTCGCTTCTGAGGTATTTCCACCCAAAATGCATAATCTAAACCTAATTATGAGGGAATATCAAAGAAATTTAAATTGATGGATATTCTGTAAAACAATAGTTTGAATTCTTCAAAAATGTTAATGTCATGAAAGACAAAAGCAGCCTGAGAAATAATTCCAGATTAAAAAAGACTAAAGTCACATGAAAGTTAAATTCAGCCTATGATTCTAGACTGGCCTCTGGACCAGAAAAAATAACTGCTATTAAGACCATTGTTTTCTTATTGGGGCAATTGGAGAAATCAAAATACAGTCCACAGACTGGATAACAATATTGTTTCAGTGTTACATTTCCTGCTTTTGATCACAAAACTGTGTGTATGTGTGTTTTCTTAAGGTAAGTACCCTTGTTCTTAGAAAAAATAAACCAAAATATTTAGGAGTGAAGGGGGTATATGAGCAGCAACTTACTTTCAAATGATGAAAAAAATATGTAATCTGTATATACAGAGAAAGTGAGAATGATAAAGCATATTTGGCAAATGTTGACAATTGGTGAATCTGGGTAAAGGGTATTCAGGAATTCTTTGCCCTATTTTTACAGCATTTTTCTTATTTTAAATGATTTCAAAATTAAAACTTTATTAAGACATTCAAGCGGAAGGATAAAATAAACCTTAATTTTGAAAAGACAATAAAAAAGGGGCTTGAAAAAAATAGAGGCTTTAAATCTGCCTTATATGCTAGAATTAGAATCCAGTAACTTCTGTGGAAAAAAGAGATGCTTTTACTTTTCAATAAAACATTGAGTTTATATTTTTTTCATTGATAAAGAAAACATAAATTTAAAAATCCAAGTAAGATTTGAACTACAGCTCTGATTTTTGCTTTCCGACTGTAGCTGCAGATTTGCTCACAATGACTTAATATGAAAATTAAGTTCCTACAGTGGAACTGTTTTACATTTATCAATTTCTTGTTATTTCCTCTTTGGTATTACAAATATGAAAAAATAAAAAAGCATGAGTTCCTAATATCCCATTTACCAAACTATCTGACATAGTAAAACTAAGAATTTAAGTACTTACTCCATTTTGAAGATTAATATTTTTAACCAACCTTTATCTAATAGATCATACTTACAAAATTTGTCCATATTCAAAATCATCAAAAAGTACTACCAAATTTCAAAGAGGCGATATTATAGTTTATGGTCCCTGACCAAAATGCAATTAAATTAGGAATCAGCCATTTAAAAAAAGTTAAGTCATGTATTTAGAAAATGAAAATATATTATTGCTCAAACAATCCATAAAGAGGGAAGTTTGAAATATTTAGAATGACAAAGAAAATAATAATAAAACTTGTAAAGTGTAGCTGAAATAGTACTCAGATGGAAATTTACATTTCTTTTAATTTATTAAGCAACCAACTTAAAGGCTTAAAAAGATCATTGAAAAACTCGAAGGAAGAAGAAAAGTAAAAGAACTAATGAAATAAAAAAAAAATCAAAATAACAACTGGTTTTAAGTGTCTTGCTTGAAGTATGCATCTAATAAATAAAGCGGCATTGTTAGCAGAGTGGAAAATGCATGAATTTTTTTTTTTAGGCTCAGTCTCAGCTCTCACACTTACTAGCTGTGTGACCTTGACCAAGTAACTTAATCTCTTTGAGCTTCAGTGTCCTCATCTGAAAAACAGGTATACTGAGATTTTCAGGGTTATGTTAGGAGTAAATTAGCTACAATGGAAGTGAAAATCATCAAATCCACCAAGTTAAATGCTCTCCAGTTTAAACATAAACACTGAATACTCCTAATCACACACACACACACACACACAATCAATTTTAAATAGTTTAAAGGTCACCTTATAACCTATTGAAACGTAGTTGTAACAGAAAATATGGTCTTTTCTACCCATAGTACCTGCTATATTTTAGAATACCCAATATCATTTTCCTCTTCTTTCTTAGAAGTTGAAGGTGGTAATGTGCCCAACTAAAAATACATTCTCAGTCTTCTTCTCATGTAGGCTGACCATATGATATAATTCTGGCCAATGAAATGCAAGCAGACATTGTTGGGCTGAGCTACCAGATTTCGCTAATAAATGTCCTTTTCCCCTTCTCCCCATTTCTTCATGTTCAGAGTATGGTTGTAATGGTCAGAGCTGCTTGTCTCCATGTTATCTGCTTTATTACTATATTCAGTATTCAATACCGTATTATATTTCCTAAGGGCTGTGCTATTGAGAGGCACTGGACTAGTCATCCAAATAAAAGAAATTGTGTTATTATTTCAGCACACTATAGCAATAGGCCACCAGTAAAAATACTGCTTAGCCACATCAATGAGCCTGACAAAAGAAAATTTTGTTTAGTATTCCTTTTGTATCTTCGCGTTGAAAAGAGAGCCAAAATGTATGAATTTCTCGAGCAAATTTACCTTAATGTCTCTATGCCTTAATTTTCTCATCTGTAAAACAGGAATAGTATATCTACTTAATTAAATGAGTCAAGACATGAAAGATTGTTAAGACACTACCCAGCACAAGGTTAGCACTCAATCAGTGTTAGGGAAAAAAACAGTTCACTGATTTCTTAAGACAAATTAAGGTTTCTTCCTCCAAAATAGATAACACATAATTCTCACATAGTAGAAGTGAAAAGTATCACAGCATAAGTTCAATTTAAAACAGAAAAATAAAGTGTTTAATTGTTAAGAAAAACTTTTCTAAAATTAATAATAAGTAATAACTTCATTAATTTATTTACTCATCCAGCAAACACTGAATACCCACTACGTATAAGGCACTAATCCAGGCACTGGAGACATCCTAGTAGATGACAGAAAATAGTAAGCATAAACCTTCAAATGTAATTTAAATTATATAAAATTACATTAAAATAAATATTACAAAAAGAAATGGGATTGTGACAGAGATCTGCTTCATTCAATTAAAAATTAAGAAGTAGGTTATATTGGTTTTGAATGACAGCTTATAACCTTTTAATTTAAAAAATAATGTTTCTAAGTATTTTTAAAGTTTTTCTCTTATATTGTCTTTAACCTAAAAATTATTGCAATATATGACTTAAGCCAAGTGTCTTGAAAGTAAATAAACATATTTTTTTTATTAAGGCACCAAATGTTTCAAGAAATTACCATCTTTTGGCATTACTGGTGATTCTCAAAGATAAAACCGATTATGTGCACTGATGCATTATGCTTAATCCAGACAACAATTGTACACTTCTTCCTGCCACCAAGTTTTCTGCTGGTTAAAAAAATAAATCGGATTTCTTCTTCCACCTTCATGAACACATTATGTCAAGCTCAAAAAGTCAATTTGTGACCTCACCATCTGCCATGATCTCATGTCAGTGTCAGACAATATAACTCTCACAGATGGTCTGGTCTCAAAATGCAAGCCCTTTTCCTTTCCAATCACAATTTAGCAGCTCTGGTCACAAAGCCTTTTAAAATGGTACAACATTAATCAAAATACAAGGAAGAAAGCACAAATAATTATAAATAAATTTATAGAACTGACATCAGGGTTTGTAGACTTTCTAATGCTGCTAGTGTTATGCTCCTAAAAATGAAATTTCAGCAAAGGCAGCATATTTAAATGGAAGACATTACTAGTTTTAAATATGTGCTCATGTTTCAAAGCTTGGAAAATATACAAAACATAGAGTAAAAAAGAAATATCAGCCATAACCTAACCTCTAAGAGTCACTTACAATAACTTTTTGGCATAACTTCCCTCAGTATTCTCTTTCTGCATTCTATCTTTTGATAAGTAATATTAATTAGAAGATATTTCATAGAAAGTGACAGTATGTATCTTTTTCTTAGGTGACAAGCATATCCAGGCACTCTCCTAAGTGATCCACATGTATGATCTCATATAATTCACACTACACTCTATCAGCTAAAAATTACTGTTTGCATTTTACAGATGACAAAAAGAATTTAAAAAGTTGAAGTAATTTGCCCAGTTAACTGTGCGAATGGCAATGACAAACTATCAACCCAGGATCTCAGAATAACAGACATGTTCTTAATGACTATGCTAATTTACAAAATGTACTGGACTTGAGATATAATAAACATATTCTTAAAATATAACAAAATATATAATTACTATTACAATAGCTCCATATACAAAGATAACTTTCTGTTCTAAAAGAATCCTTCAAAATTTCCTATAGGACAAGTCATATATCATTGGATTGGGTTTAACTCTTTTTAGTTCCTTTTTCTTTTAGTTCAGTATTAAATTAAAATTTTCTTTACTTTTTTGATCGCTTCTCGGCCTTTTGGCTAAGATCAAGTGTAGGTAGTAAACATCCTTGTTTATTTTTTTTACAGCTACATAGTATTCTTTTACATCATTATACCATAATTTATTTCACTACTCCCCCACTGAACATTTAGAGTTCCTGCTTCCAAATTAGTGACAGTAAACACGTTTTAATGACCCACTCCTTCATGTTTGATTTGGTCTTTCCTCAAAAACATGTTCTTTTTGCCTCGGGACCTCTGCACATGCTGTTCCCTCTCCCTGGAACTTCCACCAATGGTTAACACCTCTCCTTTCAAATCTCATCTCAAATATCACTTCTTCAGAGAAAACTGTCCTGCTCCCACTACCCAAATTAGGTCAGGGGTCTCTACTTAATGCTCTCCTACTTTCTCCTTATAGTACACATCGAGTTGTCATTACCTATTTATTTGTGTGATTATCAGAATGTGGTCTATTTCTGCCAACAAAAGTGTAAGTTCCACGAGGGCAGGGATCCTATTTATTTTGTTCACTATAATATGTCCAGTGTCTGGCATATGGTTAGAACGCAAGAAATATTTTTTTGTTTGTTTCTTAAGAAATGTTTATTAAATTAATTATATACTCAATATTTTATTTATTTTCATCCTTTAGTAATGTATGAAAATCCCATTTAATAAGACTTGGCAGCAGAAAATGAAAAGAAATATTTAACACATCCATATGCCTGAAATGTCACTAAGCTGTATAGGAGATTTCTAAGTGTAATTTTCCTATCATGAACAAAAAGTGTTCTGGAACCAGAATTATATCTGGGTTCACTGATTTTTTAAAAAGTTATTATGAAAATTTTAATAGGGTATATTTAATTTTGCTAATTTTTAAGGTGAAATAAACAGTAGACAAGAATAAAATTTTAAAAACATTTTTATGTACTAAAAGCTGCTCATCCATAGAACCATCAATATTTTAACTTTAAGAAAAGATAATTGCTTTTATGTTCATTGCTCATCTTGAATTAAAAAATAATTTTCCAGACTCTACAACGATAAAAATTGGTTAATACTATAAGCAAGTAATAACAACTTTTAGCAGTCTTCTACATATGTGCAGTGAAATAATGAATCATGTTGTCTAAGCACTACTTATTTGTTTACTTATTCAATACTTACTGCCTACAGCATGTCAAACACTAGGCTGAGCATTAAAGAAACTGTGAAAAACAATGGCACAGTCCCTGCCTTGATGGAGCCTACATTTTCACTAAGAAGGCAGGCAATGAACGATGAATTTCAAAATCAACTACTTAATGACAATTTCTATAAGTGCTTCTACAGAGACAAAAAAAGATGTAAAGGAAACATGTAAAATAAAAGACTGGGACTCTGGTAGTTTTAGAAAAGATCTCTCTGAGGAAGTAAAGTTTGAGCTGAGCTCATCAAACAAACAGAGTTAAACCATTGGCAAAGAGAGGGGGTTACGTCACAGCCAGTAGAACAAATAGCATAGGGGAATTCTCAGAGGAAGAAAAGCACACAGGAAATTTCCAGGACCTGAAGGAAGATCTATGCACCTGAAGACAAAGGGCAAGAGAGAAGGCCGCTAAGAGAGGAGGCTGGAAGCCAGATCATAAAAGGCATTACTTAAAAAAAAAAAAAAAAAAAATCAGATTAGCGGGAAGCCTCGGGAAGATTTTAAGAAGAAAGCTCAACCCCTGAACTAGAGTGAGACTAAGTTATGTTCACCAAAGACTAAGTAAAAATTATCTGCATTCTAGTTCTTTAAAAATCAGCAACATCAGCTATATTCTATAATTCTTTAGTAACTGAAACACTCACTCATTTCTTGACTATATCAGATAAGTTTATATTCACCATATAATCCATTTATCTAACAACCTTAACCCACTGGAAAAACTCAAAGCTTAGAACTAAGCAAAAAAAAGAACATCCCCGGCTCTCAAATTAGCTTTCAGTAACTCAAGTCCTCAGGCCTTTCTTCACCTTATTGATTTTATTTTATATAAAATTCTTATTAAATTGCTTTTCTTGATTTCCGGACATGAAAATAGAAGCCAATTATACTCAATAGAAAGGGAACAAATGGGCCAGGCATGGTTATGGATGGTACACTGACAAAGTAATCGACAACTGGCAGCTTAATACTAAAGGAAAATTAGACACAGAATTATATTTCACCAAGTAAATTCACTAAAGTAGAAGTCTTCAAAAAAAAAATCTTCCCTCATTCCCTGGCAAAACTGGATTAATGACATATTTCAATACATGTTTCCACAGTAAAAACCTAAGGGATATTTTTGTTTCAAACATTTTCATAGATTATAACGTTTATTATTTGTTCTTAGTTATTGAAAATACAACTCTAAGAGAAAAAAACTTATTTCTGCCCTGTCCAAAGAAGCAACATTAGAAGAGATCACCCAAATTTAGAACAAAATTACATTTCAAGATCCTGCCAAGAACCTAACAGAAGGTTCTTTTATCAAGCGGTACAAGCCAAATTTTAAACCATTAATTCACTTACACACAATGACTGCATGGATTAGACCAGTTGTTACACATATGCTCTCTAGCAAAATCGCATTTCCAGAGCAACGTAGGTTTAGATTAGTATTATTAAGACTTATTCTTACTTGATCTACCACAACAGGCTAGATCTAGAATTTTTAAAATACCACTTGGTTATTAATATAAATTTACATACAAAGTACTATACAAAGAAATATGCAAGTATAAAATGTTCAATTTACCCGAGGCCAAGAAGAAAAAAATGGTAACAATCAAAAAGAAGTAGTCTGTGCAGAAAATAGCATAATTCCTAATTCTCATTTAGAATACCACTCATATAATACCTAATCTATATTTGAATGAAAATAAAACAATTTTATAATCAGCATCATAATAGCTATTATGTAATTTCTCAAAATAACCCTACAGAATAATTATCTCCATTTTACAGGAGGGAAAATTGAATAAGAGAGCCAAAATAACTTACCTAAAGTCATATAAAACCAAAATTTACTATAAAGTTTAGATAAATAAGATGTGACTATGTACATGTTCCACATCATAAAAAGATGATTTCAGTTTTCACTTTAAAGTAATTTAAGATTTTAAAATATTATATGAAAGGAATTTTGTGTTATTTGTAAATGTTGAAAAATATAAATTTAGTATTATATACTTTAAAATGATCTAAAAGAGACTTCTGGAAAAAATGACTGAGTATAGAAACATTTACTTGGATGAGCACTCTAGCCACTTAAAAATAAAAGTTATGTGACAGCTCTTTTTATTTGTTAATACATTAACATTTGTTTAAAAATTAATTTAGAAAAAGGGAAGAAAGCCAGAAAATATAATAGTATACAGGGAAATGTCATTCGAACTATTTCCCACCTACCCCATTTATACCTCTTATAGACAGTGGCAGTACTCATGTTTTGCGTCAGCCCCAGGTTTCTTTAAGCACATACAAGTAATACAAAAACATTCTCATTTTCTCATTTTTTAAAAAGCTGAATATTTAGTTCTGTATCTTGCTTTTTTACAACTCAACAATGCAGCATTGAGTTCTTGCCAAATCTGTACCAAGAGAATAAATATCTTCATTCCCTTTTACAGCTGCTGAATATTCTGTGAATATAACATTATTTAACCAGTTCCCTCTTGTTAGAATTTGGGTTTCCAAGCTTTTGCTACTATAAGCAATGGTTCAGTGAATACCCTTATACATATGTAATTTCACACATGAAATTATTTACTCTAATGATATATGCATTCTTAGAGCTATTGCTAAATTGTCCTCTATAGGTGTTGAGGAAATTTGCACCATCTATAAAATTGTTTCTCCATAGCCTCACCAGTACCGTGTGTTTCTTACTGTGTTTGTTCAATACGTTTTTTAAATAACATTTGCTTGCAATTTTATCTTGTTCTTTTTCAGAGTTTGACTATCATTACTTGTCTAGTTTTTCATTTGGACTTTGCAATATACATCTCCAATACCGGAGGGACTCCTGTCAGTGTTTTTATTGGATCATGTCGATCTTCTCTAAATTCATTTATGTTTCACACCTTCAAAATATTGAGTCTTCTTATCTAAGAACATAGTGTATATTTCTATTTATTCAAATTTATTTCTTTGTCTTTCAAGTGTATTTAAAATGTTGTCCTTATATAGGTGTTATGGGTTGAACCGCTTACTCCCAAAAGATGTGTTCAGTCCTAATGCCTGGAATCTGTGAATGTGACCTTATCTGGAAATGGGGTCTTTGCAGATGTGATCAAGTTTAGGTGAGGTCATGCTAAAATTGGGGTGAGCCCTAACCCAGTATGACTGGTGTTCTTATTAGAAAAGAAGAGAAAAACACAAAGACACAAAGGGAAGTCAGCCACAGGAAAATAGATGGAGGCAGACTGGATTGCGCTGCTACAAATCAAGAAATGCCTGGGGCTACAAGAAGCTGAAAGCAGCAAGAAAGAATTCTCCCTTAAAGCCTTCAGAAGGAGGATGGTCCTGCCAATCAGTACCTTGATTTTGGACTTCAAGACCATAGAACTGTGACAAAATGAGTTTCTGTTGTTATAAGCCACCTAGTGTGTGGTACTTTGTAGTTGCAGCCTTAAGAAACTAATGCAATGGGTTTACATGTTTCTTGTTATAGTTATTCCTAGTATTTTTTTAATTTGGGTTTCTTTTTAGCTGGTGGCTGTTCCTATTATACATGTAATTCTCCATCGTATCTTTCAAGCTGTCTGAATATAACAGTTATAAATTTCTATTTATTAATTTTATACCTCACCACATAATTAAATTATCTTACTATAACAGTTTTTCAGTTGACTCTTGGGTTTTTCAGGTATAAAATTATATGAAAATAGGGATTGTTGGACATCTCAAGTCTGTAGAACAATGGAGGTAGCCTGAGCACAAATCTCTCTCAGTCCTCCGAAACAGATATAAAATAAACAAGGAGAATAAATAAAACCCACACAGAACCCATGCCTTCAACATTATCATTATGAGACAGAGATCATAGCAACATTCAAATGATCTATTAAATAGAAGGGGAAAAAGAAATAAATTCCATAAGAAATCTCACTCCCTATCTTCTGCAAGCCTGTGGATGTGGAAAGTACATAAAGAGAGGCTAAAAAGACTCCATAAAAAAGGAGCAAAGGGGTACAGAGGGCTTAGCGGAAGCACAGGCAAAATCACCCCCAGAGAGAGAGAGCAAAACAATAAATGTAAAAACACTGAACTCAAGTTAGGGCTTACTACTTCTCAGCCCTAGCGATGCGAAAGCATACAGAACCTGCTGGACCAGCAATGGCAGCCTCCAAGAAAACAAGCTTCTAGGGGAGAACCAGGTATATAGATATAGAGAAGAGCTGGTACCTCTTGGAGACAAAGCAATGAATGGAAAGAAGACAATAAGGAGAAATTAGGGCTTCAGCAGAAACAAAATAGAAACAAGACATACCAATCCTTCCTCTACCCTTCTCCCTCACCATCGATACCACAAATTCATAAAAAGAAATTGAACAGAAGAGGGAAGAGTGACATAAGAACTCTCAAACTAGGAACTGTCCACAAAATGAACAGACAGACAACAACAAAAGTAGATGATGTTCATATTGTAAAAAGTCCGGAAAATACAAATGAAAACTTCTCTGTTGGTTTTCTCCCCCCAAATCAACCATGAAGTAGAAAAAAAAACTGTAACACATATCATACTGAATTAAATATCCTCATACAACAACTTGTACATATGAAAAAAACCTTGAGTCAGAAATATAAAAACTAAGAACCAAAATGGACAAAAAAAGAAAGAAATCAGAGTTGCTTGAACTCCAGAGAGAAATCAAAGAAAAACAAAAATGTATAAAAAAATAAAAACAAAATTATAAGGCATAAAAGGGAGAATACATTTTAATAAAATGTATTTTAATAAAATGAAGGATGTTGAAGAAAAGCAGGAAAAGAATAAGAATGAAAATGAAATAAAGAAGCAAAAAGGTCAGAGAGAAATTGGTTGAAATGGATGGCAGGCAAAGGAGGTAGAACATTAGTATTACTGGTGTCCCCCAATGAAGAATATCAAAAACAATAGAATAGCACTAATACTAAAACTACAAAACAAGAAAACTTTCTGGAAGTAAAAAGACCCGCATCTACATGTTGAAAAGGCCTACCAGATACTTGGGAAAACAGACTCAGAATGATCAACCGTGACATATATCCTTGTAAAATTATTTAAAGAAAAAAAAATTCAGGGCACGCAGGCAAAAAGATAAAATAATTTATAAAGGCAAGAGAATTAGACTAGCATCAGATTCCTCAAAAAGAACATATAAGCAAGACAACAGTAGAGCAGAATTTTCAAGAAACGTGAGGAAACGTAAACCAAGGATATTACATCCTGCCAAGCTGTACTTCAAGTTTCAAAGACATCAAAACATAGAGTTTTGGGGGTATGCTCCCTGACGTAGGTCTTGGCAATGATTTTTTTGGATTTGACACAAAAAACAAAGGCAATAACAAAAGCAAAAATAAACATTGGAACAATGAAAAACTGAAAAGCTTTTGCACAGCCAAGGAAGCCATCAATAAAATGAGAAGACAACCTACAGAATGGGAGAAAATATTTGCAAATCATATATCTGATAAGGGGTTAATATGTATATCTCACACAACTCAATAGAAAAAAAAACAACACTCCAATTAAAAATAGGCAGAGAAACTGAATAAACATTTTTCCAAAGATGACACACAAACGGCCAACATGAAAAGGTGCTCATCATCACTAATGATCAGAGAAATGCAAGTCAAAACCACAATATCACTTCACACCTGTCAGAATGGCTGTCTTAAAAAAGACAAGAGATAACAAGTGTTAGCAAGGGTGTGGAGAAAAGGGACCCCTCAGTGGATTGTAGTGGGAATGTAAATTGGTGCGGCCACTACGGAAAACAGTATGGAGGTTCTTCAAAAACTTTACAGAACTATCATGTGATCCAGCAATCCCACTTCTGGGAATATATTAGAAAGAAACAAACTCACTATTTCAAAGAGATATCTGTACCCTCATGTTCACTGCAGCATTATTTACAATAACTAAGACATAGAAACAACCTAAGTGTCCACTGACAGATGATCAGATAAAGAAAATATTATATATGAAAAACCACAGGCCCTAAATGGCATTGAACCACCTAAATGCTAAAAAGCCCCTGACACCAAAGCTAGATTACTTGACCTAACTGCAGTTTCAACCTTTCCCAGAAATGTAATCTTAATCGACCAGGTTGTCTAGAATTTTCTGGTCAAGTACCAGTAAGGTAATCTGTCACAAAGTTCCTCTCCATCCCCAATTAAAAAAAGAGGCAATCTGCATAATAAAAACCCTTCTTTCTTCTCTTCTCACCCCTCAAAAGATGTCCAGGCCCCAAAATAACCTTTCTTTTCTTTTACTAATAGCTCCTTTTCCCCACCCTTCTTCCTATAAAAACCTTTCATTTCGTTCAATCTCTCAGACAGCCCTTCTAGTTGCTAAATGGGATGCTGCCCGATTCACCAATCATTTAATAAAGCCAATTATATTTTCAATTTACTTAGTTGAATTTTGTTTTGTTTTTTTTTAACACACGTACACTGTCATAGAGAAGGGAAGGTTTCAGTGGTGAGACACCCAGTTGATAGAACATACGACAGGCCGACATGAGAATGAAACGGCAAGCACCTACTTTATTACGGGGAATGTGCTTCTATTGTGGGGAACACACTTCTGCCCCATTAGGGGACTGCATGGGCTTTATATATGTCAGAGAACAATAGTGGCATTTAGCCACTCATGCGTGATACAATAAGCTGAAGTATGTTTACATACGTTAGGCACAGGTGCACTACTACACTAATGTAACATTCTAAATCCGGGGTCCTATTCCTAGCCGTGAGCCTGGATCACAGCCAGACCTGGGACCAGCCAGGCCTGGAGCCCAAATACGCATAGAGGAATATTCTTCAGCCATAAAAAAAGAAAGAAATCCTTCCACTTGCAACAACATGGATGGACCTCAGTGGTACTATGCTAAGCGAAAATAAATCAGACAGAGGAAGACAAATACTGCATGATCTCACTTATATGTGGAATCTGAAAAAACTTAACTCCTAGAAAGAGAGAATAGATTGGTGATTGCCAGAAGTTGGGGCAGGAGTGGGGGTGAATTGGGTGAAGGTAGTCAAAAGGTATAAACTTCCAATAATAAAAAAGTTCTGGGGATATAATGTACAACATGGTGACTGCAGTTAATACTGCACTGTATATATGAGAGTTGCTAAGAGAGTTAACCTTAAAAGCTCTCATTAAAAGAAAAAAAAATTTTTCTTTTAACTATGTGAGGTGATGGATATTAACCAAACTTATTGTGGTCATCATTTCACTATATATACATGTGTCAAATCATTATGTTAAACTCATATAATGCTTGTCGATTATATCAATAAAGCTGGGGGAAAAAAGTGAATATGGCAGAACTCAAGGGAATACTACGAATGTGTGCCCTTTCTGAGAAATCTGTTACAGGATGAACTTCATCCAACCAAAATACACCTGGGAAAATTTTGCAAGAGGACTGAGAGAGAGCAGTTTATACATTGAATTGTAGAGGTAAAACTAAAACAAGACTGTGGTCGTAGAGTGAGGAACAATAAGTAAATATTACATGTTCTGACAAAGTGGAAAGAATGTAACTAAAAACTGGAAGGAGAGAGAGAAAAGGAGGAAAGTCAAATAAGATCACTAATTGTTAACAGAGGTGGGAGTCAAAGGGTACCATTTAAAACTGCGAGTAAAAGGTTAAGTAAAATAAAAGGTACCATTAGAATAAAAATGCAAACCTTCCCAAATACCAAGAAATGCTTAAAAAAGCAAAGAGAACATAGAGAAACACAGTAAATATAACATAATACACATCGTAATGATAAATAGTATGTAGCATGATAGGGTACATAATATATCGTATTTATGCAGTATAAGAGTTGACTTAATAAATGGTACTTACACAATTGGTCATCCATCTGAAAAAAAAAATAGAATATACCAACTATCTTAAAGCCATTCCTTTGAAAAAGAGAGAGGAGACTAGCATGCAGAGTTTCCTGGGAGTGCTCTTAGGAGATACACCTGGAAGTAAGTGAAGGCGGCAGAACTGGGAATGGGGAGAAACTGGCCCAATGAGGTGGCACCTGGGGCCTCAGCTGTTACTACATGGAGCTCTGGAGCTGGGATGCTCTTCAAGTTGTCCAAAATAGAGGCATGTAGAGTTGGATCTTATATTCCTGCAGCACCCAGTTAGTTCTCATAAAACTCCTATGAGAGGGAGCATAACCCTGGACAAGACAGTACATTAAGGGCAAAGCCTAGAAATGGATGCAGCTGCACACCATCAGCATAAGTAGGCGGAGAATGCATACTCTCAAAGAGAAGGTCTGAGTAGAGGACCAGAGTATCCACCACAATTATATAGCAATTAATGGAGTTGGTTAAAATACACACACACACACACAATTATATTTACATAAAGTTATGGCATGCAAAATAATATAATACATATTGCTTAAAGACATACACTTACAACTATAAGGAGCACAAAGGAATTACAGATACCAAATTTCACCTCTCCATGTGAAAGAAGAAAAGCATTTTGGATGGCAAACAAAGAAGGCTTCAAGAACTATATGTTGGATTGTATAAGCAGAGTTACAGGTTACAAAGGTGGTTTGTTGCATTATTCCATATACTTATTTATTTGTATATCTGTTATAACAAACATTTAAGTTAAAAAAAAAAAAGGAAAAACAGTAACAAATCCAAGCCCTGTCTTTTAAAACAATAAACTGATAAATTGCTAGCAAACCTAATCAGGAAAAAAACAAGGGGAAAGCACAAATACACAGCATATGAAAAGATTAAAAGAGAAAAATACCACAGAACTAGAGGAAATTTAAAAATCGAAAGAGCTACTTTGCTCAATCTGGGGCAAATAAATTGAGAACTTGGATAAAATGGATGGTTTTTCAGAAAAATGTAAGTTACCAAAACTGCCTCCAGAAGAGAGAGAAATCTAAGATGACAGGTTACCATAGAAAAAAATAAAGTTGTCAAAAATCTGCCCATTTAAACTGCAACTGGGACCATACTCTTTCACAGACAAGTTCTGTTAAAAAGAAAAAAAGATTTTTTGTAATTTATTAATAATTTTAACTATTAATGCTTTTAATAAAATGCTAAAATAGGCTTTTATAGGATTTGATAAGATTTTAAATGCATCCATTATAAAATATAGTCTTGCTAAATTCTTGTTATAAGTATTTAATAAAAGAGAAAAACAATGAATACTTAATGAGATTATATTTTATGAAGAATGCACATAGAATTTTATCAAATGCCCTTTCGGTTCTGCCGCCTTCACTTACTTACAGGTGTATCTCCTAAGAGCACTCCCAGGAAACTCTGCATGCTAGTCTCCCCTCTCTTTTTCAAAGGAATGGCTTTAAGATAGTTGGTATATTTTTTTTTTATGACCGTTTAAAGAGAAGCCCCACTAAAATCAACTGGAAAGCTCTTAAGAGGGAACTGAGTGATATGGCTGATTACAAAATTCATACTCAGAAATTAGTTGCTTTCTTATATTAAAAATGTCTTCTAATAACCAATTAGAAGAAAAATAATGGAAAAAATTATCCCATTTACAGAAGCAATGACCAAAAAAAAAAAAAAAAACCAGAAAAAGAAAATTAAGAAGAAACTCAGCAGAAACTCAGCAAAAAATATATAGGGATAAAAAAATGGGAAAAAAATCAAGTTCATGAGTAACAAAATGCAAAATCATAACAATATCAACTATCCCCAAATTAATCCATAAATATAATGAATCTCAATAAAATTAATGTCTTTTCCTTCTAAATAGATCATTTGATTCAAAAGTTAATATGGAATGTCAAACCTAAATTTGTAAAATAATTAGAAGAAAACATAGGCAAAAATTGACCACTTTCACCATTTTTAAGTGGACAATTTAGTGGTATTAAGTATTCATAATGTTGTTCAATCATCGCCACCACTCGTATCCATAACTCTTTTCATCTTGTGGAACTGAAACTCTTCCCATTAAACAGTAATATCCCCATTACTGTCTCCCAGCCCCTAACTCCTGGCAACTACCATTCTGCTTTCTGTCTTTATGATTATGACTACTCTAAGCTTCTCATGAAAATAGAATAATACAGCAATTATCTTTTTGTGATTGGCTGACTTCACTTCGCATAATGTCTTCAAGGTTTACCCATGTTGTAGCACCTGTCAGAATTTCCTTCCTTTTTTAAAGCTGAATACTCCTTCATTGTATGCATATACCACATTTTGCTTATCCATTCATCAGTCGATGGACATTTGGGTTGCTTCCATGTTTAAGCTATTATGAATAATGCTGCTGTTAACATGGGTGAACAAGTACCTCTTCAATATCCTACTTTCAGTTCTTTTGAGTATATACCCAGAAGTAGAATTACTAGATTGCATGGTAATTGTATTTTTAATTTTTCAGGAATAATCAAGGAATAAATTCTGGAAACAGAGTAAGGATTAGCCCCATCCAGTTATTAAAACAAGTTATAAAGTCGCAATAATTAAAATATTTTACACTGGAAATGAAAAGGCATATTGCTTGATGGACTAGAAAAATAAGTCCAAGATAGATCCAAATCCATAACAAAATTTAGTATGTATCAAGTTGACATTTCAAATCAATGGGGTGTAGTTTAGGTGGATTATTCAATAAGTAGCATTGCTATCAGTGAAAACTGAGTAACAATTTGCAAACAAATTAATTGGAGCCATAATTGACACCTCATTCAAAATAAATTCTAGATGGATCAAAGAAATCAATGCAATTGTTTAGAAGAAAACATGTGAGTTAGATTTTTTAATCTCTGTGTATGGAAAACTTTTCTAAATATGAACCCAAACCCAAAAGTCATCAAAGGGGAAAAGAAAACTGATATGAGTAAAAAATAGGTGTGTGTATCTTTTTTTTTTTTTTTCCTGCACTTAAAGAAGCCGCAATGCAAATCATAAGAAAAATCAACTGGAAAAAAGTATTTTTGCAACATTACAAGAAAAAAGTTTATTTCTATCCTATGAAAGCTCCTATAAATAAATAAAATACCAAGAACCTAAAGAAAAATGGACAAAGGATCTATAACAGAAAACACAAATGGCTTTTAAACATAAAAAAATATCGATACCAATACACTGTATTGAGAGGAATGAGGAAAAATAGGCTTTTTCATACTTTGCTAGTGGTAGAATAAATAGGTACAATCTTTACAGAGGGTAACTTTATCACATATATAAAAATTATAAATGCATGTCATGAGTTTTTTCTAGTCATGTAAAACCACAGGTATACAAAGGTACTCACTATGGTGTCATTTTTTTACACACATGTGCATATTTTAATAAATTTTTTTTATTAAAGTATAGTTGACTTACAGTATTATGAGTTTCAGATGTACAACATAGTTATTCAACATTTATATACCTTACGAAGTAATCACGGTAAGTCTAGTAATCATGTCACTGTACAAAGTTATCACAATACTATTGACTATATTCCCTTTGCTGTACATTACATCCCTGTGACTTATTTATGTTATTACTATAGGTTTGTACCTTTTATTCTCTTTACCCTTTTTCATCCATCCCCCTACTCACCTCCCCAGGCAACCATCAGTTTATTCTCTGTATCCATGGGTCTGCTACTGTTTTGTTTTGTTTTGCTTTTTAGAGTCCATATACATGTGAAACCATACAGTATTTCTCCTCCTTTGACTTATTTCACTTAGCATAATAACGTCTAGGTCCATCCATGTTGTTGCAAATGGCAAGGTTTTTTTCTTTTTTATGAGTAATATTCCATTATATACATACACACACCACGTCTTCTTTATCCATTCATCAACGATGGACACTTAGATTGCCTCCATATCTCGGCTATCTTGAATAATGCTGCAATAAACATAAGGGTGCATATATCTTTTCAAATTATTGTTTTTGTTTTCTTCGGATACCCAGAAGTGAAATTGCTGGGTCCACTATTCATTTTTACAGCAAAAGATAAGACAAACCCTGTTTACCAACAAATCATTACTGAAAAAAAGAAATGAGGGAACTCATTGTGTACTGATATAGAGTGACCTTCAATACAACCTGCCCAGTGAAAAGCAGCAAATTATAGAGAAGTATGTGTATCATACTAGTATTTTTATAAAAGGACTACTCTGAGACAAAGGAACTGGCTGGAAGAATACTTATCTTTGATTAATTTTAATGAAATGGTTGTATGAGTTAATTACTTCATACATTTTGTATTTTATACCATTAACACAAACTACCTATGTAACACAATAACTTAATTTTTTAAATTCTGTATTTTCCTTCATGCAGAAACAATACTTCTGTTTTCAAAACATAAGTAGAAATAATCATCTGAGCTATAGAGAGAAAAGGTATGGTTTCCGTAATATTTTAGATAGACTCTTCTATTGGGGAGCTTGAAAAGACATAGACAAGTAAACGAGACCAAATTCATTAAATCTATTTAGACACACAATGCAAGCTGGCTACATGTGGAACTCTCAGATAAAATTCAAGTAACAGTTTTTAAAAAGCCAGAAGATGGCGATATTACTTCATTAAAGTTTCACTGGTACCAAAACCTAAGCCTCCCATCCTTTGTTAACAAGGAACCTGTTTTTCTTCTTTGTCTCTCTTGTCGCCCTTCTACATTCCTTCCTATATTTACCTATCCATCTACTCTTCTCCATGAGGTGAAACTAAAATAAACATTAGTGGAAAAGGAAGACAGAAGAAATTCTTGAATTTATAACAATTAAAATGTATTACATCAAAAACATACATACATTTATACAACATGAAAGGAGGCAAAAGCTGATGAGAGACATAAATAAAGCATTTTGAAGACAGAAGATTGCTGAATAGTAGTTGGCTTGCTAAAACAAAAGAAGCCAAACCCATACATGTGAGGGTGGGTGTGTGTATAAAACCATGAAAGCAAGCGCAAAAGGAAGGCTTAAGAATCTGAAGGCAGGGTTTGAGACTGAAAATAGGAATATTGGTTGAAGTTTGAACAAGGAACAGTTCTTCACCCAGAAGCCTTATCGTGTAGCCAAGAAACTGCCTCTTCTGCACCCCAGCAAGAGATAAGTGGTTTACTTTCTTAAGACACTAAACCAGACAGGATGTAGAAACCAGGTACGCACAGGGGTTGTGTCATACCACAAAGAGATGAAATGAAGATTTACATTCGGAACAGTGGACCTCACCTCTCTTCCCCAGAAGAGACCAATCAAGCAGGAGACTAGGCGATTCCTCCATCGGGAATCCGACCCAAGAGGAAAGACCTATGATCACTCAATCACCCTGTGTTAGGACTTGCAGTTAAAGAAACACATAGATACAGAGAACAAACTGATGGTTGCCAGATGGGAGGAAGACTGGGGAGCTGGGTGAAAAAGGTGAAGGCATTTAAAAATTCAAATTGGCAGTTACAAAATAGTCACAGAGATGTAAAATACAGCCTGGGGAATATAGTCAATAATATTGTAATCACTATGTATGGTGCCAGGTGGGTACTAAGACTTACTAGGGGGAATCATTTTGTATGCTATATAAATGTCTAACCACTATTCTGTACACCTGAAACTAGTATAATAGTCAATGTCGACTGTAATTCAAAATTTTAAAAATAATTTTTAAAAACTTGCAGTTAACAGCTCTCCATGGACAGTTTTTACTCAGCTTTTACTGCCTCACTCTTTAATCTGAACAGGTAGCCAAAGTTTACCGAACAAAAGAGAGCCTCTAACATGAAATGAAGAGACCAAATTAACAACAAAGGATAGATCGAATTAATCAATAAAAGAGAAAGAAAAAAAGAAAAGAGGAAGTTGGGGTGGGGGAGAGAAAGTAAAGGAAGGACAGAAAATATCTCACAAAGCAGAAAAGTTTCTTAAAAATTGAAAAAGATTAGAATACCAATCAAGAATGTTCAACTAAAAAGAAATTCCAGAAAAGGAAAAGAGGAAAAAGGGAAGGAAATTATACTAAAAAATGACAATTTTATTTCTGGCAACATAGTGAACTAAATGATGTGTAAACCGTTCCTTAATGAAACATCTAGAATTCTTGGATAAATTAAATAGTCTCTCAAATGCTGAGCTCACAAGAAAAAGCTTTCAGCTGCTGTGGAGGAATGTGTCAATATAAATAACCAAAACTTTTGGCTTTTAATGGCTTTAAAGTGACAAGAGATAAGGCCTTGGAAACCACATGAAGAGTGGAACTGAGGTTCCCACCCCTTTTCACACTTTCCCACTGAAAGCATGGATTAAGAGGGGGGCAGAAATCAGCCACCAGTGAAGACAAGACAGGAAAATGTCTCTATCCATCTCCAGACTTTGGAAACTAGAGGGAAAGAGGACCTCTTAAAAATCCTCATATTCAGATATCACAATAACCTCCAATTAAAAAAACAAAACGAAAACAACTCACCAAATACAGCAAAACACTAAAAATAAAGAAATCTTAAGAGCAGGCAGAGAATGACACCAAAGGTACAAGCAACAAAAGAAAATAATGACAAATAGGACTTCAATTCCAATGTAAGTTTCCTCCTGTTTTTTTTTCTAAGAGTTCTATAGTTTTAGCTCTTAAAGTTTAGGTCGTTGATTCATTTTGAGTTAATTTTTGTATACGGTATCAAGTAAGGTCCAACTTCATTCTTTTTCACGTGGATATTCAGTTTCCCCAACACCATTTGTTGAAAAGATTGTCCTTTCTCCATTGAATGGTCTTGGCACCCTCGTCAAAAATCATTTGCCCATATATGCTAGGGTTTATTCTGGGTTATTATATTCCACTGATGTATATATCTGTCTTTATGTTAGTACCACAGGTTGATTACTATAGCTTTGTAATAAGAACTGAAATTGGGAAGTATGCGTCCCCAAGCTTTGTTCTTCTCTTTCAACATCGTTTTGGCTATTTGGGATGCTATATGAATTTTAAGATAGATTTACCTGTTTCTGCAAAAAAACATCACTGGGATTTTGATAAGGATTTTATTGAATCTGTGTATCACTGTGTGTAGTATTGACATTTTAACAATATTGTCTTCCAATCCACGGATACAGGTTGTCCATTTATTTGTCTTCTTTAAACTTCCTTCAGCAATATTTTATAGTTTTCAGTGTACCAGCATTTTGCTTCCTTGGTTAAGTTTACTCCTAAGTATTTTA
>NW_011888816.1:5960230-5962235 GCF_000151845.1 Pteropus vampyrus | reverse complement strand
CTGGAACAGAAAAGTGTCATTAGTGAAAAAACCGGTGCAATTCAAACAAGGTCTGAGTTCAGTCAATAATACTGTACCAATGTTAATTTCTTGCTCTTGATAATTACACTCTGGTTATATAAAATGTTAACATTAGGAGAAATGGGCTGAGGGATATAATTAAACTCCATACGACTTTTGCAAACTTCCTGTAATTCAAAAATTCGTTTGAA
Source organism: Pteropus vampyrus (assembly GCF_000151845.1). Lineage (NCBI taxonomy): Eukaryota > Metazoa > Chordata > Mammalia > Chiroptera > Pteropodidae > Pteropus > Pteropus vampyrus. Next base: position 5,962,023 of record NW_011888816.1, on the reverse strand, counting down.
ATAAATTTTTTTTTAAAAAATAGCACAGTAATTATAGCATTAAGAGTGATAACCATCAAAAGAACTAAAAGTAGATGTGGTTAAAGGTGATTTTGCCAATTCACGCTGTTGAAAGTCAGACTAGCTCCCTTGGAGAAGAGAGGTTCATGACTGGAAAGGGACACCGGGGTGCTGGTAATAGTCTGTTTCTGGATCTAGGGTGCTGGTTACACAGATATTATTTAGTTAGTAAAAATTAAGTGCAATTTTTAAATCTATCATTCGTCAATAAAATGCATTTTTAAAAACATGGTTTTACCTCTGGAGAATGGGACTAAAAATATGAGGCAGGCTTTTCTTTTAGAAAATTTCGAAATTGGTAATAGCTGAATATTAATACAAGCAGTTAAAAAGGCAAACAGGAGACCCTACGCCCAGAGGAATCCAGAAAACACACCTGGCCTTATTTCCTTATCCTTAGCACCTGATCTACGTTCCTCTTGAGGAGATGTGGGATTTGTGCAAGATAACCAAGAGCTAAGACTAAGAGTAGGGATTGTCTTAATGGGGAATATCAGACACAATGATTCACACACACTAAACACTAGAAAATGTAAAATGTAAATTTTTATTGGACATAAAAATTTTAATAAAGACTGGTTACTTAAAGACAGATGTAGATTAACCATGCAAAATTCATCAAAGTTGCTATTAGTCACGATATGAAAAATTCCTTCATATTCTGCCTTTTATTATAGGAGGCCTAATAAATACCTAGATGGTGGGCTGAGAATTATTCTACTCTTACAGTAGTTAAGATGATAAAAAAAAAATCAGAAAAAGTTTTAAATATATTAATAAGTCAAATTAATGTAATAGGTCTGTTTTCACTCGAGGCCAATCTGAGTCAAATTGTTTCTTTCCAGGGTGAAAGACTGGAGTGAATTTTACACAAATGGGAAAAAGAATTAAGTTAGAGGCTTTTGCTACTCAGACAGACAGACAGACAGACAGAAAGACAGACAAAGACAGTCTGAGCTCCACTGAGCTGTTTGTTAGACTGCTTCAATATACGCCTAGAGTTAAAGGTGAAGAGAAATAAAAACCTTTGTGTGCCATATTCTCCACTTGGATAACAAGATATGTACCATCATTCTTATTTCTGAATATACTTATTTTCTTATTGTATATTCAATTTACCAGAGATATGCACATCCCTGCTGATAACAGCATTATTTAGGCACAGCATCTTTGACTATGAAATAAATAGTGCTCCACTCTAACAATAAGCATTGCCACTATTATCTGTTAGTATATTTTTATTCTTTTTACTTTTTGCAACAGTTTTAGCCTTTGTCTCTTCTTTCAACACAGCTTAAAGATCTGACATCATTTCATTATACCCATTTTTCTTTTAGTCTACACATATTTAATTTTTGAACAAGTCAAAAGGACATGTAGCACTTAATATAGGCCTTACAATAAAATAAAAATATTTGTTACAAAGGCGTTAGATTAACATTTTAAGTCTATACTTGTTTCTATTCAGAGTAAACCAGGCAGTATAATAGATTCACACAACTCATAAGCATGATTTAACCAATTAACTGAAATACAGTTGAACTTAAGATACCACATACAACATTACACAGAAATGCTTTATTTTTTAAATTACAGTAAACAATGACACAAGTGAAAAAATGATCAAAAAAAAAAAACGACTAGTTTTCAAGTCACTTACTTACATTTGGATGAATTCACAGCACACTAGAAAAAACAGAAACTACACTAGAAAGACCCAACTAAGAAGAAGC
>NW_011888816.1:5939319-5959055 GCF_000151845.1 Pteropus vampyrus | reverse complement strand
ATACAGTTGAACTTAAGATACCACATACAATATTACACAGAAATGCTTTATTTTTTAAATTACAGTAAACAGTGACGCTAGTGAAAAAATGATCAAAAAAAAAAAAAGACTAGTTTTCAAGTCACTTACTTACATTTGGATGAATTCACAGCACACTAGAAAAAACAGAAACTACACTAGAAAGACCCAGCTAAGAAGAAGCTCGAAAGACTTTTGGATTCTTGCATGAATGTTGAAGTCTTCAGACAATATTTTAGCAAGACGATACAGTAGAGTGGCTAGAACTAGTCATACAGTCAATTCATGTTTGAGCCCTAGCTCTGCCATTACCGTCTTTCTGATCCCAGAAAAGCAACTTATGTCATTTATTAACAAACAAACAAACAAACAAACATAAAAACTATGTCATACACTTTTGGGGAAGAAGGATTAATTGAGATCCTTATCACATAGTAGATGTTGGGTGAAGTAAGCCATTAGAAATTCACAATGAATACAAATTTCTCATATTATGAATATCTTGTTACTTAATCCTGGAAATATGTTTTTGGGTTTTTTTGTTTTTTACATTTCATGGGTTATAGAAAAACAGCCTTGTAAATGATACCACTTTTTTTCAATGAGCTGCTTATATTAGTATAATTTCTTATTTTCCTAACTTACTATGATCTCTCTCATCTCAGAATTTCTTTGTTATGGGGAAGAAGGATTTTGTATGTAGTGATCCCCTTCTAAAAAGTCCTTTCTTTTACATTAGTTTCACATGCTTTTGATTAGTGTTTCAGCTTCTTGAAATTTATTCTTCTTTTATGTCACTTATGTCAAGAAAGGAAATCCAATTGTCTTGAACTCTTTCTCTAGAGTGTAAATTCAACTAGCTTAGAAAACTAATAACTCAGAACAGATCTTTCTCAGAGTCGTAGTACCTGATAGTCCAAATTATCCCAAGAATACTATTGGGTCTGATACAATAACAATAGAAGAAAATAATTTGACTTGGGAAGAGGGCATACTTTTTTGTAGTTCTTTCAGAGAGCACTCATTAATTAAAAAAAAAAAACAAAAAACATTTAGTTGCTTTTACACTGTGTTAACTAGTTTACTAATTAAGTTAGCAAGTCTCCTCAAATTTGCCAAGGTCACTGGAAGAAGTTATTACTAATAGACCTAAAATCATTCTGATGTGAATTAGAAATGAATCCAACATTTTCCAACATCTAAATAAATACTGGTACCTCCTAATGAAAATGTATGCTATAGTATTTTCTAGGTTTAAAATAACTCAATAACAGCAGTGAACTAATTTCAGTATTGAATTTTTCTTTGACGACATTTTTGCATTACTTGTTTCCACAGTAATCCTGCTCATTCACAGTTGTCTCGCTGAGTTCCAGCTCTGAAAAGCTGAAAACTTGAAAGAATACCTCTATAGAAACCATGAACGTCTTATATTTGAAATCTGAACAGCTGCATCTACTCCAGTTATTTCAGAGCTTCACTAAACATGTCAGTTAAAAAAAAAAAAAGACAAAAACCTCTGAATAATGATTAGCATTTTGGTACTTTTATTGAAATGAGGTGATTCTCTTTGCATTTTGCTTCTTCATTTTTAGTTTTGAAATGTTTAATAAGTTATCTTCATTGTCTGACATATATTCTGCCTAAAGCTTTTATTATGACAGCACAAAGATTTCAAGAGATCAAAAAGGTTTGTGATTCTTTTTCCAAGGAAATACTGTAATTGGTCTTTTTTAGATAAGAATTTAAGCTGCTCTTATTCTCCCCTTTCCCAACCAAAATAATTCTCTTACGAAAGTCTGTATTTGAAAAACTGATCTAAAGTCTTTTCGAACAAGCTTATCAAGTTCCAAAGTAGTTAAGTACTCTTGGAAAACCTTTCTAAAATAATTTTCCTGACCATTACTGTTATCTTCCACATATTATTTTCTTTCAAGATCTATATTTAGTAATTTTTACAGCAACTGTGATATAGTATAATGTCTTGGATAGCATGAATTTAATGGCAAAATTATAAGCAGGATATATCAGCAAGTATTCTATTGCTTGTCATATATGATAGAATTTTTCGCAGAATTTCAGTTTATGTTTCTTAGAATGCTCGCAGATAATGTATTGTTACTTTTGAACACTGGTTTGTTCAACTTAAAAATACATAATCATTATGCTAGAAATGTTTTCCTACTTGTAAAGACTTTAGAACTAGAAATGTATCAATTAGTGCAGAATTATTTATCTGATAGTTTTTCTGAACTTTTGTTAACCTAAAAATCATTTTATTGACCATTTGTTAGTTACATATGTTCTTATAGCAATTGTTTATCATCCTCTCTCCCTCCTTTCCTCTCTTCCTCCTTTGAATAGCATTTAATAAACCCTTCTCTTTTATAGGTAGTTTTATATCACACCACAATTTCAATGATGCTGTGAAGGGAAACTTTAATAGATTGAGTGGACTGTAAAAAAGAAGTTAGTGCTTCCAGTTTTGATTAAACATTTTGGCACTTTTTAAATTCATACCATTTCCCCACATTTATATGTTTGTTATCTTACAATTTGATTTAACGTAAATAGAACTGAATTAGTCATTTTAACTAACTCATTCTTCAATAACAACATACTTGGCTCTTTTTAAAGTAAAAAGGAATCTGTTAAATAAACTTATGTTTTTGAGTATTAAAAAAAAAGATTTTTGCTTCCCTAAACTACTTCCCCCTATTCTTTCCCTACACTTAGAATTTTTTAAGGGCTGAAGCTATGTCATGTCCCTTTGTCAACTCAGTGCCTCACGCAGTGCCTGTAACACAGTAAGCCTTCCATATTTGTCTGCTAAGTGACTCACCCAAAGACCAGTTCTCCAAGCCTACTATCTGGCTGATAGTTCATATCATCCCTTAAAAACAAGGAAGATTAAAAAAAAAAAAAGTAGGGGGCGGGACTTGAATTTAAAAGGATAATAAACAGAAAACAATAAGGGAGATGAAAAGTACTCAAAATAAAAATCTAATTAGATCATTACAGATTATTCAAATGGGGAAGAAAAGACTTAAAAGAGACACATGCATTTTAAAAAAGAAGATGACTCTGGCTGCAATGCTTAAAGATTGGAGACAGAAAAAGATTGGAAGGAAGGTCAATAAGAAGCTATCTATTATTGTAGCCTAGGAAAGAAGGGAGGCCTGGACTGTTGTTCATGGTAACAACAGTAGGAATGCAAAAATGGATGTGGATTACCTTTGTGCTTTAGGCATCTCGATCAAGAAAAGTTCTCTTCAGATTGGATGGGGTGAAATGAGCATTGGTGTCCTGTCCCAAATGAGCATTTGATAAATATAATCAATGAATTAATTGAAACCAAAGCTCAATATGAATGAAAAGATTTAAGAGATTAACTGCTCTAAGTAAACCTCTAACAGAGTATAGAGCTCTAGATGAAATTACCGTGCAGCTGTTGGCAATTGCTCAGAAACTATGGAGAATGAGAGGGTGCTAGAAGACTAAACCAGGAAAAAATTGTACTGCTGTTCAGAATAAGAGAAAGGGGATTCTACCAGTGATGTGAAGTTAAATGTAACTCTAGACAAGATTCTATAATCATTACTGAGAGAAGTTGCTGAACACAGAAAAAGTACTAACCAACAACATATGCTCCTGGAAACCAGTATAGTCTCATTAAGGACAAATTAAGGACAAGTAATGACAGATTAATGCTCTTTTCCTGACAGTTATTGAACTGGCAGGATTCTTAAAATTTAGTATAGAAAAGTATCTGGGTTTTAGGAAGGCAATTGTTAAAGTTCCTTACATATTTATTCCTTGTGAAAACTTAGAAATATTTGAGATGGCTAATAATAAATTAGCTAGATTTCTAATTGGCTGAAGAACTTGAACCAAAGTTGTTTTTTTTTTTTTCTTAAATTAACCTTAAAAGAACTCTCTAGCAAGGCAAGAGCTCTGTTCTTAGTCCTATCTACTCAACATTTTAATAAGATTTACATGAAGGAAATGTCAGCCTTATCAAACTTAGTTTATCAAATCTATGGACAAATAAATATGCCTATTTATTGGATGACCAAATCAGGATTTTGTTTTTAAGTTGTGGATGTAAAAGGTGTTCTACAGAAAGTAACTTCATAAGGTGATCTGACCACAAATTCCCAAATGGGCAGGTCATGGTGAGTAGTCACTTCCTAGGCATATAACTTCTTTAGCAAAAGGTTTATCTTTGCCTTAAATGAGCCCTGCCCATTGTTTCTGTGCATCTAGGTTAACACACCTTTGAAATGCCTCTTTTCAAACCCCTCAAGTGAAACCACCCTCAAGAGAGCACATAATCTTGTTAATTATCCTGTAACCCAATCTCCACTTTGCTTTCTTCCCATCTTCACGTAATCTTCCTTCCTTCCCTCCTTAATTCCAAATGCATAAAAGAAGCTGAAAACTGTCATTCTGGGAAACATTTTTCTGTCTCTTGAGATCTTGCTTCTAGGCATATCCTCTGTTTGACTCAAATAAATTTTTATAAAAATTCTCTAGAGGTTTGGACATTCTTACATCTACAAAGTCAACAGACAGGAACCAATCTGACAAGATAAATTTAATACAGATAAATGTAAAGTCCTACCAAAAAATATTCTATTAAAGAATTGGAGAGCATGGACAAAATGACTCAAGAATTTTAGCTGATTACAAAATCAATAATAACAGGTAATGTATATAGCACTTAAATACCAGGGACCATTCTAAATGCTTTACATGTATGTGTTCATTTATTCTTTATAACAACCCCATGAGATAGGTGCTATTATAAGCCCCATATTACAGAGGAGAAAACTGAGGCCCAAAATGTTTACATAATTTACTTAAGGTCACCCAGCTAATAGATTGTAGAACCAGGATTTAAAACCAAGCAGGCTAGCCCCAGAGTTCGTCTTCTTAACTAGGACATTATTATGCATTAAGAGTGAGATACGGTTGTCAAAGAAGCAGGTCTGCTCTTAATCTTAAAGTATATGCTTTAAAAGCAGAGAGATAACTTATGGTCTCCTCTACTGGTTAATATCTAATTTTGAGTATCACACTTTGAAAAAGAATATGGATAAACTGAAGCAAATCCACAAATCAAAACAAAATCATTAGAAGAAATTAAAGACTGAGAATATTATGTCTAGAGAAAAAAATGAATCAGTGGAATTTAAGTATCTTCGATTATCTGAAAACCCACATATAGAAAAGTCAGTACTAGAACCTGTATAACTTCTAATTCAGTAAAGAAATAATTTATAAAAATTAGTTGTCCAAATATCTTCCCCATAGAAATTATGAAACTATAAATCGTCTCTCCAGAAAAAATATACAAATGCATGAAATTTTGCATAAATTTCCAACAGTTCGAAAGTCTACTTTTAAATCTACTCATGCTCCACCCCTAGAGTCATGTATCCTAGATTAAAATGAAAAGGCCAAGAATGAAGAGGTGAATACATTTAATAACCTTTAAAATTCATTACAGAAGCTAAGCAGGGTCGGGCCTGGTTATTACTTGGATGGGAGACCACTTAGGAAAACCAGGTGCTGTAGGCGTAGAAAATAAAAAAATAAGAGATTGTAAGATGACACAAGGTCCTTGCAATCTCTGAGGTCAACAAAGGGTTACCTTGCCTAAAACAAACAAACAAACAAATAAATAAAATACAATTCATTACAATTTAAAATTCTATGATCTAAAAAAACTCTCAGTTCTTTTGAGATACACTATGATACATATTACAAAAAGAGTTTAAATATGCCGACAGTCAAAAAAAAAGCTAAGTTTGTCAAGTGACACTATAAACAGACTATAAATTCATAGGTAGAAAGGCTTATAATTTAACATTTAAAAGAAATATGCCTAAGTTTAAAGATAAAAAATAAAATGCTAATATATTACTCAATACCTAATATTTAAAGGCCAAATTAGAAAGTCCCCCCTCTACTTTTAAAACTTCATCTTAAACTCTGTTTCCATCCTTTGTTCCTCGTTAACTGTTAAGGCTGACAGACCAAATGGACTAGAAGTCAGAATACTTCCATTCTAATTCACTTGCCATGAATTAATTTTGGCTTAGTCTGTCTCTTCACCATGACCTAAAAACTTTCATATATCTAAAAGGGCTTTAAAAGGTGAAATGCTATGTAAATATAAATTAACTCATGTATTATGTATAAAACATACATGAACAGCAAGAAAACGAAGCCAGTCTATCATGTTAAAAAAAAAAAATGTATATTCACATTTCAATTCCTAACTACAAAAAGCAATCTTTGAATCGTTTAGGGTATGTTTTAGTGCATAATTTTCATCCGCAAATGCTTTCCACATTAAGTATAAACACATCTGTACAACCAATTTCAAGTTGTATTGAGAGGACATAACTCAGTTAAGAATCTGGGCTGCAAAGGAAAAATCTGAGGGTGCCAGTGGACAACAAGAGTTGGGGGGAAAGTTACATGATCACAAAATGATAATTAAAGTATTACATACTTGAAAAATCTATTTTCTCTCTTAAACAACTAGAAATAAGGAGAATTCAAAAGTTAAGGGTTTGATAAGTCTTGAGCCTTTATTAACAGTACAAGCGCCACATTGCCGGAACTGCAACTGTCCTGCCAGAACGGTGCTACAGACACCATGTCTGCTATTAGACTAGACTCTAGTTCCAGGCACAAGATGTTCTAATAGCAAATGCACTGAGAGCCAATACACATTATGACAGAATCCAGGCTCTAGGCATTTGATTTTTCTCCTTGGTGCTACTTGAGAATGGACACTGCAATTAAAGATTTATTATAGTAATAGGATAGTGATAAAGCTTCAGCTAAATTACAGGCTAACCGATGAAATGGAAAGGCAACATGCACGATCAGATCAGCTAAATTATTTTCTATTTAATTTTGAACAAAGGTCATGATTACACTGTATGGAGGACAGATGAATAACTATTTATTAGGTGAAGACGATTTCAAGCCATTAAGAGAAAAGGAAAGTGGCCCAGAAAAAATTGGCTGTAGAAGTCAAACGAAAAAATACGAAACTAAGGTTTGGGGGAGAAAGGGTAAGGAAGATAATGAACTACTGACTTACTAAAAAGAGAGCAAGTAAGTGGGACAGGGTCTGAGCCCTCTGAGATAGAATGAGGAAGAGCAAAGTATTCAAAGGCTCAAAGGGAGCTTCAGCAGTGAATACGGAAAGGAATGAGACTGTTAACTCTTTCAATATTAAAAGATAAACAGTAGAAGGAACTTTTCTGAACCAGCATTCATGGTCATCAATAATAAAAATGTCTAACTCATGCAGGACACTTAATAAATCGTGAGCTTTGTTCTAAATGCGTTCCACAGATTAGTCCATTTACTTCTCGCAACACCCAGAATAGGCAGACAGTACTATTATACAGATGAAGAAACTGAGACCTGACAATTCAAGGTAACAAGCTGGTACCAGAGGCTGAGTGCTCATGCACTTAGCTGATCTCTCTGCGAGATCCTACAAAAACCTTTGTATTTTCTGTGCAAAGGGACCTTGGCTCTTTGGAATTTCTCGAAGTAGTCTGGGCCCAAAAAGTAATCCTCTACTTTAGAGAAAAGTTCCTTTATGGGGGATATAAGGTTCTTCCAAGCGCACAAAGCTTTAGAACTCTGAAAAACATCTGGTAGAGACAGATGGAGCGTGTGGTCATGAAAGGAGGAAAGTCAGAAAACCAGACTTAAAAGCCACTCTTCTCCCCCGAAGAAACAGAGAACACAGAAAGCAACCCTTCCTCTCCTCCACGAGGCGTGACTCAGGGACGCTGCCCACCCCCCCAATTTGCAGTGGGGTGGGCGTGAGGTGGGAGGCGCCCTCCGGTTTCCCACTCTCCTCCAGACACTCACGGGTTACTCGGCAAGGCCTGGGAGAACGCGTGGGAATAAACATATAGGACTCGGGGTGACACGGAGGCCCCGAGGCGCTGGGAGGGAAATCTGCCCAGGAGCACGCCGGGCCAGGTCTAGAGGCCCTCGGCACACTGGCCCGCGCCAGCGCCCCAGATCTTACCGCCGCGCGGCTGCAGAGGACGAGGCGGCCACGCAGGGCTGTTCTTCCAAGCCTGGGGCGCCGGTGCGTGGCGGCGGCCGGGTCCCGACCCGCTCACCCTCGGGGCAGGAGTGGGAGATCCGCGGCCTGCCCAGCCCAGACCCTGGAGTTCGAGGCCCCGGGACGCCGACCGTGCGCGCGCCCTCGAGCCTGCCCAAAGAAGAGTCAGGGCGCGCCCCGCGTGCGGAGCAGCGGCGGCAGCCGCAAGCAGGATCGCTGGCGGCTCCGTCCGCCCTCACCCGGCCCAGCCACTGCCCCGCTTCCCCCGCGCGAGCTTTGGCGGCGGAGCAGCACGATGAGCGCCGGTTGGCCCGCGGGATGAGTGACGTAAGGCGCCGCTCCCCGCGGATTGGCCGGGCCCGCGGTGCGTGCAAGGAGTAAACAAACCCCGCCCCCAGGCTTCCCAAAGAGAGGAGGGGACCCTGAGGTGAGGGGGCAGGAACTCTAGCGTTCTGCCCCAGCCCAGGGCTGCCCAGCAGAGAATCCCAGTGGGTCCTCTGCAGTTACCCCTCCATCTCGCTCCCCAGCCGCCTCCAGGGCGGACTTGCAGGCCTAAGGCCTAAAATTTATGGACACGCCCTTCGCCCCCTCCACTCCCCTGGGCTTCAGTGGGAATCTTAACTTTTCCATCTGCTCTCATCTCCCAGGCCGAAAGCAGGAAAACTACATCTCTTAGAAAGAGGGGCACTCAGGCGGTTACATCTCGGTCCCAGGCCATTGATGAGTCGCCCCCAGGAATCAGCGAGAAGGGGAATGGGGACGAGTGACTGTGGGGCCACGTGTGGAGCCAAGTGTGGGGCCCCCTGTAATTATTCAGACAATGGATTAGAGACTACTGAGATTGTGCGTTCTTCAATACCTAAGCAAATAAGATCCAAACCAGGCCAGGTCAACATGTCACATGGAAGTTGAAGAGAAAATGGCAGCCCATACCCCAAAATACCTGTCCATTTAAATATTAAAACATTTGTCTATTAATCCTGTGCCTACGTGAAAAATCATATGTGAGCTTACATTCTAGTGGAGTGGAAACTAATATGCAAAAGAAATAAGCAAAATGTAAACTATGTTACATGCTGATATGTGCTATGAGGGGGAAAAGCAGAGATGTTGGAGGCATGGCTTGTGTTAAGTAGGGTGCTCAGTGAAGGTGTAGGAAAGGTGTCATTTAAATGTATACCCAAAGGAGGTAGGGAGATGAGAGCACCTTTGGACCTTTCACTGGGGTAGGGTGGAGAGACACTTCCTGCGTCATCGTTCATAGAAAATGTCCTAGGAGTTTAAGAATGCCAAATGCAGTACTTGGGACTGATTCTAAAATGCAAAATCCCAATGGAGTGATGACCTTACATTGTCCAGTAATAAATCAGTAAGATTTATTTAATTTACACAGAAATGTTAAGGTTTCAATGTAACAAATACTTTTCAAACACTTTAAGCACAAAGATACAAAAATGAGCAAGACAGACAAAACCTCTACCCTCAAGAAATTCAGTCTAGCAGGGGAGACAGATTGTAAACCACCGCAGCACAATGTGTAAACAACCATAATAGAAGTAGACAAATATAGCGCATGGGCAAATAGAGGTCAGGGGCAGGGGGTTGAGGTGGGTAAGAGGTGTTATTAAGGAGCTATAACTCTCTCAGGATCTCTTTATCTAAAAAGAAAAAACTAAATTTTGGAGTAACACAATGGCTATCAGGGATTCTCTAACTTCTTTATAAGTTCTAAGGTGAGTGTCTGAAGATAATATTAAGCCGAAACATGAAATTATTAATATTTGGCAATTTTCATATGACTCAACTTACACTCTTGTAGAGTTAATGAGTATTTTGCTATGTAATGCATACAGTAAGTGTTCAATAAATGATGGCGATTATAACCATTTGATAATTATTACTTTAAAAAAATTATTTAAAAGTCAATGTTTCATAACACCTTCCAACATCATAAAATAAAATGGGCAATGGAAGTTCTAAATTTTCCATTTTGATCTAGCTGTGTTTGATCTAGCTGTTTTCCAGTTTGATCTAGCTGTGAATTTCCATGACCTAATCAGGATATGCTGTAAAAGACACTAAATGCTATTTTCACAGCAGGCCAAGAAATTCAGAATAAGGAACAGCTTGGTTTTGAAGCCAAAAACTGAAAATTCTCCAGGACAGAATAAATTGTCAAGTTGCTTCAGGGAGGAAAATTCATGTAAATCAATTTTTCATTCCCACTCACAGTTCCAATTTAGCAATTTGCACAATAGTCAGCTTTCTCTCTTCCTTCTTATTTCCCCATTAAGGGATCTTGTTTCCTTCAAAAAGAAAAATAAAGCTTCCACCGTCTCCAGTGCCAGAGAGTAGATGTCTGAAACATGACAGAACACTTATTGATTCAGCAAACACTTATTATATGCCAAGAACAGTGTAAAGCATTGGAAATGTGAACATAAGTACCCAAAGAGCTCTGTTCATGGGTGTTCCTTGTGCTTATAACAATCCCACAGTTCACCCACACCTCACCTACATGTGCTTTCTCATAAGCTTAAACGACACTTTCTCCAGAAAAGTTTCCTCTGACTCTCCATCTCCAGCTCTTTTCCCATTAAATTCTATTTGTCTTTCGAACATTCATCAAGCTTATAATTACTCATTTGGTATCTTTGTTCTGTTAGACTGTAAGCTCCTTGAGGTCCAGAGCCTTGTCATCCTGTTCACTATCAGTGCTTAAGAGAAGTTTGATAAGTTTTTATTGGATGGATTAGATTGCCACCACCCAGCACAGTTGGAAAGAAGAGAGAAGAACAAATAAATAGTCTCTACTTGTAAATATGACGACCAACAAAGAGAGGGCCATAAAAGAGACAGATTTGTTACAGTTAAACCTAAGGAATTTCCATGTTTGTGCCTCTCCTGGTGCTGGATGCTGCTCTCTGCAGATGGAGTTCATAGGACTTATGGGCCAGTGCCTCTAAAACTTTAATGGACACAGCACATTTGGAGGGCTTATTAAAATTTAGACTCTGAATCAGTAGGTCTGAGGTAGGGTGTAGTCTGCACTTCCAACAAGCTCCCAGCTGGTACTGCTTCATCAAACACCACGCTTTGAGTAACAAGGACCTTAGTGACACCTTTTTATCACATGAAACCATCTGTAATTGTCTGGACAGCTGCAGATATGACTTTTTTTTTTTAAAAAAAAAAAGTATCTTGTTTTCACACCTAATCCATCCAGTGACTGACAAAAGAAATAACACTTAAGAAAAAAAAATGTGTTAAATCAAGGCCTTGTCTTCCAGAAACAATCCTATTATGTGCAGTTTAATAACATTAATAGGGCAAAGTAGAATCAACACCAAGCAAGATGTTGCTTACTTTTGCATGTTTTTGAACTACAGATATTTGGATTCAAACTTTATTACTCATCTGCAAATTATATTTTTTCTCAACATTTTGTTTGAGGGTCATCTGTCTTGATGTAGTTAATTAATTTTCACTGATATAAGAATAACAAAATCTGTATAACCCATTCTCTTATTGATAGGCATTTGGGTTTTCTACCTTTATTTTTTAGTCTTTTGTTTTGAATATTCTTGTACACCTCTTCTTTGTACATGTGAAAGTTTCCATAGGGTCTTAGTTATGTACAGGGGTGGGAGTCAAAATATTTAACAACTGGTAATACACAACAGATCTTTGTTTTCCTTTCCCACTCGGAGACAAATTCTTATATGCAGGTGGTTCATTTTGGAAAATGATTCCAAACAACAGTAGCAGGGGTGAGGTAGAGTGCAGCATGAAGGAAGAAAAGTTAATCCAAGGATATATTACTGAGATGATCACTGCTGGAGGCCATTGAGGCTTCATGATGCAGGAGACTCTCCAAGGAACTATAAAGAGCAGAGCTCAGAACTCTCCACTTAAGAAATGGAAGAAGTTGTATTTATACACTGGCTCCCATCCCCACTGGGATCAACTCTAGCGCTTCTAGGTTTGACCATGGGTGAAAATTACAGAGTGGATTCAAATGAGTATTCTATGCTGGGAGGCAGAGAAATTCTAGCTCAGAAAACAGGAACTATGGGAAGGTGAGATGCTGTCAGATTACACCTGGGCCACTGATTCCTACAACTGGAATAAAAAACGGTGGGCCAAGAGGGTGTGAAGTAGGGCAAAAGGTGACCAACTCTGATATAAATAATTGAATAATAAACGGAGAATGCGAGACAGCTTTTCCTTACAGTAAAATCCCAAAGAATAATTGTAAAGAAATAATGAAAATAGGAAATCACCATGATTAGGCAAGTAGTACAGGAGTGATTGTTGTAAGCAGGAATCACATCTATGGATGCTAAAACTACTGAGTGAAAGATAGGAAACAAGATATTTATATGGTTTAAAAGTATCTCCTCATAAGATTATTAACTACAAAGTAGAAAAGAGTAACCATACGATGGAAAAACCTGGCAGACACCACCTTAATTGAGTATTCAAGGTTACCATCATCAGTAAGAACACGTGGTGATGTGCCTTCCTGATGAGCTGCATTGAGAAGTTCACATCACTTCTGCAGTTTTCCAACAAAAATTTAGAACCTTAATCTAATCACAAGAAGGTATCAGACCAACCCAAACTGAGGGACATTCTATAAAATAACTGCCAATATTCTTTAAAAAGGTCAAGGTCATAAAAGAAAGACCGAAGAACTGTCTGTCACAGGTTGCAGAAGACTAAGGAGACATGAAAATTAAATGCATTGTGGGACCCTGGATTGACTCCTGGACCAGAAAAAGGATGTGAGTTGTAAAACTAACAAAATTCAAATGAGGTCTGTAGATTAGATACTACTACTGCATAAATGTGGATTTCCTGTTTTCAGTAATTGTATTATAGTGATGTAAAATGTTATTTAGGGGAGGCTGGATGAAGGGGGACTTCCGTGTACTATTTTCACAACTTTTCTGTAAGTCTAAAATTATTTCAGAATAAAAAATTTAAAAAAATAAAGACTGAGGGATCCTATTGAAACATAGATTCTGATTCCGTAGATCTGGAATGAGGCCTGAAATTCTGCTTTTCTGAAAAGCACTCTGGTGAAGCTGAGGCTACTGGTCCCAATAACTTACTTGAGTAACAAGACTTTTTTCTTTTTGTTGTATTGAGGTGAAACTGACATAAACTATGCATATTTAAAGTGAATATATTGATGAGTTTTGACACATGTGTCTACCCATAAAACCATTACTACATTCAAGATAATGAATTCTTGTTGGGAGACAATTCTACGTGGCTCTCTCGTTTCTGCTTATCTTGTAAGTAGAGGCACCGAGGTTTTTGTTGTAGAATAGAGATAACGTCTCCCTCCAGAGTAGAGGGCAGTTTTGTTTACTGTTCAACATAATAAAAATACTTTCCTTGGGAGCAAGCACTGGGCAGGTTTACTTGCAGTCCATTACAAAAGACTCAGGTTTCTTAAGCTTGAGATTCCTCAGCTGTACCGCAGACCCACCGTGTGTACAGCATCAACCTGGACTAATCCACACAATAGTTGAGTGGCAAGGGGAACCAATACAAATATGAAGATCCTGATGTTTGCTGTGCCAAGAGTACTAAAGTTCTTAATCTCTGACTGAGGAGTCTCATATCTTCTGCCACTGTGAGAGGCTAACCTATTGATTTGTAAGTAGAGTACAATTTCAGATTTTTCTCAGTTCTTGACAGTGTTTGATGATGAAGCTGGGATAAGGACAAAGACAGGCCTTCTTGTAAGAGATGAGACGAGGGCCCCTGTGGGATGGTTAGATGATAAGAGAATTCCCTGGGATCTAGTAGCTAATATTCTTGCTCAAGTGATAGGGGAGGGAGAAGAGGAATTTAGCAAATTTAATGTATTTGCCTTACGATCTCCACCTCTTAATAGGTTCTGTTTCTAAATAATAGGTTCTTCTTCTAAATAACAAAAAATTCACTATTACTCCATATCATCCTCATTTCTTTTTTCCTATAATTTCTTTTACATGGCCAGATTCTTTAAAAATATTGCTATAAAATAGACAAATTTCAGGAAATCAGCTCCATGTGTCTCCATAATGCCCCCCCTTCCTTGTCTTTCTCATTAGACTAATGTTACTTTGAACTAAAATCAAAAGCAAACCTCTTCCTTTTTTCTAATAACTCAATGTTTATCATCCTTCACGTTTCCTACTATGAGGTTAGAGGTAATAATGGGCTCCTCTACAGTCAGAGAATGAAATCCCGATGGTCTGACTGATTCCTCCATCATACAGATGTCACTATATATGCGTGAGAACCCAAAGCAATGAACAGAGAAACACTAAATTAAAATGGCTTTAATACATATTATGTATAGCTCAATCATTCACTGTTTCATTGTAGTTTCCCAAATAATTCTAAATAATTTTCAGAAGAGATTTTTAACAGCTCCTAGGCTAATTCTATCATGTTAGTATTTGAAATTATCTTTCCTCCAGTCATTCTAAATCTTTCTAAAAATTTAAAAATACAGTATATTTTCACAACAAATTATACCATCTTTTCCCTACCACAAAGAATCCTCCTTTAGTAATTTCTTTTGTGCAAGAATGTAGAATAGAGACTAAGGGGCAGAAACAGGCTCTAAAGAGACAGGGTGACATAAAACCTTTCTTCTCTAACTACATTAAGCCCAAATTTATCTTGAGTCACAACTGTAGTTAACATATGCTTATTTCTCTGTGACCCTGAGGTACAGAAACCAAAACAGAAAATAGTATTAAATAAGAATTTCTAGGTACAATTAAAAACACATTCAAAAGTTAAAGTAGATAAAAAGGTAAAGGAAAAATTCACAGACACATGAAAAATATTTCTATTGTTATGCATCTTAGATTTTATCTACAGATCTTAACAATGGTTTATTAGGTTCTCAATGATTATTTAATAAAACTATAAAATTCATAAAGAACACTAGAGAAATAAGATTATCAATTTACTGATGCATGTAAATTAGAATCTATATTTATTGTCTTGCACAGATAGGAAAATTTTGTATTAATTTTCCACAAAATCACTCTGAAACATTTACACAAATCAGCTTATTTTATTTATTTTATTTTTATTATTATTTTTTAGGTGAGGCAACCCTTGGTTGATCTCACAGAAATTCAAGGACCTTGTCAACTTACAATCTCTTATTTTTAAAATTTTTTTATGCCTACAGCACCTGATCTTCCTAGGTGGTCTCCTATTCAAGTACTAACCCAGCCTGACCCTGCTTAGCTTCCTAGATCAGACAGGATTGGGCTTGTTCAGGGTGGCATGGCCATAGAGAAATCAGTTTATTTTAAATAAAAAAATTAGAAACATTATGATAGCTATGTACAAAATATATATATTTGTACAGTCTACTTAACATTCTAAGTAAAGGTAGCTGAAATGTTTTTGCTATTATACAGTATTAGTACCACACTGTAAGTTACAGAAGGAATATGAGAACCCTTCCACTCAGCACATGTTCAAATGTTATATACATTTTGCCTAGAAGGATTTGAAAATCCTCCTTAGTGACTTCTTAAGTCACCAGACTGATTTTTTTAAAGTTTAAATAAAGATATTCATTTAAAGATATAGCTAATTTAGCAAACAACCCTATTAAGTAAATGGGCAAAAAAGATGAACAGACATTTCACTGAAGAGGATAAACAGATGGCAAAAAACACATGAAAAGATGTTCAACATCATTATTAGAGAAGTGCAAATTAAAACCACAATGAAAAACCACACACCTATTGCAGTGGCTAAAAATAAAATTGTCCAACACCAAATGTCAGTTAGGTTTAAGATTAGTGTTAAATTTAAGGTTAAGGGAAGGGTTAGGTTTAATGTTAGGGTTAGGGTTAGGGTTATAGTTAGTTTTAGGGTTAGGTTAAGTTTAGACTTATGGTTATGCTTATGGTTAGGGTAAGAGTTAGGTTTAGGTTTAAGGTTAGTTTTAAGGTAAGAGTAAAAGTGACAGGTTTAGGTTTAAAGTAAAAGTTAGGGTTAGGAGTCAGGGTTAAGTTTTGATGTGAGAATTAGTGTTAGGATTATATTTGGGGTTATTTTTAGGATTATGATTAAGATTAGGGTTTGGTTTAGGGTTAAGGTTAGAGTTAGGTTTATAGTTAGGGTTATGGTATAAGTCATTTAAATTATGGTTAGGTTAGGTTTAGGTTTAGATCTAGTTTTAGGGTTTGCATTAGGGTGAGGGTATAGGTTATAGATAGGTTTAGGTTTAGGGTTAGGATTAAGGTTAGGGTTAGGATTTGAGGCTGGGGGTTGTGTTAGTGTTAGGGTTAGGATAAGATTAGGATTAGGTTTAAGGTTAGAATTAAAGGTAGGTGTAAAATTAAGGTTATTGTTTAAAGTTAGGGTTAGATTTAGGATTAGGTTAGTTTAGGGTAAAGGTTATTGTTAAGTATAGGATTAGGAAATTGGTTAGGTTTAGAGTTAGATTAAGGGTTAGGTTTAAGTTTAGGCTTAGAATTATGGTTCGGATTAAGTTTAGGTTAAGAGTTAGGGTATGGGTCAGGTGTACAGTTATGTGATTTTAGGGTTACAGACAGGGATGGGGTAGAGGTAGATGAAGGGGTATGTTTAGGGTCAGGTTTAGGGTTAGGTTTAAGTTTAGGGTTAGAATCAGGTTTTGTTTGGAGTTAGGATTAGGTTCAGGGTATGGTTTAGTGTTAGTTTTAGGGTTAGGTTTATGTTTATATTTGAATTTCAGTTTAGAGATCGGGTTAGGGTTAAAGTTGGTGTTAAGGTTTAGATTATAATTAGTTTTAGGTTTAGGTTTAGGATTTAGTTTAGGGTTAAGTTTATTATTAAGGTTAGATTTAGGGTTTGGTTTAGGGTTAGTTTAGTTTTAGGATCAGGGTTATAGTTAGGTTTAGATTAGATTTTATGTTAGGGTTAGGAGTATGTGTAAGTTTAGGTTTAGAATTAAGATGATGGTTAAGCATTAGGTTTAGTGTTTGATGTTAACGATAGTATTAGAGTTAGGGTTGAGGTTAAAGTTAGGGTTAAAGTTATGCTTTGGGTTATGTTTTGGCTTGTTTTAAGGTTAGAATTAGGGTTAGGGTTAAGTTTAGTGTTTAAGTTAGGTTTAGGGTTATGGTTAGGGTTATGTGTAGGGTTTGTTACTATTAGGGTTAAAATTATGGTTAGTGTTAGTTTTAGTGTTAAGGTTAGGTTTAAGATTTGGGTAATGGTTATGTTTAAATTCATGTTTAATTATATGGTTAGAATTAGGGTTAGGATTACATTTAGGATTTAGGTTAGGGTGAGGGTAAGGATTAGGTTTTAGGGTTAGATTTAGTGTAGAGATAGAGTTTTATTTCTTTCTGATATTACATTATTTTGTTTTTGCTTATTTTTCAAATTTTCTATAACATAAAGTTTAAAAGTTGAAAAAGATATAAACGGGGTAAAAAACAAGTTGCAAGCTAGGAGACGATATCTGTAGGACATAAAATTGACAAAGCATTAATATTTCCAAAAATTTCCAAAATTCCTAGTCCTTAAAGGCACCAATATCATTTCTCATTATCCCACATAATAATCTTATCTATTTGCAGTATGACTTGGACTGGTTACTTCATGAAGTTATAAAGGCAAGGAAGGAATTTTCTACTTTTCTGGTTCTCCTATGAGAATCCAAGAGCTGCTCTGAGTTGTCACCAGCCTGTCCCTGTCCAAGAAGCTCTGAGCCAAGCCACCCTACTTTGGATTATTTTTCTGGGCTACATGCCTTAATCCGTGCTCCTTAATCCGTTAATTTGCAGAACGTGAGAACTCACTCATTCCCTTGCATTTCTTCCCTACTTCCCTACTCATTCTAAATAATGCAATTTTCGGTTCTTCAGCCTTTCATATTTTTTTCATTTGTATTTATCTAAAAATATTCTTAATATTCTTAATGATCTCTAATATGTGCCAGATACTGAGTGAGGCTTTCAAGAATACATTTCTTTTTGTTTTCATTTTTTAACAGCTTTATTGAGGTGTAATTGATATCCAAAAGACTGCACATATTTAATGTATATGATTTGATGGGTTTGAACATATGCCTATACCTGTGGAACCAGGATAAATTTGTGAACAAAATATATGCAGTCACTGCTTTTATAATGCTCATAGCCTAATAGAGGAGCCAGACATTAATAAAATATTCACACAAGTAAACATCAAAAATAAATATGATAAATGCCATGAAGTACAGATGCAGTATATAAAGGACAATACATCAAGGGTACTATAGAGATTTTGAGGATTAGAGACAGGTGTAGAAGCGCAAAATGTGGTGTTTGGACATCCCAGAAAGTGTGCACCTCATGCAGTTCGACAAGGAACCTAGAAATAGATGATTTGAAGAGGAAACCATAGGCTATACCATTCTAGAAATTAAGTGAGTCAGAGAGCACTGTAGGTACCTATAGGTGAGAGCTATTTCAATTCCTCACTGAAAAACCATCCTCCTCATGCCCTTCACTCCATGTAATTCCGTAGAGCTGACTCCACCACTGAATTCAAGAGGAGGACATGTAAACAGGACAAAGCTGGGAAGTTTATCTCATCTATATGGACTGATTCACAGATAACCACATGAACCAATCATGAGCCTATCAGGGAAATTAACTTTGTATTACGTTCTGAAAAAAAGATTATTTTCTCTTTCAGCCAGGTATACCTCTTATGAGGGCATAGGAATTGGTCTTGCCCCAATCTGAAGCCTGATTCTAAAGCCATTACAGAGGCACCAAGATTTCCAAACCTACCAAGCCCAAGGTTATGATAATAGAAAACAAGAATTCTTCAAGTGGATTATTAAGTGTAATTGTAAGAGGGGCCCACCTTTCCCATTTGGTTCCCAGATCTGTGTACTCCAGCTTTGTGGTAAGCAGCTCCATACACTGAATATGCAATACAGTGTATGTACGGCAACATCCCAAGCCCACAGGGTTTTGAAAGTTCATAAATGATTATGTCGGCAGAAGAGCTATGGGCAGGGAGATCAAATCCATACTCAGAATATGTCTACCCCAGTGAATAAAGCATCATCTTCCCCCCACCATAGGAGAGGTCAATATATTCAACCTATCATCATGGAATATTTCCATTTCAAAAACTTAATATCAACTTCCATGTTGGAAAGCTGGGTACATATAAGAGGTGGTAGCCACCCAGTCTTGGTGAGTGGAATATCATGATGTTCACTTCACACAGAGCCTCCATCCCTGCTGCCATGGCCATTTTGTGCATGGTCATAATGAATATGAAGGAGGCAGAGAAAGCTAAGTGACATTCACAGGACACATCATATATCTGATTTGCTCTGATGATGGTGCCTCTGTGGGCATTTGTGTGGTAATGCCTATCTTCATATTCTGCCTATTTTGTGAGGTTGATTTTCATATCTACCCCAAGACCTCCTATTTAGTGATTTTCCAAGGACTCGATCAGCAAAGGCAAACTATTAGCCACTGCCCATGAATCATTGTAGATCAACCCCTCAGGCCGTCTCATCTTCCATGTGAAGTGTCCAACCAGATGTACCACACGAGTTCCATCTAGTATT
>NW_011888816.1:5862007-5938309 GCF_000151845.1 Pteropus vampyrus | reverse complement strand
CCATCCCTGCTGCCATGGCCATTTTGTGCATGGTCATAATGAATATGAAGGAGGCAGAGAAAGCTAAGTGACATTCACAGGACACATCATATATCTGATTTGCTCTGATGATGGTGCCTCTGTGGGCATTTGTGTGGTAATGCCTATCTTCATATTCTGCCTATTTTGTGAGGTTGATTTTCATATCTACCCCAAGACCTCCTATTTAGTGATTTTCCAAGGACTCGATCAGCAAAGGCAAACTATTAGCCACTGCCCATGAATTATTGTAGATCAATCCCTCAGGCCGTCTCATCTTCCATGTGAAGTGTCCAACCAGATGTACCACACGAGTTCCATCTAGTATTTCTTTTCACCACTCTATTTCAGAGGCCACTGATGTGATGCTGTAGCACAATTGACCACTTCCAGCTGTTGCAGGCAAATCATGAAAATCTATCTATGAATCAGGCCCTGGATTTTTTTCCCCATGAGACTGTAGGTATGAACTGAAGAAGAGAAGGTAACGCATGAGAAAAAATTGTGAGAGAATTGTCTGATCTCCCAACCCATAGTTTATTTGTGCCTTTCAAAATGATGTGGGCCCAAACTTGTATATATGCCAAATCAACTTATAGTTTTTTACATGCAATTTTGTGGTTAGGGGATCCTATTATGCGTAGTCCGTGGTAAGAAGTTCAGGTCACTTGCTTTCCCATGACCAGGTATTTAGTCACTCCCACTGTTCACGGGAAGCAGGAATAACTTTTAAAATGGAGAACAGAGGAAAGCGATAAAAGGCTCACTCCTTATGGTCAGCACTATGATTCTATTGTATGATTTGCCAGTGGAATCCTATAGCAATCTGCCAAATACCTCTGATATAATTCAGTTTTCTGGTGCAACTTGCTCCTGTTGCTGAGAATTTTCTTTCCCTGAGTCCTATTCCAAACTTATAAATTACCTAGTACATGGATTGGCACAGCATGTCCGAAAGTGAAATATGTTGCCTCCAAAATCCTGAGGCCCATCAAAATTATATCTCTTTCTTAGCTGTGCGTAGTACAAAAGGCAGCGACTTGTCTCTCGCTTTCAAATGAATATCCCAGAATTTTGTATTTAGAAACTCCAACCACTTTTGACAATACCACTGAATTTTTATAGATTTATCTCCCACCATCTGCCACACTTAATTGTCTTAGTAAAACATCTAGAGTGCTCCTAATGCTTGCTCACCAGATTCCATTAGCAAAGTGTCATGAACCAACAAGATAATCTGGGGCATGTAAAGATGAACAAGTTCACCCAGACTTTATTATCATAGAGAGGAGGAGAATGGATATAGCACTAAGGCAAGAGAATAAAGGTAACTGTTAACGCTGCCATATAAATGCAAACTTTAACAAATTTAATCAATTGGAATAACGCATCTGCAAAAAATACGGCACATGCTTGGATCAAACACTCCCACACCCTGCACTACAGCTGCCCCAGCTCCACCAGCAGCCGCCTGCGCTCAAGCCTCTGGTGCCTGGAATCATACCTACAAATTTCATCACCACATGATCATATTTACCATAACCTTTTGTCATTCTCCATTACCCACTGCCAAATAGTCACGCAGTCCCTAAGCAGCAGCATGGTGGCTCACAGGGCTGCAGGGATCACTTATGCAGCTGTAAGGGTGGCTTGCCACATTTCCATAGTCAATCTGTAGGGATGCAATAAGCCCATATGGATTCAGGCAAGATCAGCATGTTTATTATAAAGGATATTTTATTATTATAAATTGCACAAATAAATAGCCGGATGAAGAGGTACATAGGGCGAAGTCTGGAAGAGTCCTGAGCATAGAAGCTTCAGTGCCGTGGCGCTGGGTAGAACCACCCTCCTGGCACATGGATGTGTTCACCAATTTGGAAACTCCCCCCATTTGGGGGCTTTTATGGAGGTTCCACTATTTAGGCAAGATTGATTAAATCATTGGCCATTTGTGATATGAACAATTTAAACTTGATCTCATCCTTTTGAGGAATTTTTCCTTTCAATTATCTTTTAATATTTCTAAGTGTTCCCTTTTTAAAATATCTACTTGTACTTGATTTATTTCTGCTTGCTTTTGTCCTTTATTGGGAGAAAATCTTTTTAAAAAAACAGCTTTGTTGAGGTATAATTGACACACCATGACCTGCACATATTTAAAGCATCCAATTTGATAAGTTTTGACATATGTATACACCCATGAACCATCACGATTAAAATAATATCATCACTTCCAAAAGTTTCCTAAATCCTCTCTTCCCTCCTGATCCAACCTTATCCCCAGGTAACACCTGATCTACACTCTATCGTTTGCACTTCATAGAATTTTTATAGAAATGGAATCGTATAGCATGTACTTTTTTATAAATCTGGCTTCAAATATGTTGTATCAACGTTTTATTCCTTTTCATTGCTTAATATTCTACTGTATGACTATACTATAATTTGTTTTTCCATTCACCTGTTAGTGGACTATTCAGTAGTTTCCAATTTTTTGGTTATTACAAATAAAACTACTATGAAAGCTCATGTATAAGTTTTTATGTGGACATATGCTTTTATTTCTCTTGGATAAATAGGTAGGCATGAAATGTCTGGGTCATCTGGTGGGTATATAAAAACTGCCAAACAGTTTTCCAAAATAGTTTTGCCATTTGTACATGATTCTTTTCTTCCTGTAATTTTTTTTTTAAATTGAGGTGAAATTCACACAACACACAATTATTTTCAAGTGTACAGCTTCGTAATATTTAGTGCATTCGCAATGTTGTGCAACCACCACCTCTATCTCTAGTTTCAAAAGTTTTCATCACCCTAAAACACCTATATCCATTAAGTAATCACTCCCAATCTTTCATCTCTCCCTACCGCCCCTGGCAATCACTAATCTGCTTTCTACCTCTTTGCATTTGCCTATTCCAGACATTTCATATGAAAGGAATCACATACGACCTTTTTGGTCTGGCTTCTTTGACAGCATGTTTTTGAAGTCTGTCCATGTTGTAGCATGTATCAGTACTTCATTCCCTTTCATGTCTGAATAATATTCCATTGTATGTATATACCATGATTTGTTCACCCATTTACCCGCTGATGGGCATTTAAATCGCTTCCACCTTTGGCCACTGCAGAGTGCAGCTGTGAACATTTATGAGTGACTGTTTTAAATTTTTCTGGTATGTACCTAAGAGTATAATTGTGGGGTAATATGCCAATTGCTTAATTTTTTGAGGAACCTCTGATATATTTTCCATATCCTTACCAACACTTTTCCTTTTTTAATTTATAGCCACTCAGTGGGTGTGAAGTGATATTTCACTGTGGTTTTGATTTGCATTTCCTTAATGACCAATGATTCTGAATACCTTTTCATGTTTGCCATTCGCATTATCTTCTTTGGAGAAATTATCTACTCAAGACCTTTGTCCATTTTTAAATTGGGTTCTTCTTTTTTTTGAGGAGTATGTTGTAAGAATTCTTCAGACATTCTACATACTAGAGCCTTATCAGGTATATGATTTGGAAATATTTTCTCCCACACTGTAGACTGTTGCTCGTGCTTTTGAAGGTCAATCTAAGAATCCATTGCCAAATTTCTTGCTTTTATGTATGTTGCCATTTTATCTACTTATTTACTTAACTGGAATTTGAGTTGAATTTCATTCGATTACTGCCTAGTTTCAAGATTGGCAAGCTCATCTTGAATGGAAGATTTTTGTTGCTGCATTCATTTAGAAAACTTGGGCCTCTACTCTAGCACTCAGCATTAAGTGTATGCCTGAGATCTCCAATAAAGTAAGAAAACGAGGGATGTTATAGATCTAGTCCAGGAGTTAGAGGATAGCAATTTTGTTGAGGCTTTTATACCATTTGCAAAAAATATTAAACTCTGACTGCAGCCACTATGGAAAACAGTATGGAGGTTCCTCAAAAAATTAAAACTAGAACTACCATATGATTCAGTAATTCTACTTCTGGATATTTATCTAAAGAAAATGAAAATGCTAACTCAAAAGATATATGCACTACCATGTTCATTGCGGCATTATTTACAATAGCCAAGATTGTAAATAAGTGTCTAACAACAGATGAATGGATAAAGAAAATGTGCTACATGTGGAAATATACATATATTTGGAATATTATTGAGCCATAAAAAATAAAATCTTGCCATTTGCAACAACATGGATGGACAAGAGCATTATGCTATGTGAAATAAGTCAGACAGAGAAAGACAAATACCACATGACCTCACTTGTATGTGAAATGTAAACAAAACAAAATAAAAATAAGTTCATAGATAGAGAATGGATTAGTGGTTGTCAGGTACAGGATGTGAGAGGTGGGAAAAATGAATGAAGGGGGTCAAAAGGTACAGACTTTCAGTTATAAAATGAATAAGTTACAGGGATATAATGTACAGCATGGTGACTAATTTAAAATTTCTCATCACAAGAAAAAAAAATCTGAAACTACGTATGGTGACGGATGGTAACTAGACTGACTGTGGTGATCACTTTGCAATGTATGGAAATATCAAATCATGCTGTACAGATAAATAATGTTATATGTCAACTATAATGCAATTAAAAAAACTTGACTATATTAAAGGTTGCAAGAACATAAATAAACGAAAAGAATTCTTGTTTACTGTTGGTGGAAGAATATAAATTGGCAGAGCAACTTAGAGAGAAACTTGGAAAACCAAATTACACTGAAAATGTGCACACTCTACAATTCAGTGATTCTATTTCCAGATATATTCCCCAGAGTAGGTATCTGTGCTCAGGGAGATTGTACAAGATGCTCCTACCCGCATTACTCTCACTAGGTATTAATTAGAAATTATAGAAAAATGGAGAAAATAAAGTATAAACTTACGACAGAATGCAATATATTACTCAAAATGATCCAGAGCTGCATGTTATCAACAGACTTCCGAAATAACGACAAATGTTAGCTGCAGAAAAATGTGTCTAGTATGCCACTGTCAAACTTTTTAAAAATTAAGTACTGGTCACAGGTAAATGTGTTAAAAACAGACTGGAAGGTGCACAACTATGCTCAGACCAGCATTATTCACAATAGCCAAAAGGTGGAAACAACCCAAGTACCCACTGACAGGTAAATGGATAAGCAAAATGTGGTTTATACACATAATGGAATATTATTTGACCTTGAAAAGGAAGGAAATTCTCATACATGCTATAACATGAATGAACCTTGAGGACATTATGTGAAGTGAAATAAGCTAGTAACAAAGAAACAAATACTATATGACCCCACTTATAAGAAGTACCTAGAGTAGTCAAATTCACAGACAAAAACTAGAATGGTGGTTGTCAGAGCCTGGGGCAGGGAGTCAAATGGAGAATTCGTATTTAATGGGTATGAGTTTCAGCAAGTTCTGGAGATGGATTGCAGTCGAAGTTATACAGTGTGAATGTATCTAATACTATGGAACTGTACACTTGAAAATGGTTAAAATGGTAAATTCTGTTATATATATTGTACCATAATTTTTTGAAAATCATAAAAATGTAGATTGGAAGGATACACTAAATTATGACAATAGTTACCTTTGGAAGATGCAGAGAACAGGAATGAGATAAAGACAGACTTCAATTTGATCAATCTTTTAAAATAGCTTTTCCCATCAGCCTTGATTTTAAACTTTGAGCTTTAATTATAGCTGTCTTACATAGCCACTATGTGGCACACAGCAACTGCTTGGCTTGCACCTCCATGACCAGAGGTAACGAGAAGTGGTTAAACACTTCTCTTTAGTATTTGCTTCTAAACTTTTTATTATGGAAATTTTCAAATACGTATTACAGTAGAGTGATTCAATTACCAGCTCATAGAGATCTCTACTTGTGTGTTCTTAATGCCCTATTCTGATGACTTAAATGCTCTTTTTCTCCATGCTTCATCTGAATAAAGGAGAAAGTCTATCTACTTATATCAGACTGACAAGTGATATCCAAAAGTAACATTCTGGGCACAGCGGATGTTGAGATTAAGTGAAACTATCTAAAAATGCATGACTTTTCTTTAGTTCTTCCAGGTGAAAGAGGAACATTTCACATAAGGTCTATGTCCTAGTAGTTTGAGACATTATGGTTTACCAAGTATGTTATTAATTAACATCTATACAGTCATAGAATTTACTCTATGGTCTAAAATTCAACATTTTAGTAAGCTGCAACACAAAATAACAAAGGACAAAAACACCTTTAGACAGTTAGCATTTCCAAATCAGTGTGCCCTCAAGTTGCTTTGTTTCCATTGCTGCTGTTCTTTAAAAATGATCGCTTCTGCGTTTATCTTTACCTTTTTAGCCTGTTGAAGATTTTTGCTTACGAAGATACATGGCATTTTAAAATAAACTAAAAGAAAATGTGGTGTATACATACACAAACACACTGGAAAACTACCTAGCCATAAATAAGAATGAAATCTTGCCATTTGCAACGGCATGGATGGACCTCGAGGGCATTATGCTAAGTGAAAGACAAAGACATACAATCTCACTTACATGTAGAATCTAAAAAAAAAATCCAAAAAAACCCCAAACCAAGCTCATAGAGAACAGAGGGGTGGGGGATGGGAGCTGGGCAAAATGGGTGATGGGGGTGAAAAGGGACAAATTTCCAGTTGGATATAATGTATAACTATAGTTAACAATACTGTATTACATATTTGAAAGTTGTTAAGAGAGTAGGTATTAAAAGTTCTCATAAGAAAAAAAATTCTGTCACTATATATGGTAATGGGTGTTAACTAGACTATTGTGGTGATCATTTTACAATGAATATAAATATCAAATCATTATGTGGTTGTACGCCTGAAACTAATATAATGTTATATGTTAATTACACCTCAGTTAAAAAAAAAGAATTATTCAAACTCGATTCTAAAGCATAATCTCCATTGCTTATGCAGTGGCACTTATCACCAAGTTGTTTTTCCACTGAAAACTGTGAAAGGATGGAATCTTTTGTCTAATCAAGTAGGCTTGGACAAAGACAGCTTGTGAGTTTCTGCTGTAAGTTACCACGGCTAGAAGAAAATAACCTACCTTGAGAATACAGTGCCATCATGCAACACCCATTCATTCCTCTACTTCCTAATAAATGCTGACTTCATGCAAGCAGGTACCGTACAAGACTCATTTTCCTGTGGCCCTAGGACTTGGACCTATAAAGACTTCCTGAATGCATAAAATGAATGAAACCCATGACACATTCACAAAGCAGTAAGATCTTGGTGGTGATCAAAATTTTCACTGACAAGAAGTGTTTGTTAAATGTGCAAGGCTCTATCTTAGGATAAAAGAAGTCACAGGGGCCCTTCACAGGGCTGTCACAGCTCTCAAACTTGGGCAGCTCCTGGTTCTTGGCTCTTAACCAAGTATTTGAAAAGTTCTGGGTATAGACACCACAGTTCTTTACCTCTGACAGCTCAGCACTACAATTCTTCACATCTAACTGTACATTCAAACTTTAATGTGTTGTTACCTTGTTCTCTGGTGCGGTTGGCAGCCTTCTGATTTGCAGGTCCTTGTGTCCTTCCTCGAGGGTGAGCTGTGACTCACTTCTAACAAATAGACTATGATAAAGTGAGAGAATGTCATTTAAGATGAATTTACAAAAAGGCTCTCACTCTATCTTGTTCTCTTGCTTCCTCTGATGGAAGCCACCTGCCATGTTGTGAGCTGACCTAAGGAGAGGCCCATGTGACAAGGAACTGAGGGATGGTTCTGATCAGTAGCCAGTGAGGAACTGGGGCCCTCAGTCTAACAAACCACAAGTAACTGAATCCCGCCCCAAACCACCTGAGTGATTTTGGAAAGCCTCTCAAGGCTTGAGATGACTGCAACCCTGGCCAACAAATCAATCACAGTGTGAGAAACATGTCAAGAGGCCAAGACCCCTGATCATCAGAGGACACAGGTAAGCCATATTGAGTCCTGACCAACAGAAATCGTGAAATAAATGTTTGAAGCTGCTACGTTTTAAGATAACTTTTTACACAGCAACAGATAACCAATACACCCAGAACAAATGAATCATTACTATATTACAGCCTGAAAACTGTCTAGCAGTTACCTTGGGCAAGTTACTTAACCTGCAGGGGCTTTGGTTCCTTATCTTCAAATGAAATGAGAAGAGCCTTCCCCACCTCATGGATTAACTGTTAACAGACTCAAATTGGTTTACCAGTATCTTCAAAGAGAAGTCTTAATCTAACTTTTCATAATTTGTATATCCTTGTATCAAAAACACTTTTAATTAGTAATAAGGAAGGACACATTCAAAATCAGGTAAAAATCATGTTTTCCTTTTAATTGACCACTTAATTCACAGTTTCCTCTCTTGGCTGCTACTTTGGTAACAATTAGGTCCCCACCTCTCAAGAACATTGCATCTGAACAGGCTGAGACTGATCCACTGGGAACACAGGCCCTGAATCAGGGCTTCTGGAATAACAAGAACAACAAAAACCAGCCTTTTTCTTCACTTAGAAAGGGACAGTGAGTCAGAGGGTCGAAAGCTCCATTTTTCAAAAAGAAAACCTGGAGCTCAATGTAAAAACGGAAACCAAAATGTATCAGAAAATGAAGTATAGTGCTTTCTCATATACTCAAGGTCAAGATGGTTTTTGAGAAATAAGTATCTGATCACCTGGCCTCTTGTATGAATGGCTCCACTCCAGCATTTTTAAAGGAAGATGTTTTTGTTTCTATTTCATTTCTTGAACTAGGTCTAAAATCTCCTAAAAGGGAGATAATGAATCAGAATAAATCAGCTCACACACAAGAGATACTCCTAGATAGATTTTTCGTTGCTGAGAATATTCAGCACATTATTTCAAAGTGGCAAAATTCAGGGTAATCTGAGAAGAGAATTCAAAAGCAGCAGCTACATTCACTGATAGATTTTGTGAGACACACATACAAACAACCCCATTTTTTTCAGTGTACATGTCAAGAGGCCAAGACCCCTGATCATCAAAATAAGTTATTTTGTACATTACAGTGCACAGAACAATAGAGGGAAAGACACTTTCTTAAAGAGTGATGGAAAGGCATTTGCAAAAGGTTCATATCACTCTGAGGTGGAAGGCCTGAAGCCCAGTACCACACGGCCTTCATTAGCTTGACCCCTCCTCTTCTTTGGTTGCAGTAGCCTTAGTGGGAGCTACCTCCTCTAAACGTTCTGCTGGTTTCTTCTCTTCCTCCTCCTCCTCTTCCTCATCTTGGGGATAAAGGTCCGGGTACTTCTGCATGCATTCCTGCATGGCCCGGAACTGGTCTACACAGTCCGATCCCTTGACATCCTCCGTGCTATAGTGGAAGCAGGAAAAGGCTGACTTGAACTGTTCCCCACAGGGGCCACTGGCCATTCCCCCAAGGCACGGGCAGTTCCAGTTAATGTCTCCATTTGGCAAGATCAATCCTGGAACAGGAAGATAGACAAGTAAAATGTGAGAGATTGTTCTAGAGGTTTCAGAAAAAGCAAAACCAAGTCCAGTCCCCATAAGTCACTCAAGATGTGGAGAACAGTTAAGAATTGTTGCCTGGCAGGCACTCACCTGTGGACCTACCTCTTCGATTGGGTTCAAATGCCTGGTGCAAATCCAGTGTTCCTGGCTCAGTTGGAGAGAAGCCACCACTGACAACTTTCTCCATGTGCAAAACTGATCTATATTCTAGGCCACCACCTAGTGCTGTGGCTGTGGCTATGCTTCAAGAACTATGTACTGGAATCCATTTAGTCCAAAGTAGAAGCCATCACTTGGATGGTTAATGAGAAAACCTTTTTAAAGCCCAAACACTTTAAGGAGCTGATATACTGATTTCTTCCTTCCGATCTCTGCTTCCGCCTCATGGGCTCTGCTCCTGATGCCCTTCTCACTCTGTGGCTGCTCTCAGAAGCTCAGCACAGTGTGAGGACAGGTGAAAATGAGGAGGTTGCTCTTTCTGCACCGACTGGGAAGATGTCCAAGATATATTGTACAAGGAAAAGGCCAGCGGCATATCACAAGAGTAGTGTGGTTTCACTCTTGTAAAAATGAAAAACTTAGAGGAATACTAACCATAGTAACCAAACAGTTAGACTATATATATGTGTTGGGGAGGGGTTAGGGTTTCAGATGGATTTTCATTTTCAATATTATTCAGGCCCCTAACTTTTATGCCTTTTATTATCTTTGAACCTTGTCCACATCTAAATAGTATTTCCTGGTTTTCTAAAATGCTTTTAAGATGATGACTCATTTTCAACTTTGTGACAGACATGGACAGAAATATGACTTGTACAGAAGTCTCTTACATGAGTTGATTCAGAGGCTGAGAACATTCTTTAAGAAAGACTCTTGAGTGTCCAGTGAAATTACACGAATTTTTACTCCAGAGCAGTCTCCAGATCTGGTGCTCTGAGCTAGTGTCCAAAGTCCTAGGCCCAGGCTGAACCCTGTCTACTTTTAGCGCAGGAAGCTTTAGGAATCAACAAATCTGCGGTTGCAGGTTCTTCCCAATAAAACAGGTTAACAGTGGAGATGGAAATGGAAACTAGCAGGCAGTTCACCACTAGCATCATAGACAGCTGCAGTGCACGTTTTCATGTATTAATCTACATGTGGTAAATCATCTAATCTTTTTGGCAACCTTCTGCAGTGGGTACTACTAACATGAAGTTTCTGGGGTTCACTGGGGTCCAAGTCAGGACTATAGCCAGGGCCCT
This sequence comes from Pteropus vampyrus, assembly GCF_000151845.1. Taxonomy (NCBI): domain Eukaryota; kingdom Metazoa; phylum Chordata; class Mammalia; order Chiroptera; family Pteropodidae; genus Pteropus; species Pteropus vampyrus. Next base: position 5,927,540 of record NW_011888816.1, on the reverse strand, counting down.
TAGGATTCCCAGAGACCATGCTCTTTGCCTCACATCGTGTGACCTCTCCAGACTTTGCAGGCAGGCCGTCTCGGTGCTGGAAGCATTACACAAATGCTGCCCCCCCGAGGCTCAAAACTGCTAACACACTTGCATAACCAGTTTCCAAAAGAAATAATACATTATAATATTAACATTTAAAAATAATAGTCCAGGTCTGCAAAAGTCCTTGTTTCACTATTTATCAGGGGAAAGTGAGCTAAAGAGAGAGTTCTTCACAGAGAACACTGTGCTGCCAATTTGCACTTCAAGGACACAATGTAAAACCACACAGACAGTAGTTTTGGCATGTTAAATTAGCCAGATCCGGCATGTTTTAAAACTAGTAATTTTGCAATTGAGAGCTCAGAGCCTGGGTCCCAGAGTTGTTTTATGTTTCTTCATACAATTCACAGAAAAGGGTTGCAAAGGCAAATACCTATAGGGTTTCCAAGCAGGGATACCATAAAAGAAACAGTTAAGAGAAAAAACAGGAGAGACCATAAAGACGACTAAGAACTGGAGGGGAATGTGGGGTCTCCAGGCAGACACATTTAATTTTTATAAAAATACTATGAGGAAGACAAAATAAGGCCTGATTTGTCCTTTAGGCCCCACAAAGTCTCAATCAATTAATGAAATGTGCTTAACTAACGCACAGACCTAAAGCTAGGCAAAGTACACACACACACACACACACACACACACACACACACACACACACACACACACACAAGGCAAAGTATTAGAATTTACATGTGATTTACTTTTCTTTATCAGAGTGCTGATTCAAGATTATTTCTGTAGCTGTCATTCTCAGAAATCTAACACTAACATCTGCACTTCCCACTGTTTCCAAGAGTGCTAGATGCGCCTGTCTAGCTTTCCTCTAACCCTCAGGATCAGTAAGAGTAGCAAGTGAAGTTACTTATATAAGAATATATACTTTAAATGGCATGGAAAAATTCCAACCAGGAGCCCATACTCTACAGGTGGCTCCTATAAGATCTTTCAACCGTATTTACACCAATCAGCACCAGAAGGTTTGTTAGTTATCATCATGGAAATCAGAAATGGCTTTAGATTGGTGAGCTGAGTAGTGTTCACGATACGTAGACTATTAATGAATACTGTACATGCACACCAGCTTTATATAGGCTGGACAGTTCTAGTGCCCAACTGTTCAAAGCCTTTGGAGTGATGCCCTAGGCCCAAGTGACCATTAACAGAGTTGTGTGCAATAGCTCTGCCTAGGTTAGCTGAAACCTGCTGCTGGAAAACTGTGCCTCTAACTCAAGTGAGCTTCTCCTGCAAGGTGCCTGCTGGAGTACCTACAAGGAGAGAGAAGTGATTTCACCATATCGCAGAACAAGGTATGTAACTCTTACATGCCTGCTGGCTAATGGTCTGCAGGTGTGGCAGAATTCAGTCTAGTAACTTGACTGAGCAGGAGGATCCCTGTCACCTTAACCTATCTGGAACTTTTGGAATCCACTGACATCTTACCCATCAACTTAATTGGGAAGCATCCAACCAACAGCTTAAGCCAGTGCGAAATCTTAGAAGAAAAAGAGGCAGAAGACCTCAGTGAGGAGAAATTCAAGCCTAATGACCAGGGAAGTGCATCAGAACGGGGCCCCAAAAGAGCCCCTTACACCTCTGAGGGAGACAAACTCACTGTCCTGAGACATAGCCCATGGCCGAGATGCATACCTGAAAACCCAGCCTTGGCTAGGACAAAATTGGAAAGGAATTTTGAGCATTGAACTTTTCCCCCAGTATATACCTGTGGGCCCCAGGTCACTCACCATGTTCCTCGTATGGATCATTGGGGTCGTCAGCCACTAGCTCTGCACTGCTTGGAGTTTCATGGTCTTCTTTGGTCACAAATATGATTCGATCCTTCCCTAGAATTTGGAAGGCAGAAGAAGAATCCTTTCACTCAAGAGCAGTGAATCAACCCTAAACCCAAAACAGTCACACAAACCAAGTTTGAAGACTGTCCCATATGAAACCCCAAAGTGAGATGACGATCAAACCGCCCTCCCTGGGCTGAGACACTGACTGCACGACAGTTTAACAGCCACTTCCACTGAATAACTGTGGCTGGAACGAAAAATCCACCAAGGTCTTGGGTGAGGAGGATGATAGTACATCCTGCCTACCAGATGTATCATCCACATAGGAGATGAGATGCCCCAATCCTACCAAACACAACTGCTTTTCATCCCCAAATTTGCTGACAGTCCAGTGGTTCAATAAGTCTTTCTTCTTCTCATCAAGAACGGAGCAGTCCCTTCTCAGAACTCCTGTGGTGCTCTGACTGTCCACGTTATTTCCCATCAACTTGTGAGCATCTCATCTACTGCTCATGTGTCCCCTCCTCCCCAGGCTTTACAGGGATCCATCTGAGAGCAGTCAGCAGCGTTCACACAACACTTGCAGAATGACAATAACTAATTAGGCCAGGGATGCTCAAATGCCTGCTGCTGAGCAACCCCTACTTGACTCCACAAGCTGCTCTCATGTGCTGGGGGTGGGAGACTGGGGGGTGGAGCATGGGGAACAGGAAAAAAGGCATAAGGAAAAAGAAGAGCGTGCAAGATGATGATGTAGGAAGAGCCTGGGCTCACTCCTTCCCCAGGACACACTGAGTCTACAGCTACATGTGGAACATCTCTTTAAAAAAACCTAAAGGCTGGCTAAGTGACAACTGCACATTGGGCAAATGAGAAAAAAACCACATCGAAACAAGTGGGAGGCTGGGACACAATCTTGCCACAAACTGTACCACCCCCGCCAACCTCCCCCCCCGCCCCCATTATGGTGACCTACAACCAAGAGGGAACTCAAAACCCAGAGTTTCTCCTTGCAGAGCAAATGGATGGAGCCCCACACTGGACATCCCAAATTTAAGACATACATTGAGAGATGAGCCCCAAGACATCTAACTTTAGTGATATGAGAAACTGCTCTTAAGCAGCCTGCCCCATGACCCAGCTCAGAGGCAGGCGATCACGCCCAGACTTAAAGTGAAGAAAGTTCATCTGCTTATATTAAAGTGTCTGCCTGAGACTTCTAATTTGACACACACACCTAGCAGCCTGCTGGAACACTCTGGGGACAGAGGCTAGTGGGCACCATCTTTGTGCTCTCCTTTTGCTGTGTTCTAGAGCACCAGTATCTTTTGGAAGGGAGCTTTGACATGTTTCTAGTGTCCCACCTCCTGTGACTGCCACCAAGGGGGCGCCACTTGATCACTGGCTCTGGAGGCCAGAAAAGCTTGTGTTCCTGGTCTCACAGGACTGTCATAATTGGTGTCACCCAGAAAAGAGCTCATAATTCTGTCTGGCACCCTGAGTTTTGCAATTGCTATCAGGGGCACACCTTTACATCACCTGGCTCTAGTGGTTAGTGGTACTTATGTTCGTGGGTCCCTAAGGACTGTAACCAACTGAGAAAGAGTTCTTAAACAGCTACCACACCCAGAGCATGGCGAGAGGTAACAGGCCCAGGAGCTTGTGGACGAGGCCTATTAGTTAATCAGCATAACTGTAGCTTGAGGGGTAGGCTGCTGATTAAGCACACATCTAGAAGCTGACTAATCCTTCTTTGAGACCTCAGAGGCCAGTTGTCTTCAAGCTCACCCTTTGCCATGCTCCAGAGAGCCAGTGTCTTCTGGAGGGGAGCTTTATGCATGTCTGATGCCCTGGTTTTTGCAACGGCTGCCCAAGATACACCCTAATTGCCTGGCTCTGGTGGCCAAGGGGGCTTGCATTATGGGATCCCTCAGGACTGTGGCAATTGGAGAGACAGTTCTTGGCAGGCCACCATCCCCAAAGCACTGCACAGACAGTGGACTGACCCACTCGCCTTTCTGTAAAGAAAGTCTCTTTGCTTGTCCCAGAGCTTCAGCATGAGGGACAGGCTTCAGGTTTGGCACATATCTAGTGTCATATGGAGCTGCTCACAGAAATGTAGGCTGTGAATGCCAACTTGGTGCTCTCCTTCTGCCATACTCTGACTCACTGGTATCACCTAAAAAAGAGCTTACACATATATTTGTGTCTGGAGACCCAAATAGTATGACCGCTGCCCAAGGGACTCTTCTAAATTGCATGGCACTGGTGGCCAGCAAGAAATATGCCTGCAATCCCACAGGACTAGATAGATATATTTGCATACTTTTAAAAGTGAATGCCTGAGTGAATTTAGGTGCTGAGATCCTCCCTCTTCAGACACTTTAAGAGTCTTGGCACAGTCTCAACTACTGGGAGCTATTAAAAATATAATAAGCTGCTTGGATAAGCACAAAGGTTGAGACAACCAAGAGCTGGGGCATGGTTGAATGACAAGGTTCATCTCCTATACCAAGATACTCCTTCAAGACAGAGAGGTGGTTGTTTCAGCTAATGCACAGAAACCAACACAGAGAGTCAAGTGAAATGAAGAAACAAGAAATATGTTCCTAATAGGAAGACAAGATAAAATTCAGAAAAAAAAAGTAATGGTTATAAAGATGCTCACTGAACTGGGGAGTAGAATGAATGAGCACAGTGAGAACTTCAACAGAGATAGAAAAATACACTAGAGGGATTCAACAGCAGACTAGATGAAGCAGAAGAAAGGATCAGTCAACTTGAAGGCAAGGCAGTGGAACTCACCAAGTCAGAACAGCAAAATGGAAAAAAAGTGACGATCGCTTAAGGAACTTATAGGACAATATCAAACAGACCAACATTTACATTATAGAGCTCCCAGAAAGAGGAGAGAGAGAAAGTGGCAGAAATATTATTTGAAGAAATAATGGCTGAAAACGTCCCTAACCTGGGAAAGGCAACAGACATTCGGAACCAGGAAGCCCAGAGAGGTCCAAATAAGAGGAAATCTAAGAGACCTACACCAAGAAAAATTATAATAGAAATAGCACAAGTTAAATATAAGGAGAGAATATTAAAAGTAGCAAGAGAAAAACTTGTTAAGTACAAGAGAACCCCCATAATACCATCAGCAGAAACTGTGCAGACCAGAAGAGAGGGGCATGATATATTGAAAGTGCTGAAACAAAAAAAATTCCAACCCGAAAAACTCTAACTGGCAGTTATAATACAGAAATAATGGAGAGATAAAGAGTTCTCCAGACAAGCAAAAGCTAAAGCAGATCATCACCACTAAACTGGCCTTACAAAAAATGTTAAAGGGACTTCTTTAAGCTGAAAAGAAAAGACACTAGTTAGTAAAAAGAACACATATGAAAGGACAAGTCTTACTGGAAAGGTAAAGGTAGTGCATTAATCACTCATAAAACAAGCGGAAAGGTTAAAAGACGAAAGTAAGAAAACCCTATAGTTACAATAATTAGTTAAGGCAGTGATTCCCAATCTTTTTGGCACCAGGGACTCGTGCTTCTATGAGCATCTAATGACTGATGATTTGAGGTGGAGCAGAGGTGGTGATGTTAGTGCCAGGGAGTGGCTGCCAGATGAAGTTTTGCTTGCTTGCCTCCTGCTGTGTGACCCAGTTGCTAATAGGCCACAAACTGGTCTGTGGTGGGGAGGAGGGGGGGGGGGGGGGGGGGGGGAGGGGGCGGCGGGCAGAGAGGGGAAGGAGGGGGTTTGGGAACCCCTGAGTTAAGAATGCAAAAGATAAAAATATACAAAATGTGACATCAAAAATACAAAATGTAGGAGAGGGGCAGTAAAAATGTTGAGCTTTACAATGAGATCAAATTTAAGTTGTTGGCAACTTAAAATAGACTTATATAAAATAAGTACCCATAAGCTGTTACACATAAGGCTCATGGTAACCACGAAGCAAAAATCTATAGTAAATATACAAAAGATAAAGGAATGGAAGCACACTGCTAAAGAAAGTCATCAAACCACAAAGAGAGAAGAAAGGAATAGAAACTACAAAAACCCCTAGAAAACAATGAACAAAATGCAATAATACACATACCTATCAATAATTACTTTAAATGTAAAAAGACTAAATTCTCCAATTAAAAGACAGAATGGCTAAATGGATAAAAAAATAAGACCTAGCTATATGCTGCTTACAAGAGACTGACTTTAGATGTAAGGATATACAGACTGAAAGTGAATGATGGAAAAAGATATCACATGCAAATGGCGAAAAAGAAAAAGAAAAAGAAAAAGCGGGAGTAGCTATACTTATACACGACAAAACAGACTTCAAAACAGACTATAGTAAGATACAATGAAGGGTGTTACATATGATAAAGGAGTCAATCCAACAAGTTATAACATTTGTAAATATTTATGCACCCAACATAGGAGCACCTAAACATATAGAGTAAATATTAACGAATTTAAAGGGAGAAACAGAAATATAATAATAGTGAGGGACTTCAATACTCCACTTACATCAATGAACAGATCAGTAAGAAAACACTGATAAACAACATGTTAGACCAGATTGACATAACAGATATTTATTCCATCTCAAAGCAACACATTCTTCTCAAGTGCATATGGAACATGTGCCAAGATAAACCATATGTTACATCACAAATCAAATCTTAATAAATTTAAGAGGACTGAAATCATATCAAGTATCTTTTCCAATCATAATAGTATGAAACTAGAAATTAATAACATGAAAAAAACTAGAAAATTCACAAATATATGAAGATTAAACAACATGCTACTGAAAAAAAAATGGGTCAAAGAAGAAATCGAAAGAGAAATAAAAAATATCTTGAGACAAATGAAAATGGAAAATTTAAAGGATGCAGCAAAAGCAGTTCTAAGAGGAAAGCGCATAGCAATAAATGCCTACCTCAAGAAACTAGAAAAGTCTCAATTAAATAATATAACTTTACACCTCAAGGAACTAGAAAAAGAATAAATGAAGACCAAAGTTAATAGAAGGAAGAACATAACAAAGATTAGAGCAGAAATAAATGAAACAGAGAAAAAAAGACAATACAAAAGATCAACTACTATGAACAAGTATATGTCAACAAATTAGAAAACTCAGAATAAATTCCTGAAACATACAACCTACCAGGACTAAATCATGATGAAACAGAAGATCTGAACAGACCAATTACTAGTAAGGAGATTGAATCAGTAATGAAAAATCTTCCAACAAACACAAATCAAAGACCAGAAGGCTTCACTGGTGAATTTTACCAAATGTTCAAAGAAAAATTAATACCAATCCTTCTCAAACTATTCCAAAAATAGAAGAAGAGGGAACTCTTCCAAACTCACAAAGATGCCATAAGAAAATTATAGGCCAACATCCTTGATAAACATAGATGTAAAACTCCTCAACAAAATATTAGTAAACCAAATTCAACAATACATTAAAAGGGTCATATACCATGATCAAATGAAATTCATTCCAGGGATGGAAGGATGGTTCAACATCTGCAAATCAGTCAAAGTGATACAACATGTTAACAAAATGAAGAATAAAAATCATATGCTCATCCCAATAGATGCAGACAAAGCATCTGACAAAATTCAACATCCATTTATAAAAAAACCTCTCACAAAGCAGGTATAGAGGGAATGTACCTCAACATAATAAAGGCCATATCTGAGAAGCTTACAATAAACATCATACTCAGTGATGAAAAGCTGAAAAATTTTCTTCTAAGATCAGAAACAACACAAGGATGCCTACTCTTGCCACTTTTATATTCAACATAGTATCAGAAGTCCTAGCCAGAGCAATCAGGCAAGAAATGAAATAAAAGGCATCCAAATTGGAAAAGAAAAAGAAACTGACTTTATTTACAGGTGACATATTATATACAGAAAACCCTAAAGACTCCATCAAAAAGTTGTTTGATCTAATAAACAAATTCAGGAAAGTTGCAGGATACAAAATCAAGACACAAAATCTCGAGTTTCTACATACTAATAATGAACTATCAAAAAGAGAAATTAAGAGAACAATTCATTTATAATTTCATCAAAAATAATAAATACCTAGGAATAAATTTAACCAAGGAGGTGAGCCCTTACACTGAAAACTACAAGATATTAATGATGGCAATTGAAGACACAAATTAACGAAAAGATATTTCATGCTTATAGATTAGAATTAACATTGTTTAAATGTCCATACCACCCAAAGCAATCTACAGATCCAATGCAATCTCTATCAAAATGCCAAAAGCATTTTTCACAGAAATAAAACAATCCTAAAATTTGTAGAGAACCATAAAAGACCCCCAACAGCCAAAGCAATCTCGAGAAAGAAGAACAAAGTTGGAGGCATCATACTCTAATTTCGAACTATATTAGGAAGGTAAAGTTGTTAAAACAGTATGGCATTAGCATAAAAACAGACACACAAATAACTGAAACAGAAAAGAGTCCAGAAATAAACTCACACATATATGGTTAATTATTTACAAAAATGGAGTCAAGAACATATAATGAGGAAAACACAGTCTTTTCAACAAATGCTGTTGGGGAAACTGGACAGCCACATGGAAAAGAATAAAACTTAGACCACTGTCTTACAACATACACAAAATTAACTCAAAATGGATTAAAGACTTGAACATAAGACCTAAACCATAAAACTCTAAAAGAATATAGGCAGTAAGCTCCTCAACATAGGTCTTGGTAATGATTTTTTTTTAATTTGACACCAAATTTAAAAGCAACAAAAGCAAAATTAAACAAATGTGACTATATCAAACTAAACTGCTTCCGCCCTGAAAAAGAAACCATCAACAAAGTGAAAAGGCTACCTATAGGATGGGAAAAACTATTTGGAAATCATATATCTGATAAAGGGTTAATGCCCCAAATATGAAAACAATTCACACAACTTGATAGCAAAAACAAAAACAAACAAAAAACAAACCTAGTTAAAAAAATGGGCAGAAGATCAGAATAAATTGAATTAAAAATAGAACTACCATATGATCCAGCAATTTCACTTCTGGGTATTTGTCCACAGAAAACAAAAACACTAAAAGATATATGTACCCCTATATTTATAGCATTATTTACAATAGTCAAGGTGTGGAAACAACGTAAGGGTCCACTGACAGATGAATGAATAAAGAAATCGTGTATATACAACAGAATGTTATTCGGCCATAGAAGTGAAATTTGCAACAATATGGATGAACCTTGAGGGCATATGCTAAGTGAAATAAGACAGAGACAAATATCACATGATCTCTCATATAGGGGGAATTTAAAAAAATAAAAACAAAACAAAAAAACAAGCTCATAGATAGAATGCAAACTTTGACAAGGTGAGCAGTTCACAGTGATGTGGGTGCCCAGCCAGCAGCCAACTCAACTGACGTAACCACCTAGGATTGTCCAAGAAGATACCCTGTGGGAAAATATCCCAGTCACCTGCCTCTGAAAAGCAGGTGGTCTGAGAGTGCCCAAGGAAGGTCAAGACTCCTTCTAGGCCTCCTGGCCCACTAATCATGGCCAGGAGAAGGGATCATGACAGTGGAGGATACTGCAGTATTCCCCACAGTCCATAGAGCCTGGGGGCTATTTCCCAGTAAGTGGGACTGGAAGAGAAGGGACTATTTCACACAACTGCTGATGTTATTAACTTCTGCAACTTGTTATTTTTTAGATCACTCAACCCAAACATAATAGGCTGGGCCCTCCAAGGATCAGCATCAGAAAGACGCCAGAGTCAGAGCCAGAGTCCCCAGCCCCATGTGCCTGGCTACCAGAGGGTCCCAGGTCCCCAGGGAAGCAAACTGCTGGGAGCCAAATGCATTTTATATGAGGAGCTTGTCCTCATGGGACACTAATAAACACAGAAAAGGAAAGCATGAATGAACTAGGATGGGTGAATTGAATTCCAAGGCTCATTTCATCTAACCTTACAGTGACCCTATAAAGTTTTATCACTCTCATTTTATACAGCAGAAAAGCAAGGCCCAGAGTGGTGGCTCAAAATCAACCAGCTGAAAATGGAAAGGCAGGCACCTTACCTATCAGACTCGCTCCTCGACTCTCTTCCCTACACCTTGTTGCTGTCAGCACTTGACCTCACCTTCCTAAAATCATTGGCCCTCAGCTAACTGCACAGCAGGTATCTGTCTGATATTCTCATTGTGGGTGGGGAGTACTTTCTCCTCAGCACTCCACATGCTGCCTGGTCATCAGTTTCCTCTGCAGTCCTGGAACGGCCTTTCTCTGGGTCCTGCATGTCAGCTAGCTCCTGCCATCTATCACTACTCTCACTGGAGACAGCAGGAGTCCCATTTTAAAGTGGTGAGCATGAGGTCCTGGGAAGTGACTCGCTCACACAGGGCTAGAATTTGAACCCAGCTCTGTATCTCCAAGGGCCACACTGTGGAGATCCTTTGCACATACCCACACTGCCCCCTTCCCCACCTCCAACATACACACATAAGAATAATGAGTATGACTTGGACATTGTTCTGAGAGCTTTGTGTGCCTCGGGCAGGAATAAATATTCTATACAATAAATACTGCCTCAATCCCTGACACGAAAAGCTGAGAAACCAAGTGAATAAATATTTGCTGAGTGAATAAACAAGAGATTTCTTCTAAGCTACTGGGTACCTACCTGGTGAAGGGCAAGACAAATTCTATAGCCCTACTAACTACCCATTCTGACCAGGAGATCTGGAATAATGGGACTGTCATCTGGAAGGGGACAGGAGGTGCCTGGCATTTAAGACTTCTCCAGGCACCATCCAAATGTGCTCCTGGACAGTGCTTAGTTATGGCCTGGAGGGAGTTAGCTGCTACTGGAGCAGAGGCCGGGCCTACAGAAACGTGGCTCTCTGAGAGATGCTCGCCTTTGCTCTTATTATTTCATATTCCCCGTCTCTTTATATTTAAGATAGTTCAGTCACAGGTATGCTAAGGGAAACAAAGGAAAATATTTGGGCCCATGCTTAGGCTGGAGGATTTAAGGAAGAGGCTTGGAGAAAGCATGGGGGGTGATAGCAAAAACCAGAGCAACACCTCCAATGAAAAGGACAGTTGAGGGGACAGAAGGAAGGTACTTTGGTGCGTCACACCCTTTCTACATGGGTAACAGTAACGACATGCGACCCTTGGCATGCACAGGGACTGGACCTTCAACCCACCTGAGGTTTCCACCCCCAGAGCTGGTCTCTGCCCTCATATCTCACAATTTATTTTAGAGAAGATTGCCTGGGAAAGGATTTGGGCCAAGCAGCCAGGGAACATTAAGGTACCTAATGACCTTTGTAATCCTGGCCAGTTTTCAAAACACTGAAAAGCAACCTGCAAAAATGCTGAATGCTAAGCAGAATAAGCTGACAGCAAATTTTTCAGCCCAGGTCCAATAGTTTCGTTCACCAAAATCTCAGCTAGGCCCAGATCAATGGTGAGGCCCAAAAGGCAAGGGGTCCAAACTGTGATGGGCACCCAGGGGATTTGTGAGGCAAATAGGCCAGGTCTCACCCAATAAAAGTTAAATCAAACTCTGGCATGTCCACACTGCTCACTGGCTTCACAGGTGACTGATAGCCCTCTCCTGTACCTTCCTAGACATCTCCCTTAGAGAACAGTTATACCAGATGGACAGATGTGATATTGTGATTTATGATAACAAAAATATGTGTTTCCAGGCTTCCGCTTCCTGGATGTTTAAAAGTGAACACAAGCACAATGCTTATTTATTCCTAACTGTGAAAGAAAGAAGTAGTGCTAAGGATACCAACTGGTGGAGTAATCAGGTACCTTTTTGGGGCCTCAAAGACAAGGCCCCTCATCAGCTCAGGCTACCTACCATGGTAAACAGAGAAAATGAAATGAGTTTCTGTTCTCACTTGAAATCCCGCTCAAGACAGTAACTTTTTAAATGGCATCAAATAACAAGGATAAAATGACCAGGAAAAGAGACAGTCAGAGGCCGGAGATGTCAATAAAGTTTTAAAAATGGAAAAGCTGAAAGAAGAGTGGTCTCTGACAAAATAGAGAATGCAGAACCCACAGTGCACAAGGTGGAAGTCGACTAGAAGAAAAGAAATCTCCACCGCAAGATCCCAGGAGGACACTCTGAAAGGACTTCAGGGGGTAGGACTGAGAACAGAAGGACTTACTGAGCAGATGGATACCAAGACACACTCAATTCTATAGTTTTACTCTCTGTACAACTACCCTTGACTCCTGTCTTTTTCTCACACTTCCATCCATCATCAACTCTGGTTAGCTCTAGCTTCAAATACATCTAGAAAGATCTGCATCTCTCACCTCTAGGACTCTATCTCCCCCCACCACTCACTCCTTGCATTCCAGTACCTCCTTGCATTTACTTAAACATGCTGAGTACACACCTACCTCTGGGCCTTTGCATAGATTGTTCTCTCCTCCAAGAGTACTCTCCCTCAGATATTTTCATAGCCATCCTATCCCTGACTTCATACCACCAGCTCAGATGCCACCTTTCTTGACCACTCCACATCTCCCTTACTTTGCTTTATTTTTCTCCAAAGCACTTTTCTTCACCCAACATATATATTTGCTTACCACCCATCTCCCCCACTGAAGTGACAACTCCTTACGGGCAAGCACTTGTCTAGTCCATTCATTGCAGTATCCCTAGAGCCTAGAACAATCCCCAGAACATAGTGGGTAACCAATATTTGTTAAAAAACTGAACTCTGGAGGGTAGGAAGACATAATGGTTACCACCATTAAGTAGATTATAGAGAATACCCTTGGATGGGTCGTCTCATCTTGCCCCATAAAGGGGACCATGAAGACACATGGGATCATCACACAACAGAATCTTTCATTATATTAACCCAGAAGGAGTGCACATCTCTTCCACCATGCCATGAGGACAGATTGTGTCACCTGTACCACTCCTATATGCCCAGTGGATGCCACATCACAGGTGCTCAATAAATATTTGCTGAATAAACAGGAGAGGGCAGGCTCAGTCTTGAAAAGGAGGAAACTAAAGAAAAGGACAGTGTGGGGCTAACAGAGAAAAGTGGAGGCAGCCCAAGTCCAGGGAGGAAGGCTGACTCCGTGCTGTGGAATGCCTTGAAAGTCAAGCTAGGGCCTTTAATCTGAAGGCTGGGTGGTGAGTGGACCCTCGATGTAAATTTGTACAGGTAAGTGATTCATTCAGAAGACAGGGCAGGCATATGTAAGAGTTTATTCCATAAAAATGTGAGTGCCCATTGTACACTAGGTCGTGCACCAGATGTTGGGGATATGACCCACCTAATGCTCTTAGCTTAGTGAGAGAAGACAAATAAGATAATAAAAGTAACCAAAGTAATTTCAGAAAATTTAGGACGTGAAAGACACAGAGGGTCAGGGAAGACCTTTCTGAGGTGACATTTGAGCTGAATCTTAAAGGATGAGCGGTCAACCATGGGAAGAGCTAAAGGATGATGCATTAGGCAAAGGGAACAGCCAGCCAAAAGGCCAGTGTGGCTGAGCAGTGACACACTGGTTAGAGATCAGGGGTTGGATCACATAAGCCATTATATGGCAAAGAGTTTGAGAACATTTTTCTAAGTCCCAGGTGAAGCATACAAAATTGGTGGGCAGAAAAACAAAATTTGGGGGTTTAGGGAAGAGTGGTATGGATAAGATAAAAACTAGGAAAGGTTTGAAAGTGAGTGCTTTCGATTCTCATCCCTAAACTAACAAAGAGCTCTTTGAACCAGGAAAAGATAAGGATCCGTGCTTTGGTAGAAGGTGAAACCTGCTTCTTCCCAAAGAACCTGTGACTCCTAGAAATCCTAGAGGGCAAGGAGAGGTCTTACTTATCTGAACAGCCTCATTATACCCCAAAAGCTCAAGATTACTTGCTACAAGTCAAGTAAATTAGGGACTCAGAAAGAAAATTAAAAACAAGAGACCAACTTTGTCTAACAAAAGGATGAGGGCAGAGGACTTCTGTCCGTGGCACAATGAAGTACTAATCAACAGAAATAGTGCTAATTAGCAACATTAGTATTATGGCTTTATGACCCAGGAAAGGAGGAGTTCTAAAAGCAAGGTGGGGTGGGAGAAAAGGATGAGCATTTTAAACAGAACTGTTACCCCTAATTTGATGTATGACCTTGGGCAGGTCATCTCTCCTAGGCTTCAGATTCCCTGAATTAAACTGAGGGAGCTGGACTATTCATCAAGAAATTTCTGGGTGAGTTCCAATTCTCTTTGTAGCTTTTCAAGTGTTCACACCATCCTCATCTCCTGGCACAGAGTTGGTTCTTCATGAATATCTGCTGAATGACGACTAAATTTTCTTAACTTCTCATTTTACAAGATTAGAAACTGAGGCCTGGGGGGTTAGGTGGAGGCTCAGGGACAACGAGCCGATAAGCGGGCCTGAAGATTTCTGAACTCTCCGAGGCTAATTATTTTTGGGGGGTGGGGAGCATGAGGAGAGAATGTCTTCCCAGCAGAGGACTTCCCGGAATCCACGGGGCACCAGATTGAATAATGCAGTTCTGCAATCAGACTGCCAGGGCTCTAACCCCAGCTTCGATTCACCACCACATGGGTTTAGCGAAGTCGCTTCTGTGTCTTAATAGACCCTTACCTATTAAAAGTCGCTGCGAGATCAATGAGACAAGCCACATAAAGCTCCTTGAAGAGTGCCTGATATGTATCTGGGATTCAATAAATGTTCCTGTTGTTGGTACTTCTTTCACTAGCACAACATCTAACCCGAGTGGCAACTTTTCAGGACAGTTAAAAGGCGCGGGCAAACGGAAACACGTGGTGTGTGGTAAGAATGATAGTAGTAATAACAAATTCCCAACTGCGAGCCAGAGGGAAGAAACGTGCTGAGCACGTTTCTCTTATCTACTTGGGTCTAATTTATAAAGACTCCCAACAGCTGTCCCTCTGAAGTCCGGGTTCGAGCCTCCCCGTGACCTTGGAACAGCCTCGTTCCTCCCAGTCTCGGTTTTCTGATCGGCAAATCGGGGGTGGCGACCCTGCCACCCAGACGGCTCCAAAGATCCCGAGGAGGGTACCCTGGACCGCCTCTGGCGGCTTGCGCCGCGAGTGGGGTCGCAGGGCGCCGGGGCCTGCGGGAGCAGAAAGACCGCATGTCCCCTGCAGGCCCTCGTAGGCAGGCCTAGAAAGCATCTCACTCTCCCTACCTTCCTGCCGGCAGTAGGCCATGGCTGCAACCCAGCGCTCAGACTTCGCAAGAGTAGAGGCAGCAGCGGCGGCGGCGTCTTCAGGCCGTGACCTCTCCTCAGGTAGGGCGGGCGGCTCCGAGGCCCGCGCGGACCCGCCCCCTCCAGGCCTGCCCGCCGCGCGCCTGCCTAGGTGCCTTCCCAGCCCCAGCCCGGTCCTCTCAGCAGAGAACTACATTTCCCAGCAGGCCGCGCGCTGCCCGGCAATTCTCCAGGCGGTAGGACGCGCACATCCCAGAAAGTCTTGTAGCGCGCAGGCGCATCAGTGACAGACAATGCATTTTGCGACTTTGAGGAGAAAGCACTGGACCCCGGACTATATTTTCCAGAATACCTTGCGGCACGCATGAGCAGAAAAGCCTGGAACGAAGGGGCGGTGACATTGTAGTACGTCCCCTCTGTTTCTGGGCTTCATGGGAATTTTCTCAGTTCTTGGGCAGTGAAGAGGCTGCTGGATTCCGCACTCCGTAAACCCCTTTCGTACAGAACAGAGCGAGACAGGGCGGCAAGCCGGGTACCACCATGGCCGCGAATGTGAGTATCTCCTGTTTTGTCGGGCCACACTCAGACTTCCCCATGTCCCGGGGCCTTCTCTTCCCCAAGGGGCTGCCTAGGTCCATTTTGCTTGTCTGACCCCAGCCCTTGCGGCGGGCCGCCTATCTCCCTCTGCATGCCTTCCGGCAGCTAATCTGTTTGTTAATTTCTCTTAGCCTGTCCAGGCGCCTTTGGTCCACCTCATCCTCGAAATTGTGGGGAGACCCAGGAGGTATTGCTCCCGCCATTGGGATCTGCCTGTGCACGGCGCCTCTTTCCAGCCCCCTCTTTCATTTCCAGTTCCCGCTTAGGTCCTTCAGATTCTCAAGTGTGCGGACTTTGAGAGCTAGAAGAAACCTGAAGAGGGGGCCAGGCTGCGGGAAGTGTAGGGAAGCGGATACCGCCCGGTGGAGCTGTCCAGCAACGGACATACAGGGCTTTTCCAGTTTCCAGTGGGCAGTGAGCTCCCCGCCCAACGGGGGTTTGTGGAATAGAGGCTATGATACTGCAAAGGGACACAGGTACTGCAAAGGGACACAGGCAAGGTTGGGAGCGGAGGACTTAGGATGACTATGAGACGGAGCATTTCCCTACCGCTGGGCTCCTCCTCCTAGCGTGGATTTGGTTAGAGAAGCCCTGATCGAAAGTGTTTTCCTTCGAAAGACTGCTGGCCTCTTCTTGCAGCCAGGCTTTCTCAGGAACTTTTCTATTTAAGTCTAACATTCATTCAACAAACCGAGCAGCCTTTTTCACCAGGGTGCTGGATGTGGGAGAAGCTGGTGACTCACCACTCCCCTCCTCTGTGAAAGTGCTTTTAGAGCCAGCTCGGGAGCACTGCCAGCCTCAGATACTCCCTTCCTCTCTCCCTCCCTCCTGCTTTGGTGGAATGCCCTACCCACTCTCCCCTGGCCTGTTACACCCTCTTTCCAGGCCTCTCCTCTGTCCCCAAGCGTCCTCTTTGCTTCCCACACCCCTTGAGAGGCAGAGTTTGTGTCATCCACAGCCCTAGCACACTCTGTCCCAGGTTAGAGTTGTCTTGAAGGCCTAGAAGCTTTGAATGCTGCACCTAGAAAAGCCTCAGAGGTGGTCCATAAGAGCCAGGGTCTGCCAGGGGAGAGGGCAGTCAGGAGCCCTGCCTGTCCTTAGAGGTGGCCTCCTGTCTGCCCCCATACCACCACCACATTTTACAGATGAGGAATTTCCCAGCAGGGAAAGGCACTTTGCCCAGGTCTCATGGCCAGCTTGTGAGGTTACATCATGGGAAGGTGCTGAAAACTGCAGGCTTTGGAGTTAGGCAGATCTAGGGGCAAATCCAGTTTCGTCCTCTCTGTAGGCATGTGGCCTTAATCTCTTGTGGGTTGGGTTACTGGGAAGTCTAAGGGAGGTTGTGTTTTGCACATTGCTCGGTGCGTATTTTTTTCATAATACATAAAAAAAATAATCTATCTTTACAGTCTAGCACAAATAGTCCTTGTGGGCAGAGACCATCTTGGGTATGTTAGGACCTGACTTTTGCCAAGGAATGTACATGAATTTGGGTATCCTCTGCTGCCAAATCCTTGCCTGGTGTGCACTTATGGGAGCTGCCATGTCCCATGAGGAAGATGGTGGGGTGGAGCAGGGAGGTGACAGAATTCTTAATGTAACAACAACTGTCTTGTGACAGAGTTACTGTTTACCATCTTCATTTTATAAGTGAGTAAACAGGATCAGAGAGGTAGAGCAGCTTACCCAGGGTTACAGAGCAAGTAATTTTCAGGGCCTTTGTGTTGACCTCTGTTCCTACCCCTTATGGCTTCTTGAGTCCAGAGTGCTGGAACTGGGAGGGTTTGTGTCACTGAAATACATATTAGGTATTCAACACACATCAGGGAGCCAACATTAAGATTAAGAGGTCACAGATAGCTTTGAAGGGAAGGAAGAAAGGCTCAGGAGAGTGCCCCTCAGGCTAGGGGAGGTGTAGTGGGTGAGGAGTGGGCCCAGGAAATCTCCATTATTCTGTTTGTAGGGAATTTGGTTCAGAATTTGGGCTGGGTGTATCATGTCACTACCCACCTTACTCCTCCCCTAGCTTGAGGGGCACCTTCCCGTGCCTTTCTTTTTTTCCTGTAAGGCCATCTTTGAGCCCCTGATCTTGATGTTGGCTCTTAGATGTATGCTGAGGGAGACCCAAGAGGAAACTATGCCTACTAGCCCCCAAGTTTGGGGCTACACTGGTAATAGCAGGACTGGCTCCTTTTCCCATCACTGTCTGCCACTGGCTCCCAATGTTCTGCTTTCCTTACAACCCAAGAAGTGAAGAATGCAGTTTGCCCAGATCTGAATCCTGACTCCACCTCTTAGAGGCTAAGCGATCTGGGCTGATGACTTAACTGCTGAGCCTTGGTTTTCTCCTCATGAAATGGAGTAGTGATAGCACCCACCTCCTTGGGCTCGCTTACGACTGGCCTGTGATAGACCGGTGTGTTTGCCATTGTCATCATTATGATGGTTCATGGTCATCTAACTGCCTACAGTGAATTGCTCCACTGATATTTTCAAATGGCATTTCCAAAATGTTAAGACCATTTCTGAACACAATGGACTTCTGGTCTCTTGGAGGTCTGGGATGGTGGCATTTGGGAATAATCAGAGAATATAAATGGAGACATTTGAATTTCTCCTCAGACTCCCCAGTTCCAGGATGGGGCCTGGCTTATCCTCTTTACATCTCAGAACCTCTTTACATCTTTGTGACTTTTGTTGGCTGACCCCCAGCCTTGACACAAGCCTTGGTATCAGTTACAGAAAAAGCTAGTAACATTACCACCAGGTAGCACCTGTACATTGCTTACTGTGCCCTAGGCACTGAGCCATTGAATAATTAGGTCCTTTGATCCTAACCACAATTTTATATATTGGATTATTATCCCTATTTTACTCATGAGGAAATAGAAGGCATAAAAGGATTATATCGCTTGCTCAAGGTCCCATAGCTGATACATGTTAGAGTCTGGATTCAAACTCAGTCCTTTTGACTCCAGAGGCCTGCCCTTGATAACAACACTCTCAGTCAACAGTGGACATACTCCAAACCATGCTTCTAGTACTGGCGGGACAAAGCCTAATCCACTGACTGTGGAATTTGAGGCCTACCGTGAACCTGTCTGGATGTGCCTAGCTGCCCCCTCCACAACCCAGCTAGAGCAAATAGGCAGCTGTTCTCCCAGAACCATTTCCTATTTTCTCACTATTGCTCACACAGTTTCCGCTGCTAGGGATGCCCTTACTCCAGGGTCTGGTTCCGAAGTCCTACTCAAATGTCTCTTCCTCTAGGGAATCTGCCTTGATCCCCCAGCTGGAAAGGGTCCTTCCTTTAGCACTGGATCCTCTCTTCTCACTAGATACTCAGCATGACCTAGCACTGTTTGTAGCTGTGACTCGATGGCCATAAAGCCTATCTCCCCTTCCTCTTACTCCTGTAAGGCCCAGCACAGCCCTTGGTAAGCTGAGCCACTATTTGTTGAATTGAATTAATAGTATACCTCTAATAACCTCTCTGTAAAACAGTTCAGCAATTTCTTAAAAAACATACATCTTCCCTAAGATCTAGCAATTCTACTCCTAGGTATATATCCAATACCCAAAGGAAATGAAAGCATGCGTCCGCATAAAGACTCGTACATGAATGTTCATAGAAGCATTGGTCATAATAGCTAAGAACTGGAAATAACTAAGATATCTATCTACTGGTGAATGAATCAACAGATGTGATATATTCATAAATGGAATACTACTCAGCCACAAAAAGGAATAAACTACTGATACACAGTACAATGTGGGTGAACCTCAAAAGCGTTATTCTGAGTTAAGGAATCTGGACAGAAAAGAGCCTGCTATATTATGATTCCATTTATATCAAGTTCTATAAGAGGCAAAACTAATTTGTAATGATACAAATTCAAAAAGTCATTAACTCTGGGAGGTGGAGAAAGGGGAATATTGGCAGGAAAGAGGCACAAAGAAACTTTCTGAGGTGATAGACATGTTCTGTATTGTGAGCTGGATGTTGGTCAGATGGGGTATACATTTGTCAAAACCCATCAAACTATACTTAATATCTGTGCATTTTTATGAAAACAGTAAAAACTGAGTATAAATAAATAGCAAAATTCAATTTATTTTTAAAAATTAATTTTCATTCTGATTAAAAAAAATTTTTTTTTTTTTTTTCAGTATTCCAGTACAAGTAACAGAAGAGAACATGTGAAAATTACAACTGACCGCCAGCCGGGCTTCCTGGAGCGGCTGAGTGAAACCTCGGGTGGGATGTTTGTTGGGCTCATGACCTTCTTGCTCTCCTTCTACTTAATTTTTACCAATGAGGTAAAATGTTTGGGGTCCCTCTGTGCAGGGCGAGGGTCCCTGTAGCATCAGGAAGCAAAGTCTGTGAATCCAGAGGCTGGGTTTAGTAACAAAGGCCTAGATTTTATCAAGAGAAAGGGGAGGGATGCTGAATTAATCAGAATTTTTCTCTTGTGACCCACCTCACAACTGACATAAGTGGGAAGGGGAGTGGATAGGTTAACATGCCTGAAATCTCGGGGATAAAACCAGCTTCAGACATGGTTGGATTCAGGCATTCATGCTAGGTCACCAAGAATCTCCATTTCTCTATCTTTTGCCTGTTTTTCTCTGTTTTCAATTTTTCTTTGGAAGGCTCTTTCTTTGTGGTGGCAAAGGAACTCCAGGGTCACACCAGTCAGCTTAGCAGCCCCAGAGAACAGAGGAACCATCTCTTTCTAAATAAGTTTAGCACAAGCTACAGGGAGATCTCTGTATTCTGGTGTGGGTCTCAGTCCTCTCTCTGAACCAGTCGTGTGGCCAGTGGACACATATTCTGATTGGCTAGGCTGGATCACATGATATGGACAGCAGTCCAGATGGGCCTGTAAATACATGGATTGAAAGTAGGGGAGGTGAGGAGAAGACAGAGGAAAATGGGGGAGTATAGAGCAAATGAAAGCACCAGCTAGTTGCAATATGAGGGCAGTGGTGGGGGAGGGTGGGAAGAGTCCACCTGGGAAAACAGGAATTCTGGGTTCCCACTCTGCCACTTGTTAGACCTTAGTTTTCCAACTGTAAAATGGAGAGATCAGTTTCAATGCTCCCAGAGGCCCATCCTGCCCTGAGACACTGCAATAAGCACAACTATATCAGGCCACACTGAGTTTTTGAAATCCTCACTCTGCTTTGCTCACAGGGCCGTGCATTGAAGACAGCAACCTCCCTGGCCGAGGGACTCTCACTTGTGGTGTCCCCCGACAGCATCCATAGCGTGGCCCCGGAAAACGAGGGGAGGCTTGTGCACATCATTGGGGCACTGCGGACATCCAAGGTAGGTGTGGCGATGGTTGCTGATCCACTGGAGGTTTGGGGCACATCACTTAGTATTGTCTGATTGAAGATTTTGAAAGCATGGGACTTGGAGATGGACACACAAGGGTGTGATTCCTGACTCCACCACTCAGCAGCTGTGTGGACCCATCCCTCCTGAGTCTCAACATTATCTGTAAAATGGGGAAAATAATTGTAATAAACTGGGAGCCAGTTTTGAAGATTTGGTAGGATTAAATAGCTAACGTCCTGGCACAGTGCCTGGCACATGGTGTGAGCTTTACAAATAGGTGCTTTAATGATTAAGATTAGCATGTGTGTCTAGTGCAGGCCACAAAGGTACTCTGGTTATTGGACCTCCCGTGTTCGAACACCAAATACGTCGTCGTTGGTACCATTCCATTGGGCCATGTATCCCGAGCTTATGCTGTACCATGGTCACAGGCATTGGGTGTTTAGAACTTGAGACAGACAGCTTCACTTAATTCTCCCACATGAAGCAGAGTTCTCCAACATGTCACTGCTCTTTGTACCTGTTTCTCTTTCAGTCCAGTTTCCCCTGAGCTGGACATTCTGGGCTGACATGAGTCCTGTCTTTTATTTATTTATTTTTGGTTTGTTTGATTCTTTTTGAAGCTCTTATCTGATCCAAACTATGGGGTCCACCTTCCGGCTGTGAAGCTGCGGCGGCATGTGGAGATGTACCAGTGGGTAGAGACTGAGGAGTCCAGGTGAGGTACCAGGGAGTGGAAAGCAGTTGGTGATAAGAAGATGCAGATGTTAAGATAAAATGCAGGTGTCTTTCATTTTGACACTTCTGAAATTTAAAGTATAAAATCTTCCTATCAAAGAAATGTCAAATTATCCCAAAGTTATTAGCCAATGGTCTTCTGTTTGAAGGTGGTAGAAATCCAATGCAGAATGAGTCAAAGGAGAAGGGGGGTTTGATTAGCTCCACAGGTGTTCCAAAGATGTTCCATGGATGCCCAAGCTTAAGGCATAACTGGATCCAGGCCGCAAACTGTGCTTCCGCATGTGTTGGTGCTATCCTCTGTCCGTTGAGGGGGCAGAGGTGGCCTCCTGGCTTATAGCCTATCACTTCTAACAGAAGTCCCAGTGGAGGACCTCATTGGCCAGGCTGGGAGTGGAGTCATCCCCACATGAGCAACATGGACTATGAGCTGAGGTGGTAGGGATGTGGTTGGGGAAGCCAGGGCAGCTCAGCCTGGAGAAGGGCAGCTGCATGGGCCTCTATGGGCTGTCTTGGAGCACAGTATGCAGCCACATCTCTGGGCCCAGAGGCTGCAAATGTTGGTGTGAACCAGGCAGATTTCAGCTCAGGATGAGAAAGCACTTATCTTCAGTCAGGGCCTTTGAAGGCTGGAGCTGGCTGTATGCCAGAGAGTGAGTACCCTGTCTCGGGGCCAATGCTGACAAGGCCTGCTCCATTTGGGCAGTTTGACCTGGTAGCTCTGAGTTATTTCCAGGTAGAGATGCTTAGAGATGGGAATGCCTCAGGAATGATGGGCTGACTCTGGGGCTGCCTGTGCTTTCCTTGCAGGGAATACACCGAAGATGGGCAGGTGAAAACTGAGAGGAGGTACTCCTACAGTGAGTATCGGCCCCCTACCCTCTCGGCCCTGCCCCAGCCTGTGGGCAGATGCTGGGCACATTCCTGCAGGGGAAGGGTACAGAACCAGGTGTTGGGATCTCTGGGTACTGATCCTTGGAGCCCTGCTTGCTTATCCATCCAATTAGGCACCAGAAGCTGCCCCTTCGGCCATGGAGTAGTCACAGGCTTGGATAAGAGGACGCAGGGCCAGGGGACCTCAGATATGTAGCCACTCTTTCCATGGTTGCTGAGTTGTTCCCTCTCCCCACAACAGACACTGAATGGAGGTCAGAAATTGTCAACAGCAGAAACTTCGACCGAGAGATTGGCCACAAAAACCCCAGGTGAGAGCTGGGCCCCTAGGCCTGAGTGTAGCCTTGGCTGCCAGTGGCAGGTCCCTGGCCTCTGCTTTCTCAGCTGAATAATGGGATTGAGTTGATGAAAGTATTGGACATGGTGGGCCACTCTGTGGTTAGTGATGCTGCCTTGTCCCCAGAAAGCTTTTCCTTAGAGTTACTTGTGATGGGCCTGTGATGACCACCTGGCACAAGTCTGTATGCTGGGTGGGACAGCTCCTGTGCTGGGCACCAGGTCACAGAGGCAACCCAGCATCTCTGACCCCTCAAACAAATCATGAATCTAAGGCCTAGACTGAATGCCTAATGGGGTTTGCACATACAGTACCAGGAGGGCGTTTGTTAACCATTAGCCAGGGGGGTGGGAGGACAGTCAGGAAGGGCTTTCGGGAGGCAGCAGCATTTGATCTGGGCCTTCATAGGACTTTGACAGATGTAGGTTAGGTCAGAGTCATAGAGGAGGTGAAGTTGGCCTAATGCTGGAGCACAGCTGGAGTGTGAGCTGCGTACAGCCATGGGCAGGGCTGTGCCAGGAAGGGCCTTGAATGTGTGCAGTGGGGCTTAGATGCCGCCGGCGCTGGGAAGGGTCAGTGAGGGTGTGAAGTCCATGGAAGGTTCATCTGACGTCTGGGGGGTGGGGTGGGACAGGCTTATAGGGGTCCAGGCAAGAGAGTATGAAGCTCTCGGGGACAGGAGACAGAGTGAGGGTGTTCCATCCAGGGGACAGGGTAGGAGAATCCAGGCATTGGAGCTGGTGGTAAAGACAAGACTTTTGCAGTGCCTGGGCTGGTCCGGACATGCAGGAGCCCCCCTCTTCCTCTGTGTGGGGACCTGCTGAGCACAACCCAAAGGAACTCAGACCGCTCCCACCTGGCACCCCGCTTCACTGACAGCTCCCTCTCTCTCCCACAGTGCAATGGCAGTGGAGTCATTCACAGCAACAGCCCCCTTCGTTCAAATTGGCAGGTTTTTCCTCTCTGCAGGTAAGTGTCTGGCCCCTTCAGATGGTCCATCGCCAACCCAGAGACTCTGCTTCCATTCGGCCACCTCCCAGGAGCTGGTCCCTCTGGTGCACAGTCCTCAGGTGGTTAAAGGGGTCCTGTTGCTCTGGGCAGCATCATATTTTGGGCTGAGGGCCAGAGGGAAAGCAAGTCCTCAGGAGGTGGGTAATCATGTAGAGTACCCCTACCCTGGCCAGGTTCCTCTGAAACCTGGATTGTTCCAGAGAATGACTGCCAGGCACCACTGCAGTGCTGGTGCCCACTCTGACCTGAACTGAGAGCCCTTCCTCAAGCAGCTTTTGAGCCAGTAGTAGAGACAAGGCCGCCCCTGAGGGCTCCGCCACTGAGCCCCAACTGGTACCCAGCCCTGTGCCAGGGAGGGTCGGTTCATCACAGGCCCCCTCAAGTGTCTCCAAAGAGAGACTGTCAAAGGACAAGGCAGCATCACCAGCTACAGTAACTCTGAGGGCTCTGTCCCTGAGCCTGACCCAGGAAGATGGGAGAGAAGACACTGAGGGCCCAAAGAGTCAAGATGAGGGAAGAGAGGCCAGTGATCCAGGGCTTGGCCCATCTGCCATCTGCTCTGTCCCTAGCTAGTGCCTGCTGTGCCAGCCAGCTCTGGCCCCAAGTGCTCTCTATTCAGCCGGCGAGCCAGGCTTGGATACGGATAACTAGAATGGGTATAGGGCTAAGGCTATTCCCAGAGCTGTGGTCACTCTGACTTAATGGAGAGAGGGGGCAGGGAAGGCTTCTTGGAGGAGATAGAGACTGAAATGGGGCTGGCAAAGAAGCAGCTATGGAGCTGGAGAAGGGCACTCCTGGTGGGAGGCCATGCATGCAAAGGCCCTGAGCGGGATGAGCCAGGAGGGGGCAGCTTGGCTGGACTGTGTGGACTGTGTGAGGGCGCGGTGGGAAGGATACCAGATGGAGGGGTGTTTCAATTTGTACACCATTGTATCTAACCTCCCTACTTCTCTCAGGCCTCATTGACAAAGTGGATAACTTTAAGCCGCTGAGCCTGTCCAAGCTAGAGGACCCGCAAGTGGACATCATTCGCCGGGGAGACTATTTTTACCACAGTGAAAACCCCAAGTATCCAGAGGTGCACAGAGGGGCTTGGGCAGTTTAAATACCCTTAGAGCAGCGGTCTCCAACCTTTTTGGCACCAGGGACTAGTGCTCCTATGAGAAAGAATCTAATGCCTGACGATCTGAGGTGGAGCTGAGGCAGTGATGCTAGTGCTGGGGAGTGGCTGCAAATACAGATGAAGATTCGGCTTGCTCGCCTGCTGCTCCCCTTCTACTGTGCAGCCCAGTTCCTAACAGGCCATGGACCAGTACTGGTTCATGGCCTGGGGGTTGGGGACCCCTGCCTTAGAGTACCATCCCCTGGGCAACACACAACAGTCAAATTCTGGCTTAAGTTCAGTTGAATCCACAGCTGCACTTGGCCAAATGAAATTGGAGAGGAGGGGCATTCTAGATGATGGGACCACCTGAGCAAGTGTGTGGAGGTGGGAAAAGAGAGTGGGTGCCAGGGTTCAACGGCATTATGGACCCAGGCCCAGGCTGGCTACTTCTGACCTCACTCACCTCACTTCTCTTCCACCCCCCCAGGTTGGAGACCTGCGTGTTTTCTTTTCATATGCAGGGCTGAGCGGCGATGACCCTGACCTGGGCCCAGCTCACGTGGTAATCCAGCTTCTCCAGGGTGGACTAAGGCAGGGCTTCCTAACCTTCCTGGGCATGGACACAGTAGACAATGTCGCTTTAGACCTTCCCTCTAGAAACTGTGTTCATGTGCTCCACAGTCAGGCGTGCCTTTGAGCTCTTTCAGAGGTCTGTGTCCTTGAAGTAATCCATGGACATCCATAGCCCCCAGGTTAAGAACTGTGGGGGGAATCTCATAATTATACCTAATGAGAGTTCTTCTAATCATATGCAGTCCTTCCTCCTCTAGCCCCCAATTTTTGCTGTGTAAATACTTGATCTTGCATTTCTGATCCTGTCACATGCAGTCCCACTGCAACCCCAGCCCAGGGTCCTTTTTAGAACTTCAAATAAAGCAGCTCAGCTGAAGCTCCAGGAGCTGCTATACCCCAGGTTAATATATGGATAGAGGCTCAGGAGTGGCATGGGACTCCTCACTCACTTTCGTAGCTGGCACCATATAGAGGGGTGCTGAGACCAGATGGACTGGTCACCCCCTCAGCTCTAACACTAAATTCTCTGACCAGGTCACTGTGATTGCCCGTCAGCGGGGTGACCAGTTAGTCCCATATTCCACCAAGTCTGGGGACACCTTGCTTCTTCTGCACCATGGGGACTTCTCACCAGAGGTGAGTTGGTGCTGCCTACCTCTGTGATGGAGGGACCGGCATTTCCCTCCCTCTCTCTTTCCTCCGGTGGTTATTTAATAAGCTTCTACTAGAGGTCGTAGCTAGTACAATGAAGCAAGAAAAAGAAATAAGAGTAAGCATCTCTCTGTGTGCCAGACTGTGCTAGGTCCTAAGGATAGAATGGTGGGCAAAAGGCTCCTTTACAGGCTTCTTATGGGGAAGAGAGACTCATCAGAAAAACGAGTAAGGACACCTTGTGCTGAGTGTTACAAAGGGGAGGCAGATCTTTGAGATAAACAGACATGATAATAGGAAATCTGCTTTGACAATGGTAAAAGAAGGCCTCTCTGAACGACATTTTTGCTGAATCTCATGTGAAGAGAAGGGATCAGTGCTAGAAGAGTTAGGGGTCAGTCTGTAGTCTAGGCAGGTCAGAGTTCATCTCGTTGAGGGGATCAGGAGTGCTTGTGGGCCACCACCTGGAGAGACGGGTGCAGGGGAGACAAGGCTGCTGATAGGGCAGTACCTCCTTGTGAGGAGGTACTGCTTTTTTAAGAGCATTAGGGGTCAGTGAAAGGATTTGAGCTGCAGAGTCCCAGGACCAGGTGAGTGAGGGTGGGCAATCCTGTCCCTATTTATTATAGAATGAAGAGGGAAGGTCATGCCTTACCTAAGTCCCAAGGAGAAGGGGTGCAAAGGTGTACTGATTAATTTAATTGTGTGCCTTAAAAGTTAGCCTGTCTTCTCTAGGCAGGAAATCCTTCCTTTAACAGAAAAATGCAGCTTTTGCATTGTCGATGAACACAGTGTAACATTCATGGGACATTCTGTGCTTGCCTTGAACAGGATTGTTGGGCTCTTCATCCTGAAGGGCTTGAAAGTGTAAAGGCAGTGGGCAGGTGTCAGGGCTTAGCTGGGACCTTTTTGACCCTATTCTTAGGCACTTCAGCTGTTATCCCTCTCACTTTAGCCCCCAGCCCTGGGGGGGTGCATGGGCCATGCTTTCTACTTTGTCTGGCCAGGACTAGGGTGTGGTCAGGCTGCAGCACAGGAGCCAGTTACCAACCTCAGAGTAGGGCTGCCACCTCCCAGCCTGGCAGGCCATGAGTCACCCTTTCCTCCCAAAGCTCTCAGGGCCCCCCGGGGAGTTTCTAAAATTAGGAGGCCCTGTCCAGGCCTCTCCCTCTCTCCCAGAGCTCTAACCCTGCCCCAGGCTTCCAGCCTCCTGCAGGTGGAAGCCCAGGGCCTTCTGCCCCCCATACCCCACCCCCAGAGAAGTTGTGGAGTTCATGGTTTAGCTAACTCCCCAGGAGGGAAGGCTATGACAACGCAGATGAGCAGATGCTTCCTGATCACCCTGTGCCTCCAGCGTAGGCTCTGGGGTCGCTGCCAAATAGTGAGAGGAGGCCCTGAGCCAAGGAGGCAGCCTGGGGCCCTGAGAACCCTGGACCATGCAAGTCAGCATATCCAGATTCCATCCCAAGGGCAGGAGGGTACAGTGTGGACAACCATGGACACTGGAGATGGCCCCAGCTCAAGCCCTGCTCTGCTTTCTGCTGGCTATGGGACCTTAAGCCAGTTGTTTATCCTCTCTGAATCTGTTGTCCCTCTGTAAAATGAAAATTAAAAAAAAAAGATGTATTACTGTTATCCCTGAATCATTTGTTGTTGTAAAGATTATTCATTCAACACGTTTTTATTGAGCACCAGGGACATAGCAAGGGACAAAAAAACATGATCCCTGCCCTCAAGCTTATACAAAGACCCTGAGTGTGTTACTTATCCTCTCAGAGCCTCAGTTTTCTTATCTGTAAAATGGAGATAAGTGTGCCTACCTCATCAAATTATTTTGAGAATTAGGTAGGATATTTACAAAGCACTTAGGACACTAATAAATAGTAAGCAATAAATGTTAGCAGTCATATTGTTATTACTATAGATAATGATGAGGAGGCTCTCTGAAGAAATGGCATTTAAGCCAAGACCAGAAGAATACTGTAGGAGCTGGCCAGCCACAACTGTGGGCAAACATGTAGGCATAGCAACTGTATGTACAAAGGCCCTGTGCACGAAGACACTTGACTTTGTCTTTAACAGGCAGCAGTGGAGCTGGGGTACAGACAGCAGGGCCTTGGCAGGTTGCTGCATGGAGAAGGTGGTAGGAGTGGAAGGAGCAGGGAGGCCAGTGGGGTGGAGGCTAATGCAGTAGTCCTGGTGAGAGGGGGTGATGGTGGTGAGAGATTCAGGGAAATGTGCACATAGCATTGACAGGACTTGCTGATGACCTAGATGGGAGGGGGGTGGTACCATTTTCTGAGATGAGGATGACAGAGAGGAACGGGTTGGGGTGGAAGCTCCACTGTCAGTGTCACGTGTGCCAAGACATGAAGTGGAGATGTCACCATAGGTAGTAGGAGCCACAGCCCAGGAAGGTGCCAGGGCTGCAGCTTTAAGTGATGGGCACTAACATATAGATGGATTTCCTAGGGAGAGTGTAGACTGCGCTGCTAGAGAATTTCAGCATTTTGAAGACGACAAGAAGGAAGGAATGGCTCCAGAGACTGAGAAGGAGCAGCCTGAGAAGTGGGAGGGAAACCACAAGAGTGGTGTCCCAGATGCTGTGATATGTCCCATATCCAATGTTTTGTTGGATATCATACACGAAACATTTCCCATAGTGCCTGGCAGGCCCACTCAGACATCCCCAATGAAATGGATGTTGAAAAAGGACCCCAGAAATGTACTGCTGCAGTATGAGGGAGGGTCAGATTTATTCCAGATGAGACAGTGGGCTAAGGACTTTTGAAGGAGGTGGGCTCTGATCTGAGGAGGGCCTATACCTTCCACAAAGATCTGTCTGTGTGACTTGCTCTGCTACGCCAGGTTATGAGGCACTTAGACCTGGGTGGGATAAGTGCCCTTTATATTCTTCTGGTCTCTTCAGAATTGACCAGTGGTCCCTGTGTTGGCATGGCCCCCTCAACCACCTGCTTTGCCAACTGGGCAGGCTAGTGACTCTCTCAGGCATCAGACATGACACCCCAACCCCCACCTTGTCTTGCAGGAGGTGTTTCATAGAGAACGAAAGAGCAACTCCATGAAGACATGGGGCCTGCGGGCCGCCGGCTGGATGGCCATGTTTATGGGTCTTAACCTCATGACACGGATCCTCTATACCTTGGGTAGGTGAGGAGAGGCGGGTGGGGGAAATCTCACCTGTCTTCCTGTAGCCCTGTGCTTCCTTTGCATTTCTCACACCATCATCTGTCAGCCTTTTCAGCCTAATGGGGTACTCCTTGGGGCAGAGGCCGGGCATTTGGTCCATCTATGTGTCTCCACCCTATAGCGTTAGGGTGAACGAGCAAAGGAAGACAGGCATGAGAGACAAGGTGCTTTCAGGGGGTGAAGGCAGAGTGGATGCTGATCCCAGGAAGCTGGGGTAGCCTCCATGGTTTGAGGGTCTGGTTCCACTCCATCCATCTGTCCCCTGCCTTGCTCACTCACTCATTCCTTTCTCCCTTCATATCATGACTGAATAGCCATGGCGAGGAGGCTGGCCAGCCTTTGCAGTCAGCCAGATCTGAAGTCTGTTAGTCACAGCTCTGGATACTTAGGCCATCCCCTTTCCTGTCTCCGCTTCAGTTATCTCACACCTAATTTGTAGTTTTATGAAATGTATGGTAAATAGGAAACACTCAAACATTTACACTTCATTCCCCACCCCAAAACCTGTGCTAGATTTGGGGCAGCCAGCAAGCCTGGAGTGCAGGGGAGTTTGCTGGGCTGTTCTCATGGCCTGAGGTTGGCACCAGTGAGCCCAAGGGACCCAGCCTGGTTCAAGACTGAGTGCCCAGGCTGATTGGGTAAGGGCTAGGTCTAGACTTGCAACAGGAGAATGAGGCTTCTCAGAGGACTTATCTGAGCCTTTACCCCAGTGTGTCCCTGTTGAGTCTGATGAATCTGTCCAGCCTTCTCTGAGCCCCAACAGAAACCTCTCCCCTACTTACCCTTTTCAGTTGGGGAGGAGTCTGGCTGTATACATCTTGGACTGTCAGAGCTGGGTGGGCCACCTCCCTCATTTTACAGATGGGAAAACTGAGGGCCCAGGGAGCAGAAGGACACTTATCCGAGTTGTCTTTGGATAGCTGAATTGTACTCAGAAAGGCCAGTTGCATCTTGGGCACCATTCGGGAGAGATCAGAATTTGAACAGAATCCTCCATCTTTCTCCCGCAGTAAGCCCATCATGGCTGTGTGACCTAGATCGTCCATTTACCCTTTCAGAGCCTCATTTGCCCCATAGTCAAGATAAGGAGGTTGGAGTCTGTCTCAGAGGGCCCTTCTTTGAATCTCTGACTGCCTGTGAGCCTCTCATTCTCTCTACCTCTGGGCCTTGGTGACCTTGTGGGTAAAATGAGGTGAAAGTAGTACCAGCTTTATACGGTGGGCCCGAGGGTTTGATGAGATAGTGCACATAGTACGTAATACATGGTCAGCTCTCAAAAATATGAATTCTGCTTACTGTGAAGGCCAAGTAGGGGTGCTACATGGGAATAGACCAAGAAGAGCCATGAGGCGGTCTGCAGGGTCCTGTAGTCATGGCAGGGCACCAGGGCTTGTTCTGCAAACCCAATGGAACCAGACTACTGGGGCCTCCTGGGAACTGAGTGAAGATTCC
Organism: Pteropus vampyrus; assembly: GCF_000151845.1. NCBI lineage: Eukaryota > Metazoa > Chordata > Mammalia > Chiroptera > Pteropodidae > Pteropus > Pteropus vampyrus. The sequence goes on along the minus strand of NW_011888816.1, from coordinate 5,896,483 downwards.
CCCAGTGGACAGAGGCCACCGAAAGCCATCCTGGAGAGGCTAGACGGGCCAAGGACAGGGTATTTCCAGATGGATTTAGCTGGATCCTAGACTTCATCAGTAGCCTGTGTCAGTAGCCTATGAGATCCTTGAGGCAGGGGCTGCCTAATTTGTTTCCCTCAGTCCCTGCCCAGAGCTTGGCACATAGATAATTATTAGTAATAACCTGCTCTCTGAATGAACAAACATTTCCAGGAATAACTGAGGGGCCCAAATAGGCACCCGCAGAAGGTTCCGCCCAGTCTCTTTTGTGAGTGTGCAGCAAACAGGGTATTTGCCAATATACAGTCAAATGTCTTTATATTGGCCTCAGACCCATTTCAACAGCCTAAAGTTTACAAAGCACTTGCACATGCCTTTTCCCCTAGAATGGTGCCCAGTGGGTGGCTCATTCCTTTCTCACTCATTCTTTGCTCCCTTCATATCACGACTGAATAACATGGCAAGAAGGCTGGCCAGCCATGTGGCTGGGGAGAGAGGGCTCCTCTTCTGGATCTCCCAGCCTCCTAACCTCATTAGGAGGTTATTTGCCTTCCACTATGGACTCCCCCACTCCTTACTCATCTGGCAGAAAGGGCCCATCTTTGTCTAGAGACAGGAATTATCTACTATCTGCTGACTTCATGAGATGTAGAATACGCTGACCTCCGAAGTCTAACTGCCTTTTTCTTACCCTCAGTGGACTGGTTTCCTGTCTTCCGAGACCTGGTCAACATTGGCCTGAAGGCCTTTGCCTTCTGCGTGGCCACCTCACTGACTCTGCTGACTGTGGCTGCCGGTTGGGTCTTCTACCGGCCCCTGTGGGCCCTCTTCATCAGTTGCCTGGCCCTGGTGCCCATCATCATTGCTCGGACACGGGTGCCAGCCAAAAAACTGGAGTGAAACAGGTTGTGGTACCCACCGACACCCATGTGAGCCTCAGGACCCAGGTTACCCGCTGCCCCTTCTGACCCCGCTCCACGCCAGAGCATGAGTCTGCATCGGTTTGGATTCTGTACCTGCTCCACTCTTCAAGGGGCCAGACTTGGCAAAGTATATACACTTACATCAGGTTTGGTGTTTATCAGTTAACGTCTCCACTCCTTTTCTTGCCAGTGAGCAGCTTTAGTGGGCAGAAGGCAACTCCTATCTGGCAGCGTGACAGCCATTCTCCTGCTTGTTTCCTCTCCCTCTCTTGGAACTGTGTGTGTAGCCAGTTTGCATGCTTCACTTACCTGATGCCTGCAGATGTTGAGGAAGTGACACTCCAGACCTGCTGCCTTATTGCTTTGTCTGCTCCTCATCCTTGGAGATGAGTGCCAGAGCTCTGCCACGACTATCAGCTGTGCCTGTGATGCTAGAGGGCCACCGTTATCAACTGTCTCCAAGCAGTACTGGATTGCCAAGACAGACTAAATAATAAATAAGCCCATACCCTGCAAAGCGGGGGCATCACAAACCCAGTTTATGGATAGAACTTGATTTGGTACTTCTTAAAGAGAAAAACCACTGGAGATGTCATGAGGAGGAAAATTGGACATTTTTTGAGCTTTATACTCTATGGTTTGGCAGAATCCTTTTAGTGTATGGGATCTCCAAAGGCCCTGAGTTTCTGTTACTTCTTCATGTGTACTCTCCTACCCTAAGAGGGAGTTGTTTGAAATAAGATTTAAAGGGCAAAACAGAAAAACCTGAATGATTAACATTTCAGACTATTACATAAAGACACCCTTTAATCTGGTAGTTGAAGTTCAGAGCACAGGTGTTAAATGAGGTGTGACTCACCTGGATAAAAAAAAGTTACCATTGTCAGTATTCCCAGTGTCTTAGTCACTGGGAAGCTTTATAATGCTTTTGAAACAAGTGTTAGCAAAGGATTTGTTTTCCCCTGGGAAGAGACTGGGCATCTCTACAGGGTAGAGAAAAGCATTTCCTTTCATCGTTTAGTACCAGAAACTACCTATTTACTTGAAGATGGTTTTGAGCTTTTAGTCAACCATTAAAGGAAAAAATTGGAAGCTTTATTATCTCTTATTATCCTTCCTAGCGACCCCTCCAGTCAAAATCAAGATATGAGGCCTCAGGCTTGCTGGAGATGTGAATGCCTTGCCTGGCCTCTTTCATCATGGGAGTACTTCTGACATTAGCAGCCAGGGCTCAAGTGGCTGCTTCTGAGTGATTTATCTGTTAAGTGTCCACAGCTTTGCTCTTCCTAAATAAACCTACTCACGCTTAATTCACATAATTTCTGGGTTTCCCAATTACTCTCACATCCTTTGAAAGATAAAGTATGTTGTAACCTTGATGTCCTAAAAGATTCTTTATCTTTTTACTATGTGGAAATTGTTCTGCCTTGCTGGGAGTGGTTCCTTTAGCAAGTTAAGTACTTGCTAAAATAGTGATCTAATAATCTCTTATGTTGTCCTGGGCTATCTACTATAAACAGATTCTTTGTGTTAAAGACAGCCAGCCGCAGAGACAATTTATCTGGGTTTAAAGACTGAAATGGTATTCACTGCTGCTCATTATGAGCAATTTCACTGAATTCACTGAATCTCTAAATCCTCAAAGAATGCTTTTGGAAAACAGTATAACTAGATGATGGCTAAAAATACAAAATCCTTGGGATTTGGTCTGTATAATTTTTCCTAGTTTAGATTTTAAATTACTGCCAATTTTAAGCAAAATAATGTTAAGAAATATTTGAAGCCTCTGGAAAATCATAAAATTTGTATTATCTTTGTATTTTTGATAGAAAATAAAAATAAATTTCTAAATCTTTTATAGGACCTTGTCACTTTGTTTTTGTATTCTTTCTCAAGTTTCTAAAAGAATTCAGCCATAGAATTTAGTTAAGAACTATACGGATTTTAGAACACAGTCCTGAGTGCTTTTAGTGGTTAAAATAGGTTTTGAATTTTTTTTTTAAGGGCAAATCATATTCCTAGCACTTAGAAGCCTTACATATCAAAGCTTACTTTGTTTTGGATGGATATAAAGTGAATGACTCACACTTCACCCATCTTCAGAATGTGCTAGAAAAAGACGTGGGATGGAACCACAGCCCAATACAGTGCAAAAGGCATCATCGGCTTTGGGTTGGCAAAGACCCAAATTCCTGTCCCAAGTCCGCCACTGACTGGCGGTGTTATCTTGGGAAAACCAATGCTCTCTGAGCCTTGGTTTCCTCATCTGTACGATGGGGACACTGCTGTTCTACCCCACAAAGTTGTTGTGAGAACTAACTTGGAGAGAGCCCATGAAATGCCAAACACTCGTGATGTAACTAAATTCTTTTTGCCTCCTATTCTGAAGCAATGGACTGCTGCTAATCGTGTACTCTGAAGCTAGCAATTTGAGTACTTATTGTTACAAGATTTGAAGCAGGTGAGAGATAGCTTTCTAAAACCTCTCATATTTCTCAAAACTGAATGTTTTATTTATTTTCATAATGCCTCCTAGGAGCTAACATCTGCCTGAAAAACAAGATATTTCTGCAGAGACAGGGTGATGCTCTTGACTCAATTCAGAGAAAAGTCGTTTACCTCAAGGAGAGAAAGGGCTCTGATGCAGGAAGTGTAAAGCTCTGCAGTTTCCATGACAACCTCAGTTTGTTTCTCAACAAGAGCCTTCCAGCCAGGCTCTTGTGCATGAGTCACACCTCAAGTGTTTTGTTTGTTTCCCTTGGATAAAACTGATTCAAATTCTTAACAGCTCCCATCAAAGATTAAGTAATATCTCCTTGCTTAAACATAGAAAAAAATAAAATTCCATGTGTATAGTAAGTTCCCAGCCTACATAACAACAAAATCTCATCTTCAGTGTAGTCTCATTATGTGTACAAATTAACTCTATTAGGTTTTCTTAGCTGACGTAAAATCTAAAATGTAGAGCTGTGTTTTAGATAAATGCTTTATTTTTTTCTCAAAATGTTACAAATGTTATTTCTCCTGAATATCTACAGTGCATAGAGCTTTATAAATTTATCCAGTAATGAGTAAAATCTAGTTTAACACTGATCCACTTTTACCAACATTTCTTTAATTCTCAGTGATTTTCCTTTTTGTTCCTGATTTTGGCTTTGTTCGAGTCTTCTGCCACCACGAAATGTTATTTTGAAAAGTGGATCCCAAGAATACCACAGTCTGAGATGTCTTGGACTCCCCATACTACAGAGGCAGCATTGGGCAGTATTAGTAAACATGACTGAGGAATGAGTGGCCTGCAGAGAGAAGTCCAAAGTCTGCAAGAGAGGCAAGAGCACGAGTGTCTGATAGATGAAGAACCTATCTAGAGAAAAAACTGCATTCCTAATGCACCATTGTCTGAAAATTTCCCAGTAGTTTCTAAAAGAACTGATGTTTCCAAAGATGGGAAGAATGAGTCTAGGAGGCAGGAGGGTCTCTGGGCAAGTGTTCCATAGCTCAAAGCATAGGGTGAGGGAGCAAAAAGCTTCGAAAGCCCTATGCCAGGTGAATCTGACAAGACCTGGGGCCAGACCAGACCTGCAGCACTACCTCAGCCTGACCTTTCTGTCCCCTGGCCCTCGTCTGCAGTGCATGTTGCTTCTGTTTGTCTTCTCAATGGAGATACCACCACCCCAGGACCTGAGCATCCCCTGTGGCAGATGTAGGACCCTTGAGTCAGAGCCTATGACAAAGTGGCCACTCATATCACAGCCTCTCAAATGGGAACAGGTGGGAAGCTGTCGCCTTTTCTCTTCTGGTCCTCTTAGGGTACTTTGGCTTCTGCTCTTCTTCAGCCTCTCGGTTTTGAGGCCAAGAGGCAGCCAGGATCCTGGCTGCTTCTGCTTGAGAGCTGGTCCCTTCCTCTTCATCAGAAGAGAGTCCACCTCCTGCATCTGTATGGGGAGCTACTGCCTCACTCTGGAGAGGTGGGGAAGTGGAGGGCAAACAGACCACAGGTCAGTGACCAGACAGACATAAGGAAGCACTATCTCAAGGCAGTAAAGCTTCCACCAATAGCCTGCCTGAAGCTGTGTGGCTCTAGGAGGGAACAAGGGTGCTGCAAGGGGCTGAGGGAGAGCTAAACCCCATCTTCCTGTGCCTTCCTCAGACTGGGGGCTCATCCAAGCAAATACTGGTAACTTAGGAGCTGAGGAAATGCCAGGATGTCTAGGCAGGAAACTACCCTCAAGGAGAGTATAACGACATCTAGGAGATCACTGTGGCTGGGGTTTCTCATTATTATTACTCATTTCTGAACAGAAGTGCATGTATCTTTAACTTCCTCAATGCACAGTACTAACTCTCAGTGCCCAATGCTCTGAGGTGCCCACTCCCTGAACCTGGGCCAGCTGGGGTGGGGAGCTGGATGCACAAGGTGGAAAGCACAGCAGTGGGAAGAAACCAGTCAGAACATGAAGCCAGGTGAAGGAGTCGCTGAAGGGATTTGAGGGAAAAGCATGACAAGAATATTTTTTAAAGGCAGGTGGGGCTGGAGAGTCATGGTTACAGCCTTTCCCAGGGCATGTTTCTGCTGTCTCTGACCAAGTACTGATCGTACCACATAACTGTCTAGGGGCCGGTCCCTTGGGGGCTGCATGTCAAATATGCACCTGTGTTCACCAGCTGGTCTGCCACATGGTAGGTGCTGTGAGAGGTGTACTAAATTAGCAACTCCTGGCCTGAAGGATAGTCATAGACACTGGGAGCACCACAGAAAGGCAAGAACTCATCTCTCCCTGTATGAGTTTACACCAGAGCAGACCCACAGTAGGCACTTACTCATGCATACAGGAGCAGAAAAGAGGATGTTGGGGCAGGGCTGGGGCAGAAGAGATAGCTGAGGCTGACTCCAGTGACATGCTTCCCCATCCCCATAAGGTAAGGACATGGGGCCTTGGAGACACTGATCTGAAACATCAAAACCTAAAGCTATGATTTGATGTCTGCGAAAAATCTGGGGCAGTGATTTCTGAGTCTCCCCATTCACCACACCAGGCTTGTCTTTATCGAGGACCCACACTGACCTTGGCCCCATAGCGAAGCTTCAGCCTCTCCCTGATGAGCAGTCCTTTGGCCAGCAGCTTCCAGTTCCCTAAAGCCCGCTTCTCCTTTTTCTGCAGCAAAAATGAAATGGGAAAGCATAAAATGTTAATAACTGCCATTTTCAAGATGGAACCTGGGAATATATATATATATATATATATATATATATATATACACATACATACCTGGGAATATATATATATATATATATATGTATATATATATATTAAGATATATGATAATATTTTAGGTTAAAAATAGTTTCTCAATTATATGAAGTCTCAGTTTTAAAATTGGAGTGATTTTAAAAGTGATACACACGGAAGGCACCAAACCCCAAACCTCTTTTTAACTATTTCTGACTCTCAAATTTTTAGGGGAAGAGGCTGTCCAGAACTGTACCCCAGACAATTTCTTTTAATAGAGGCAAGTGTTGGCAACAGGGCAGGATCCAGGCAGACAGCTGACAGTGATAGTGGATTCTGAGGTGTAGGCAGGACCCTGTTTTATCCAGTGCTGGCTCCCTAGGGTGCCTTCATAGAGTCAGGAAGCCAGAAAGAGCTTTAGAACAAGTGGGGCACCTGCCTTACCTGTGTGCTTGCTTTCCTACCTCAGCCCCTCACCAGGCCCACCCATGCCAGGCTGCTTACCTCCTTCTCCTTCTTTTCAATGAGTGCCTGCTCATTTTCCCAGGCGGCCAGGAGCACATCTTTGTATTCCTCGCAGACTATGTACCCTTCAGTTCTGTGGGGATGCAATATAGGTGGTCTTCCTTAAGCTTGCTGCCTGCTCTGGCCTCTTCCTCCCCATTGTGAAGGACAATAAGCTGCTCCTAAAAACTTGGGGCCTTGAAGGATTTCCTGGGTCACAATACTGTACCACAATACTGCTAACAGATACCACCCATGCAGAAGGCAGGCCTGAGGACACTGGCACTGCTGCTTCCCCAGGCCCTGCCTAAGAGATGGAATGAGAACTAGGAAAGTGCTGACCCCACTAGATCATCTGTGACCACCAACAGAAAGTGCTGACTCCACTAGATCATCTGTGACCACCAACAGAAAACAGTGTTCTAATCCAACATTAGGATGCTGGTTTCACTGGTTTTGCTGCCTCTGGATGAAAATGAGTGAAAGTGTCGAAGTAAAACCCGGAAAGTAAGAACCACTGGACCTCAACCCCCACCAACCTCTCATCAACTTCCTACATCTTTCACTGTGACCTTCCCACCCCTCCTTCCAGCCTCCACGAAAGTTCCCTCACGCACATGGGATGCGAGTAGCCTTTATGGAAATCGAAGCCGGTAATGGCCTGGACACAGTCGATGTCCAGCTTACGGGCCACGCGCTGCAGGTTGGGCAGATTCAGCTGGACACAGCCGATAGGCATCATGCTGGGCAGGAAGAGGTACACATTCCCAAATTCATTCCGGGGGACCTGCAGGGGGTGGCATGCCAGGTTTAGCCAGTTGCAGTATGAAGTGGCCTGGTCCTGACTCCACTGAGTGCTGCCCTTACCTTGCCATCCACAGCCACGGGCGGCTGGTACTCCTCTGTCTGCCACTTGCCAAACAGGCCCAAGTCATTGTGGTCCTGTAGCTGGGGCTCAGCGAGGCGGGCTCTCCGGGCCCGGTTGGAATAGCCTTTCACCATCTATGCCAAAGGGAACGGCCAGTTTACAACAAGACTACCACTTCCTGAGCACTTACTGTACAGCTGGCACTGTGCTCAGGGCTTTGCACCTGTTACAAAACAAACTACAACAAGCAATCCTGAGATGGGTGTGCTTTTTATCCTCTTTATGATCACTCATACCACTACCATTACCACCAGCTACCATCCACAGAATGCTCACTGTCCCAGGAACTGTTCTCAGGGCCCTATGAGTACTCGGTATTTTCAGACCGTGACTGATCCCGGGTGACTGAAACCACAGAACGCGAAACCACGGATAAAGGGGGATTACTATGTTCTGTACTTTCAACACTTTCAAAAAGGAAATTGGGACTCAGAGATGCTGTCACTTACTTAAGATCCCATGGCCAACTGACTGACAGGGACAGGATTTAAACCCAGATAACTGAGTGTGGCATGAACCCTGGGAGGAACTGACAATTTGGGCCCCCTAGCATGCTTCCCCACAGATGTCTTGTGGCCAATACCAAAACTTTCACTGGGAAGTAAAGGAATGAAAAGGTTGAAGAACTGGCAGGGAGGAAAAGGTTGCATAACTTCTACAAGGAGTGGCACAGGTGTAGGTTAAGGATTGACTCTTGGTGCAAGGATCGCAAAACTTTTTCTATAAAGGGTCATGTACAGCCTCTGCTGCATATTCTTTATTTTCCTTCTTTTACAATCCATAAAAAAATGTAAAAACCATTCTGAGATCAAAACTGGACCCAGAGTGGATGTGACCTGCAAACTACGGACTGCTGACTGCTGCTTTAGTGGCCATTCCTGCCATGGTCTCTGGGCACCCCACCTCTGTCACCCCTCTATAGGGCTGACAGACTCTTTCTGAGGAAGTCATTCATCCAGTGTTGTTCAGTAAAGATCCACTGAGCACCTACTACAGACCACACCATGATACCCATCGTTAGAGGCAAAGGAGGGGCAACCTTTGTTCTTAAGGAGAACAGGTTCCTGTGGGGGAACAGAGACTACAAATCAGTGTAAAGAGTACAGGGTGAAATGGGCCTCAGAGGCAGGACCCTTCACCCAGCCCCGAGCAGGGAGATGTTAGGGCAAGCTATTCAGAAAAGGCCCCACCTGAGCCAAGCCTGAAAGGGCAAAGAGGGATTCGTCAAGTGAAAAGGGCTGTGGTCAAGTGAAAAGGGCTGGAGAGAAAGGTGTTTGGGACCAAAGGGACATGGGAACTGTGGAAGTTGTCTGACATGCAGGAGAAAGTGTGGCCAGAGAGCAGGTGGGCACCTGAGCACCACAAGTCTCTGTGTCACATGAAAGATATGGGACTCCAGGCAGGGTGAGGGTGGGCTATTAAAGAGGTCTCACATGCAATTCTACTTCAGAAAGATCTCATGACTGCAATGTTAGAAATGAACTGAGGGGCTGAAAGTGGCTATGATCTAAGCAAGGAAGATAAGGCAGAGGCTGGAGCTGGGAAAGGAGGTTTCAGAACAAGGAGAGGACTTGAGATTTGGGGTTATGCTAGAACTGCGTTACTGATAGCTACCATACATTTGAAATGTGGCTGGTCGGGACTGAGATGTATTGAAAGTGAAATACTAGGTTCCGAAGGCTTAATAAGAAAATGGATGTAAAACAGTTCATTAACAATTCAAAATATTATATGTTGAAATGATATTTCAAATATATTTAAGAATGTTAAAATCCCACCTCTGAGTTTTTAATGTAGCTACTAAAAAACTTAAGTTTGTGGCTCACATTATATTTCAGACAGTGCCATTCCATGATAAAGAGACTGGTTATTTGATAAGGAACATAAAAGAAAGGTGAAGGTCTATAGGAAACCACAGTGATCATCCAGGTCCAAGGCAGCAATGACGCACTCAAGTCTGCTTTCTGCGGTGACCCGCGCCCAATGCCTACAGCCCCTTCTGTAGGCCTTTCCAACACCTGCCTGGCTCCCCAGAGACCACAACCCAAAGGGCTCCTTCTAGGATCTGACAAAGAAGGGCAAATGTGTCTCTCTGTGACTGGCCATTGTCCTCCTTGGTTGAATGAAATCATGTGTCCTGTGACAAGCATTTGCAGTACTGGACTGAATTCATGTTTCTCGTGGGCAGCTGACCTGACCCAGTGCAGCAGCACACTGGGAGAGAAAGAACACTGGAGTAGAGACAGGGCTTGAGATTCTTGTCTGGGTGCTGCTGTTTCCCTAACTGTAAGGCCTTGGACAAGTCATCTGCCCTTCCTGGGCTGTTTTCTCACCTGTAAAATGGGCATCATAATGCTAACTCCAGTGCTTGTTGAGACTCATTAGAGGTCACATACACGTAAAATGCATAGTGAGTTATTAAACGGAAGGGCACTGACGACTGGTGAATGTATCTACATGAAGCAGGGCTTTGGCCTTGTAGAACAACTCAGTAACATGGTTCAGATCTACATAGCCTCTGAATATACACCAGGAGTCTGAGGGCTGCTTTTTGGCCTTGATTTCTTGCATACGCTGGAAGATTCATCTCTTACAAATTCCTCCTTAAAGACATAATTTAAATGCTTCTCTCTTCCTCTAATCCTTCTCAAGCCAGAAAAGTTCAGACCTGGATTCCTATTCTGAGCATGCACTCAGCAGCTCTTAGTCACCACTCTTCTGCCCTCAGCTGTCCCATTCCTCCTTGGTCCTCAGCCTCCCTAACAGCTCTAAAGGCCGCCCCCACCCCCAGCTCTGGTTACCTTGTAGGGCACTTCTCCAAGCCTCACCACTCTTCCTTGTTTCAGCCACGTATCCCTGGAGTGCAGGATATGCACACAATCCCTACCAACAGGGGAAGACAAAGGACAAATTCAGTTCACACCCTGCCTAATGGAACACAGTATGCAAAGGAACCCCCAGGACCCAAGTGTCCCTATGACCTCCCAAAAGGAAGAGCGAGGACCTTGATTCTCTCCTCAGGCTCTGCCTCATGCCCTGAAGCAGGCCCTGCTCTTGAGGGAAGCAGGGGACTTGCCTTAGGCACAAAGCTAATTTGGACTTCCTGTTTTGAGGGGGGAGGTATATGCATTCACTTACAAATCCTAACCTCATGGAGTTACTGTGTCTGTCTTAGGCTTCATGCTATGCCCTCAACTCTCCTCCCACAGTGAGAGTCCCTTTGCAGCTTGTATGGGGCGACAGCACAGCAGTGCGGACACATTTCCTCATCATTGAGCAAGTACCTGCCCAGGGTCTAGTCTGCTGCTAAACATTGAGGTGTGAGGGACAAATGTCCAGAGAAGAAGTGGTGAACCCAAAATAAGTCTACATGGAAATTATAATACACTACTAAATCATCATAGAATTAAGACTCATGCCCATGGAACAGTCAAATAATTCCTGGGAGCCTGTGATTATGAGGACAGATCTTCTGGCTTTACTCTTTCTTCCAGAGCTAAGAGCTATACCCCAGCCCTGCAATTCTACTTTCCAACAAGTTTCAACTGCTTTCCTTGCTGAGCCTCCTTTAACAAGGCACGCCCATCTCCTCTTCAGTTTGCAGCCCTAAACTCTGCCCAAAGAGTGAGGCTCCGATGAGCACGGGCACTAAGTTTCCTTCCACTGCAGAAATCAGGCTCTTCACCTACCCTTCAGTCTGAGGCTGATGTTCAGCACAGTACAACAGACACGGGGCAAACCTCTGTGCCACCTCCTAGCAGCACTTCCTGGGGAAGTCTCTTTCTCTTCCTGAGCCTCTGTATCCTCCTCTATCACTTAGGGTTGAGCTCTGTCCTCCCTGCCTCATAAGGTTGCTAGAAAGACCAGACACTTGCCAGGTGCTGGAGCAGTGCTTCTCTGTCCATAGCATCACTGTCGGAGCTGAGAGCTCTAGCCACACTCCCACTGCAGGCTACACATCTCTGATTGCCCAAAGGAGTAATTATGTCATGGTCATAGTCTTCAGATAGGAGAGGGGAAGGCAGCGGGGAGGGGGAAGCAGGTGTGCTTTGTCTGGACATCTCTAAGGATAGCAGAGGGAAGTAGGCATATACCTCTCAGAATAAATCTCAACTTCTAACCACGTCATACCCATTAGAGATGGCTCATTATCAAAAAACAGAAAACAAGTGTTGATGAGGATGCTGAGAAACTAAAACCCTTGTGCTCTGCTGGTGGGAATGTAAAATGGTGCAGCCCCTGTGGAAAATAGTACATCAGTTCTTCGAAAGTTAAACATAGAATTAACATATGATCCAGCAATTCCACTTCTGGGCATATATCCAAGAGAACTGAAAGCAGGGTCTCAAAGAGATATTTGTACTCCTGTGTTCATGGCAGCATTATTCATAATAGCCAAAAGGGGAAGCAACACATGTGTCCATCACTGGATGCCAGTTACAAAAGCACTGACACTGTTGAGTTCATTTATATAGAGACAAAGTAGAATGGTGCTTGCCAGGGGCTGGGGGAAGGGGGAATTAGAGAGTTGGTGTTTAACGGGCACAGAGTTTCAGTTTGGGAAGATGAAAGTTCTGGAGATAGATGGTGGTGATGGTTGCAGAGCAGTGTCAACATACTTAATGACACTGAACTGTACACTTAAAAATGGTTAAATGGTAAATTTTGTTATGCATATTTTACCACATTAAAAAGAAATATCCACCTTTAATACTTTCTCCTGTGACTGACATGGTCCCTGTGGACCATGCTGGCGCGTCCTTCCCCCCAAACTTCTTCTCTCTCAAGTACCTGAGGAAGCCTGTGCTTTATCCTCTATCAAGGTGGCATGGGTCCTAAAGGCCTTTGACTGTTGGTAGGTGAGGCTCTTGACCAGGTATGACCCTTCTGACGTGCACCAGAAAGCTGCAACACAGACCCTGGAGAGAGGGTCTGGATGACTCCCTGCAGGGCTGACACGAGGAGGAAGTCCTCAGTTAGAGGACTCAAACCACCTACTCATGAGTTTCCTTTTTTTTCTTTCTTTTCCCATTTCTTAAGGATATCCTCTATTTTCTGATCTTATATTTCAATTTAAAGAAAAAACAAAAAAAAACCACTTTTATTTTCTTTCTATTGCTATTCCTTAAAAATTCTGCTTCTATTTTTTCCTTACCCTAAATTTGTATTATAAATTTTTAATTTTGTATACATTTTGCATTCATTTTCTACTCTTATTCCCTTCTCTCCTTCTTTGGCAATTTCTTTTGACTATGGATAAAATATACACAACATAAAATTTACCATCTTAATAATTTTTAAGTGTATAGCTCAGTGGCATTAAATAGTTATGCAACCATCACCACCATTCCTCTCTAGAACTTTTTCATCTGCTCAAACAGAAGCTCTGTACCCATTAAAATAACTACTCATTTTAATTTTTATTATCAAATTTTCTTCTTTCCTTTTGTATGTTTTCAACTTACATTTGAGAGATGTTTATATCATCCTATATAAGCCTTATTTTGCTTTACTTTTAATTTTTCCCCTAAACTTTTTCCTCTCTCTGCTCGTCCTCATCATTTTAACTTCCAAGCTTCAATCTTTCCTACACATGTCCCCACACAATAGCAGACTCACGCACTATGAAGTTCACCCTGTTTGACAAATGAGATGAATGATGTTATCAGCCACTTGCCCTGGAAGAAGGTTGATAATCCCAAGCCATCAGGAAGCCCACAAAGCTACCGGGCTGCCTCACGCACCTGGAATAGACAGCTTCTCCACGACAATAACCAATGATCGCAGCTGTCTCAGGATAGATGGCCTCATATTTCAAGAGATGCCTCTTCAAGGCGTACAGAGGGTGGTTCTTATATGTGCCAATGACAGTGGGCAAAGGCTGTTCCAGGTGCTTTGCCTGAAACTGCAAAGGCCAGAAAGACGATGTTGAGTGTGTGGTTTAGAAGAGGAAGTGAGGGTTGAGGTGGGTGATCTTCAGACCAACTTATTCAGATAACAGTGGAGCAGAGGTTTCACGAGCACTAATGACTAACACTGCATTGTAGCTCTGATGTTAAGTAGGTTTTAGGTAAATAGACAGCTATGAAGAATCAAGTAATTCTGTGGCTAGTGGCAACTTTGGAAAGTCATCTAACCTATTCCCAGTCCAGAGACACCTTAGCCAGCCCTCACAGATCAGTGCCTGCTCTGTTAAGGAGCTTCTAGGTAGAAAACCATAAAGCTTTCTAAAGGAAAGAGGCCTTATCGTAAAGTGATATCACTATTCTGCAACATGGTTTACCATGACTGCACTCACAGGAAATGGAAATGAGTTGTTCACCCTATGCCTTTTTTTTTTTTTAAGTTCACTATAATACATGTTCTATTAGTATTTCTTTAAGGATTCTGATTTCTCTGTGGGCAATTCCACTACTGTAATTCACATCCTATTCACCCAGGTCTCCTAATATTTCCTTCAGTACTTTCTGAAACCCTCGATACATGAGTAAGGACTGGCAATGCGGAGTGGCCAGGAGTAAGATGGACCCTCCTCCATGAGGTCCGCATCCAGTATGAAGACTTTAATTAGGTTAGTCACAATACCATATGAACAACTCCCATTTACTCTGTCATTTTTAAGTAAAATGAACTAGGAATGCCCCCAGAGCAAACTCTCAATGCAGGTTAAACAGCATTGAACACTAAAATAAGCCTGGTTTCACCCATCCTGAGGAACTGGGAATAATTCTTTGCAAATCTGGGCTTGTTCCCAGGTGGAAATGCCGAGCTCCACTTAACACAACTGCCCTTGCACTAGTGACTCAGGCTTTCCTCCTAGCACCAAGTGACACACTATGTTGTTTTAGAAGTTGGCTTCTAGTGTGTCTTCTCAACAGATATTTCCTCATCCCAAGTCCCTTTCTTCCCAGGAGATAAGTGTTCTAGATCTGTGGAGGGCTGTTTGTGTATGTGCTTGTATGAGTGTGCATGATGAGAAAGGGGAAAACAATGAGTTTTTTCTTCTTTGACTTAGTATGACTTATATGACTTGCAAAAATTATTGGAAAGCTCCAAATTTATAACTGGGCAATAACTAAAAGCATACAGGCTTCAAAGTTAGCTATATCTGGGTTAAAATATCAAGTCAGTTAATCTCTTGGATCCTAAAATTTTAACTAGTAAAATTAAGGCAATAATAATCCCAGCTTTATAATGTTGTGATAATTAATGAGATAAATATCAAAAATACCCAACACAGGCTAAGCTAGGAATATATAAGGTGCTCGAAATGAGAATAATTTTAATAACTGGACTGGCTCTTCATGTCTGTGGCAACTGAGTCCTTACCTCCAAGTCTTCTTTCTTTTCCCTTTCCACCAATGGGCTCTGGTAGGGTCTCAAGGTTTCCGCCCACCACTTGGCATCAACCCGGCACTTGCGAGTCGCTGTCATCCAGGCTGGATCATACCTCTGGGTGACATCCCGGACCCAGCCATTATTGTCGATGGCTACAACGTAGGTCATGGGCTTCGTGGCATATCTGTAACATGTCGGAGACTGGCCCACCACGCCATGCACACAGTCCACACATGTCCACTTTTCCTCCTGCTCACAGAATACCTCAAGCCACTGGTTTACACCAGCTGCTTTCCCTCTTTCTGTTTCCTCACCATCACTGGACATTTTCTTGCCTCTCTTACTCTTACTGCTTGAAGAACTTGCAGATGCTGCTGGAAAGCCTGGGTGCTTAGGGTGGCTTCCATGTTGGGTCCTGGAGTCACTTTTGGAACCTGCCTTTGTCCTCTGAGGGGCTGAGGCCCTCCTCTGTCTTGAAGGGCCAGGCTCACAATCCTCACTGGATGAATGATGGGCTTCCCCAGAAGAGAGCTCAAAGTCAGAGCCACTGCTGGCCTTGTCACTCCCACTCTCTTCTTTATAGGACACCCTAGAGGCCACCCGCCGCTTCTGGCCACGCACACGTCCCTGAGTTTTCTTCTCCTGCTTTTCCGCTTTGACTTCTTCTTCCCCACTGGAGGGAGGCTCTTTCTGTTTCTTCTTGATGGCGGCTGCTTTGCTCCTCTTCCCTTTGACACTTGGACTGCCAGCGCTCTTAGAAGTGGTGTCCTCTTGTCTAGTTTCTCTGCTGGTCTTCGGTTTGGTTTGGTTTTCTGGAACTTGGCTAGAAGTTTCTGCAGAGCCTCCAGGACACTCTGTGGAACTCTCCTTAGAAGGTTTCTTTCCCTTAAACAGAAGAGAAGTTTTGCTTTTTTTTTTTTTTGCTAATGTTAGGACAGAGATCCTGTCATCTAATGGGGCTAAGTCATTGGCTGGAGAACTAGCATACACAAGATGTCCGCAACTCAGACAGTGATTGACTGGCTATCCTTTTGAGTTGTAAGAAAATATTTGCTAAAATCTATAGCACCTAAGACAAGGCCACAATATAATTCCTTTTACTCTAAACTGTGGCACAGGCAAAAAAGCACCGAATATGGAAAGAGACAAACCTGGGTTCAGTGTTCTGTATCTCATGTTATGCGATTTAGGTAAATTATGTAACTTCTGCGCTCCGGTTTCCTCAGCAACAATAATACTCACCTTGCACATAATGCATTTTGCAAATACTGATGGACTTAACAAAGTTAAAGTATTAATAATACAGAAATTATTAAAATCTGGACCATCAAGTTTCAGACAATGCCAAAACCCCAGTGAGTAGAGTATTCAGCCTCCTTCTTAGATGACTGCAGAATTCAGAGTCCTTCACTCATCATCACTCCACACTGCTGCTAAGGAGGACAGGTACCATTCTACCATTTTACAGAAGAGAAACTAAAGCACCAGGAGCCAAGACCTGCCGTAGGCTCCTTTGCACATGCAAAAACTCAGATTGCTAGATATCCATCCGTGTGTCCAGTCTTGCCATCCCAGGGTTGTGCAAGACAGTCTCAAAGAAACTCATGCTCCATGAATACCGACCCTTAAAAATAGTCTTAACAACTAATTTTTTTAATTCTGATCATTTCTAACTCCTCTCCGACCAACTACCCTTTTCTCTGGAAGTCCTGAGAACTTTACCTTGGTTGCTGATAACTTCAGAGGAACTGGCTGTAGAGACAATACCAGACGGGTTGGGAGCTGCAGGGCCCGGAGAATCAGTAAAAATATCTATAATAAAAAAGAATAACGCACTTATCCTAAGAAAAAATTTAAAGATTTAATTAATTCGGTGTTGCTTGTCGTGATGCTTATTGATAACAGAGAAAAGTAAAAACAACCAAGTTGTCAAAAATAAGAGTCTGAAACCCTTGATACTATTAAAAATGATACTGCTGAGATTTACCTTTGTAGAAAAATGGGAAACTGTATGCCATATAGTAAAGGAAAATAGAAGTTTGTTTTTTAATGTTAATTTTTGTAAGAATAAATTGTATATAAATATAAATACATATATATTTTAAAAAGAACCTATATACTGGGTTATGGGTATTTACAAGTATTTTTTTTCCAGCTTACCTATCTTTTGATTGTTTTGCATTCCACATGTGCTATGTTTGTGATTAAAGTAAATAAAATGAGACATCACTTTGAAAAGAAAATATGGAAAACATAATTATCGGATGCCCGAAGTCTATTCCCTCTATTCTATTTTCCCCACAATGAATCTTTTAACTGGATGCTGCAGTTCTAAGCGTTCTATAAACTTGGAAGAATGGGAGCCTCCTCATGGGAATTAACCTCCAAAACTGCAACAGTGATAAAGCAACTGAGCAAGATCTTCCTACACAGATCTCAGGGTCCCAGTGTTTCTCATGAATTACCGCAATACCCTACTGAGAAAGCCAGGGGTAAAAATCAGAAACAAGAAGGCAGCTTTTCTGTGAAAAGCCATGTTATATTTAAAAAATAATTACTTTTGCCTTGTTTCTTCCGAAGTGAAAGACAGGGAGATAAGAAAATATCAGGGAAACCCAAATTGAGGGACACACTACAAAATTCCTAAGCAGCACTCTTCAAAAACATCAAGGTAATGAAAGACAACAGAAGACTGAGAAACTGTCACAGATTGGAAGAGACCAAGCAGACATGATGACTAAATGCAACATGGTATTCTGGGTTGGATCCTAGAACAGAAGAAAGGCTTTAGTGGAAAAACTTGAAAAATCCAAATAGTATCTATGGTTTAGTTGACAACTTATTATGTTAACTGATACAATAAACATTGTAAGAGCTAAAACTATAAAACTCCTAGAACAAAATATAGGAGGAGATCTTTATGATCTTGGATTGGGCAATGGAGTCTTAGATATCCCACCAACAGTATAAGGAACAAAAGAAAAACAGAAAATTGAACTTTGTCAAAGTTAAAACTTATGTGTATCAAAGGACTTTCTCAAGATGGTGAAAAGACAATCTACAGAATGGGAAGAAATGTTTGCAAAGCATATATTTGATGAGTGTCTAGTATCCAAAATATATAAAGAACTCTTACAACTCAACAACAAAAAGACAAAGAATCCAATTAAAAAATGGGTAAAATGTTTTTATAGACATTTCCCCAAAGCAGATACACAAATGGTCAATACACACATGAAAAGTTGTCAAGCATCATTAGTCATCAAGGAAATGCAAATCAAAACCACAATGAGATACCACTTCATACCTACTAGGATGACTATAAAAAAAAAATAAGAAAGAAAAATAAAAGTGTTGGTGAGGATTTGGAGAAATTGGAACTCTGAAACATTGCTGGTGGGAATGTAAAATGGTGCAGCTACTGTAGAAAACAGTTTGGCAATTTCTCAAAAAGTTCAACATACAATTACCTTCTGACCCAGCAACTCCACTCTTAGGTATATACCCAAAAGAACTGAAAACGATTACTCAACAGATATATGTACACACACTGACAGCAGTTCTCTTCATAATAGCCAAAAGGTGGAAACAACCTAAATGTCCATCAACTGAATGAATAAACAAAATGTGGTATACCTATACAAAGGAATATTATTCATCCATAAAAAAGGAATGCAGTACTGACACAATCCACAAATGTAGATGAACCTTGAAATTATTATGCTAAGTGAAAGAAGCCAGACACAAAAGGTCAAAGGTTGTATGATTTCTTTTATATGAAATATCCAGAATATGTAAATCTACAGAAAAAGAATGCACATTAGTGGTGCTAGGTGCTTGAAGGGGTGAGAAGAAGAGTAGAATGGGGAGTAACTGTTTAATGGGTACAGGATTTCCTTTTGGGGTAGCAAAAATGTTTTGGAAATAGAGGTGGCGCTTACATAATACTCTAAATGCACTAAATGTCACTGAATTGTTTGCTTTTTTAAGAAACTGTATTTTTTTTGCTTTTAAAAAAACCCATAAACAAATATATATGTACACAAACACACGGGAACAAAGTCTGGGAAAACAATACTTAAATATTAATGTTTTCCTTTGGGTAGTGGAATTATAGCATAATTACTGGCTATGCCAGTTATCTTAGACTTTATCAAGCCAAATCAGAAAAAGAGAGGTAAAGATGCCAGTTATCTAGCCTTGAAGATACAAAAAGTCTGGTCTCTTTTCCTAAGCAAACAGGTAGTGTGGGGCTCAGGCACAAGTACATGCATTAATAGGAATCTTCCAGGGATAAAACCATATTTCTACCACCATTTTTGTTTCATTCAGACAGAACCTTACCTAAGGGTATTTTCAAGTGTTTGATAAAAGCCTGTCTACATTTAAGAGCTCCTCACCACAACTCCTTTTGATGGATACAATTTTCTTTACTGCATGGCTGCCTGCCACTGTCATTACCCAAATCGGAAGGTATAGAAACACTTTCTCAAGGATTTCAGCAGCCAATTTGGTATAATATTTCCTTGGAACTTTTGAACACAAATTATGAATAGTTAGCAGAAATAATTCTAGAGCACTTGACCAAAAATTCAGTGCTTTAACACACCAGAATACCAAGTAATAGAAATGAAAGAGGGTATGCTTTCAACTCACACACTGGTCCCAATCATGATTCCAATACTTGCCAATTAAGAAAGTTACTTAGCCTCTCTGAGCTTCAGTACCTATTTTTTATTTTATGAGAACTGAATAAAAACCACCTGGAATGGCATCTGGCACATGACTGCCATCGTCATTTGCTACGGGTACTAATAAAAAGTGTTGCCAGGAGGAATCACTCACGTGGACCAATTCTTCATCATCTCGTGCAGAGTAAATAGCAAATCTCCTTTCCAACGTAGTCTGTAGGCCATCTTGTTCATTTGTTGAAAGGTCTGTGTTAACTGTAAATGTTCCAATGAACCTGGAGAGAAACCAGGCATTTCCTTGTGTCAGAGGTCAGAGCAAAGAGGAATGCTGTTCTTTTATAGCCAAGAAAATCAGAAAGGGGAGCTTCATCTGCCTCTGTTCTACTCTTCCCACCATGTTTGGCTAACTCCTACTTATCACTGAAGACCCAACTCAGACTTCACTTCCTTGGGGAGCCTTCCCCTTCCTGGGGTGCATTCCCAGACCCTGCGGCTGAGTTAAGTGGCCCTGCTCTGTGTGCCCACAGTCCAGAGCACACCTCTTCCGGAGTACTTGTCATACTACTCTAATTACTTGGGGTGTATCTGTCTTCCTGACCAACCTGGGAGCTCTTTCAGGACAGAGATTATGCCTGACATTTCTCTATCTTCAATGCCATGACCACTGCCTGGCACACAGGATCATCTCAGGGGATGTCTGTGGAAGTGACTTGCACTCAACCTCTGAGAGACAACGAATCCTACACTAAGGCTTTGCAAGACAGGTTGGAGGGCCATACCATTTCACCAGGTTTGACAGGTAGTAGATATCCACGTCTTGAGGAGGCACTCTGGTAAAGCGAGCTGGGATGATGGAGAGGCCAATAGCCTGCAGATCGGGCTGGTTGCAGATGTTATTTCGATAGAAGCCATTTGCTAGTAGGCACAGAAGGTGAACCTGGAAAGAAAAAGAAAAGAGAAGACAGTAAAGGAAGGCTGAAAACTAGAGGGATTTTTGCTGCCAAATTAAAAGACATTTTGTGGGCAGAAAATATTTGTTGTCAACATACAAAAAAGTAAAAATATTAACTTCAGGTATTTCCCAAGATTCTGTCTGTCACCCTCTCTTCTACCTAGATATTCATTCCCTCAAAGAGCCTTAAACCTCAAAGCTTCAAAATACTAACTTATTTTAAGAGGCCTTGTCAAAAGATCTATAGATGAAATGCAACAATGTCTTTGGTTTGAGCCAAAAATATCAGGAGGAAAAGTGAGTGGGGGAAGAAAATAGCACAACTGCTCACAGGCTAATAACTGTCAAAGCTGAGGAGACAGCACGGGGTTCACTGCACTGCTCTCTGCACTTCCATGTGTGCTTGAAGCCAGCCTCCCTCACTTCAAACCCGACACTGGTCCTCACATGACCTCCCACCCGATCCTTTCTCAATCTACTGAAATGATCATGTGACTGCCTCCTTTTTCTCTTGCCCATAGCTTTGCATCATTTTCCCTTCAAAATTATTTTTGAATAATTTTGCTCCATAATAATCATGTCCTGCCCCAGCCAGGACATGAAAGTTTCTCATTAGTAGCAGTCTTCCTTCCTTCCCACTTACAGCTTCCCTATTTCAATCAATGGTGCTGCCCTTCTACCCTCACTTAAGCTTCAAATCTCGGAGTTATAGTAATTTTTCCCTTTCTTTCATCTCTAACACCAAAAGGTAAAAGAAACACAACTACCTCATTTAATCCCCAAGGCTGCTACAAAGTGGGAATCACTTCAGTTCTCATCTCATCTCCTCACTGTCCTTGCTATGTGCTCACCCCACCTCTAGATTTCTGTGGCTGCTGAGGTGTCTCTTCCATCAGCTGCATCTCTACATTCCCTGGCTGCCTGCTGCTAATTAAAGGAGAATCAAAATTCTCCCTTTCCTCACTCTCGATGTGTCTCCAAAACGCATATCCTCCAACGTGTGGGAAAACTGGTTGTCCCACCACCCCCTTCAAAACTCAGCAAGAGCAGTCTTCATAGACTCTATCCTTTCCCATCTCAACATGCTATGCTTTCTCCTAAATAAAGCCTTCTTCAGCTAATCGGACCCACACTATTCCCTTTCCTTCTTTAAGTCTTGAGTTTCTCTTTTTCGAGGTCTTTCTTGTTCCATCTGTGAGATCGGAAACTCCTTAACTAGGAAATAAGTTTTATACAAGTCTCTCTTCCCACAATGCCAAGTACCTTGCTAGGTCCATAATATGTGTTCAATACCTACTGGCTGAAGTCAAAAGCCAGAGACTTTAGCTGAGATCGGAACTAATGTTATTAAACAGTTCAAACAGGAGATGAAAGGGGCATGCCTGCTTAGCCCCTGCTTCATGCCAGGCATTGCGCTACATGTTTTATATATGATATCTGTGTAACCCTCACAACCGCCTACCAAAGAAGACACTACTATTACCTCTCACTTCAAAGATGAGGAAACTAAGGCTCAGCGAGAATAAAAAACTGCCAAGGTCACACAGTGTGTAGAAGAGCCTGAAACAAAACCCCGGTTTGACTGACTGAACCCAAGTTCTTTCTGCCATACCACCCAGCCTTGACAAAGAGGAATACTGTCTTTTCCCTTCATTCCCTGCCCTTACCTTGTGTGTGTCCTCGTGGACTTCTTTATTGAAACGTTTCATCAGCCTCCGAAGATTTGTCTCAAACTCCATTTGTATTTTTTCACTGTAATACATATTGAAAAATGTGAACGTGAACGTCATCTGGGGTCCCTGTGGCATGTAGGCCATGCTAAGAGATGTGAATTAAGTCCTGCAGGCAATGGAGTTTCTTGGTGTGTATGCTCTTTAGGAAGGAGAAATCAACAAAAAAAAAATGCCCCCAGGGTGCTGTCACCTAGAGGCAATCAATATGAACAGTTTATTTCCTTACACTCTTGTTTTTGTTTGTACTAAAATAATTTTTATGAACAATTTGGTATGCTGCTTTTTTTTTCAGTTACTATAAACTTATTCTAGCTTTATTTTCAGTTGGGAAATTGAAACCTGACTCCATTCCCCTAGTCAATTCCTTTTACTTGCAATGGCGTATGAATTGCTCTCCTTGTTTTCTCGTGCAAGGCTATGTTACTAAGTAAATTTTTAAAAGCTATTTTTAAAAGCTATGTATTTTCTGCATACTCTTTTTGCTCCTTCTCACCTACAAACCTTTGCTCAGGACAGTCTCCACCCAGACTGCCCTTCTCTCAAGCTGCACAAAATCATGCCTCATGAACATGAGCTGAAGCTCATATCCTCCAGGAAGTCTTCTCCAACTGCCTGACCTCCCAATGGCTGAGGCTCTTCTAGCAACCACCAATTTTATTTTCTATTAATGTACACTCACTTGTATAATGCTGTTCTGGTGTAAAACCTTTCATGTCTGTGTCCCAAGCATCTTCAAGAAAACTTAACGTTTCTTGAATGACTTCTATTATTTTCTTCCTGCATGACTAGTAATGTGCCCACACAGTGGAACCCATTAACCAAGTAACTACCAGGTGTTGTGCTCCAGGTTTTCAAGCCACAGAGGCTGCAGAGGTACTGGGGATACTAGGATGGAATAGGGGCTTCCTACCATGGTGGGGCACTGCCTCAAGTCCTGCAGTGTGATGGGGTCGGAAAGCACAAGTTGCCCAGTCAGCCTGACAAGGATTTAGATCTTGGCTCGCCCACCTACTGACAGAGTGACTCCTGAAATTATACTTAACCTCTTTGAGCCTCTAGCTCCTCATTCATATACTGTTCTAAAGATTAAGTAAGAGAACGGACGACCTGCAGAGTCCTTGGCATACAGAGTCAATACACAGTTTTCGCTCCCCATCTCCTGCCCCAGCCAGGACATGAAAGTTTCTCATTCAAGACCTAAAGGAGAATCCAGGGCTATCTCACCTAACATTCCTGACCACTGTGATACTCAGTCCTGGTCTCCTACATGTTTCTCATAAGTTTTCATTAGCAGCAGTTGTTGCAGATAATATGTGACAGGAATCTAGAAGCAAGTGCCTAATCTTACCTTCTTTCTCTTGCTTTCGCCTGCTCTGGTGTTTCAATCTCTATCTCCACTGGTTTCATGGGCAGAACAGATTGAGAGAAGGCTGCATTTTCTCCCGCATCACCTGGCACAGGCTCACTAAGTTCTAGCAACAGCAATTTTAAAAAATCAATAATAATAATAATAATAGCTATTGTACTGCACAAAATTGAGGTTCTGCTGGGAAAGAGAAAATGAGAAATGGATGCGAAGTGGACAACTAGTGGAGATAACTACTCCTCCCATGCTTTTAGTACCTAAAAAAAAATGCCAGGCGCCGTGCTAAGTGTTTCACATTATTTGTCTCATTTAACCTGCACGAGAACCCAGAGAAGTAGGCCTGGTAGCAGAAGTAGAAGAGGAGGAAACTAAAGCAAAAAGATATTCAGTTTAATTATATACAGACCCCTGCTATCCAGGAGCTGAGACTCATGTGTGTGTTTTAGTATACTTATTTTTTTCAAAAAATAAAAAAAAGCCAAACAAGAACAATTTCCTATTCTCTGTATTACTACATAACTCTTATCACAATTGCTTTGTATAGACCATGACTTAGAGGTCTTTCAGTCTCAGTTGTAAACTTGTAATAAGAAGGAATATGTCTATTTCACCTCTTTATCCCTTACACCACTTGTAAACACTAGTCAAAATAAGCTGAATTTGCTGAACCGGATACTGAATCTAACTGTGAACTTCAATAGCAAAGGGACATTTTAAAAAAAGCTCTGGGCCTAGAAGCAATGACACTTGTTTGGCAATGACCACACCTAATGCCAATATTTTGGTGTCTATGTACCATTCTCTCCTAAAATGAACCAGGGCTTTTTGGAGAAAAAAGGTTGATTCCAGGTCTGGAGCAAAGAATGTACAAAATGAGCCTAGAATATCTTGTTGTTCCAGAAAACATAAATGTTCTCAAATAGTAATGGGGTCATGTCAAAAAGACACGGTAGGGTAGCCAACTTAAAGGGGCTTCCACTAGCCAAATTTGGGATAATCCGAAGATCAAAATATATAACGATGATAACTGGTAATACATCTGAATTTAAAAAAAAATTTTCTAAGTCTACAGAGATACTCAAAATAAATGACTAAATAACTATAACTCCTGAAAGGGAGAGCTCTTCTTTATATAAATGTATGTAAAACGATAGAATTGGAGTATTATCATTTTGCAACCCTCGATATAATGTTTGATCCAGTCAAGATTAATGCATGCTAAAACCAATGAATAAAAAATTACTGAACAAGATATTCACCCAGAATCAGAGTGCCACCCCGGGGATGGTTAATTACAAAGGGAAAATGTACCTTTACACTGGCATGATCTGGAAGTACCATCTTGCAAGATCAAACTTCACATCACTAGGACAACCTGACATTGGTGCCTCTTAGTGGACATGATATGAATAAAATACAGAGCACTGCCTATGAAGTATTCTTGTAAAAATAAAGTTTAATCTAAATTTAATCGAGCCTTTTTATACAATTTACAATTTATAAGAAATAGATGGGAATACTGAAACGTGTGTTAACAATACCATGAGATGTCTGATCAGACAAAACCAGAATATGAGACATTCTATAAAACGAGAGGCCAAGATTCTTTAAAAAAGGCAGTGCCATGGAAAGGAAAAAAAGATAGTGGGTAGGGGGTACTGTTCTAGATTAAAAGAAATGAGAGACACAACTAATATAAGGCTTACACCTTGATTAGATACTGAATTAGGAAAACAATAGCTGTAATGGAATTTTATAACAATTGATGATTTATTTTTCATTTTCTTAGGTGTGGTCATGGTATTTTATCACATAGGAGAATGTCTTATTCTTAGGAAATGCATAGTGATGTATTTAAAGTGAAGTGTCAGAATGTCTGCAACTTACTTTCAAATGCTTCCACAATGCATATTTACTGAAAGATATATTCAATATGGCAAAATATTAAAGTTACTGAATCTAGATGAAGAGTATACATATTACATATTCGATTTTATTTTAAGTTTGAACATTTTCAAAATAGAAAGCTGAGAAAGAGTCATGCTAGGCAGAAAGATTCAGGGGTAACATTAGTTGCTATTTACTATGAGTATATGATGTACTAGGCCCATTACATTTGCAAATCTACCTCCCCACCCCAACGATCCTGAAGTCTAGCCTGCGCACTGCTAGACTAAGTCTACAGAGATACTCAAAATAAACGACTAAATAAGCATTTAATGTTTACTGAATGTTAATGAAAAAGCCTAGCTCAGTCAGGTGGAGTTATTTACTTACCCAGCTATGTAAGTTCCAAAGCTGGGCTCTGACCGAGGGACTAACCGCTCTCAAGCCTGTGCTCTTTCTACAAGATGATCCTGCCTCTATACCACTGACAGCCACCAAAGGAAGAGAATATACAACCTGCCCTAGTAACCGCTGTTGAAGTTTTCCTCATATCAAAAGCGGGTCCCTATTGCAACCATATCTTTGTCTTATTAGTTTCAAAAGAAAACCACAAAACTGCAATCAGTGATGACTCCAAACAGAATCAAACAGAAAAATAGGATCAAACAGTTCTGAAAACAAAGCAAGATGTTTTACCTTCTACTTCTTCCCAGTCATCTTCACTTTCCTCCTCGTCGTCTCCTTCATGGCTGCCTTTGTCCATGGCAGCCTCTCTCTTTGGATGGTGCGCCTTCTTGCAGGCACTTGTAAAGTCCCCGTGTAAAGATCACAGGAAAAAAAAGTGAAGAAGGCACAAACATCCTAGTGTTACACTTAAGCTAACTGAATTTTAAAGACTCTTCCTATTGAAAATCTGTTGCAATTATTTAAAGATGATTTGTGAGCTGAGCCTCATTTCCTCCATCAGTACGAGTCCCAGGTTCTCATCAAGATGTACTCTGATCATCAGTCTAATACTAGATGTGCTGTCAAAATGGAAAAAAACACTATGAACCTACACCCTAGAGCTGTGTGAAGGAAAATTCAGCTGTGTCTAAAAATGGTATAGGAAAAATCAGAAGAAACCAAAATAATAATGTGAGTTCCAGAAGTAAAAGCTGTGCTATCTGTGTATATACAGGTACAGATGGACGCCAGAAAGAGGAGGCAATTCATATTTGCTGATCTTGCTATAGGTAAACTCACAAGATTTTCCCTCACTTTAAGAAATATGAGATAAGGAGACTATAAAGTTGAAATATAACTTCAAACTTAAGTGGGGATTTGACTATACACAGGTATGCCACGAATAACAGAAACCTGGACTAGGTAGTTAAGCAGACAGCTACACAGATAAGTAGCTAACTAAATGGTTGCTAATGTGTAACACAAATCTTTCTCAACTTACAATGGGGTTACTTCCCAATAAACCCCATCGTAAGTTGAAAATATCAGTCGAAATGCATTTAATCACCTAACTTACCCAACACCACAGCTTAGCCTAGCCTACTTTAAACGTGCTCAGAACACTTACATTAGCCTATAGTTGGGCAAAATCATCTAACACAAAGCCTATTTTTATAATAAAGTATTGAATATCTCATATAATTTATTGAATATTGTACAGAAAGTAAAAAACAGAATGATTGTATGGGTACAGAATGGCTTTAAGTGTATCGGCACCTTTGTGATGATGTGCCTGACTAAGAGCTGTGGCTCACTGCCACTGCTCAGCATCACTAGAGAATATTGTACTCCGTATCTCTAGCCCAGGAAAAAAATCAAAATTCAAAATTCCAAGTGCAGCAGGTCCTTGAATAACGCTTCATTCAATGTTGTTTCATTATAACACTGATGAGATGCTGTAGGAACTTAACTCTTGTTTATATCAATTAGCCTCTGGTGAAATTGGTTTCATTACATACCATTTCGCTGCAGTTCTAAGAACCTATTGGTGATGTTAAGTGAGGAGTTCTATGTGGTTTCTGCTGAATGCCTATCACTTTCGTGCCATCATAAAGTCAAAAATCCTAAGTCAAACCCTCCTAAGTCAGGGACCATCTGCATATTTCTGCAAATTTATATATAAAATGTGTTTAGAGTACTGAGTTATTTTTAGCTTTTGTAAGATTCAACCCTTGGTATCAAGTGAGAATATTACCTAAGATTTTAGCACAGATACTTAAATAACTAATCCTCAGTCTTCAGTTACAATACACGTACTCTCTTTTTAGCCAATCCCTTTCACCATCATAGAAACAAAAATTTCTCATTAGAATAACAGCAGAAATGTCCATGAGTTATGGGTTTGATCACAGTCAACTCTCAACTGAGAGGGAAAGAGAGATCCAGAGGTTTCCTTGGCAGCATCCTGGTCTATATTTATGTGGATATCTCAGGAAACAGAATTCAACTAGTAGCAGGGGTGAGGGTAGAGGGTGGGCCACAACTGGGAAGCAGTAAGCCCAAAAGCCTACGAAGAAAGGAGAGGTGAACTATGGTGGAAAATCTGCATGCTTTCCCATGCTTTCTCCTGGACTACTTTCCTATGCCAGGACTACAGAATGCTGGAAAGGCCGACACTAAGAGTGAGGATTTATTTTTGAAGCAAAGAAGGAACTAGTGCCTGCTACCTTTTTGTTCTTCCTTCTCTCTCCCAATTTTCCCAGGAAGCAGATAATCAAGTGTTCACTGGGCTTATATTCATTGTTCACCACATGTTAATATGAATGTTCATTTACTAAAAAACAATACTTGTTCAGTTTCTGCCAAATAAAAGATCCTGCCTAGATGCCATAGGGCATTAAAAAATGAACCAGGCGTGGTTCCAGTCCTCTGAGAGCTTACAGGGTAGTAATGTAAATGTAGATGGCATGTAGGCAAATAAGTATAACACATGGTAGACAAGTTATACTCTTAAGAGATACTGCAAGAAACCAGAGGAGCAAAGGGGAAAGAATCAATGAAGACCGTGGAGTACAAGGCTTCTGATTTGCATCTTCAAGGTGGAAGAAAGCATTTTAGGTAGAAGGAAGAATATGAGCACAACTCAGCGGTAGCAAAGTATGAGCAGGTGTTGAATGAATGACAAGAAGTCCGGCTGGGCAGGAATAGAGTGTACCTGAGGAGTATAATGAGAGAAAGCTTGAATGGCAAGTTAATATTCTGTATATGTAATATCTTTATGTAGTAGAAAGAACACAGGACCAGGAATCACAAGACCTAAGTCTCATCCTGGTTTTTGCTACCATCTAGCTATGTAACCATGAATAAATCATTTTCTGTAAGTTGTCACTGTCCTCCTCTGAAAAGTTTGGGGGTGAAGTATACAATCACTAAGATTCTTTACAGCTCTTACCAGTAGTCTGAGTTCTACCTAGAAGAGTTTAAAGATCCCATCTTTTCTACAGATCCTAGTGACAGCAAAAGAGCAGGTTTTATTAGTCAAATTTCTCTGATAGAAACAATCAAGATCTCTCACCTGAAATCTTCCCCATCGCTGAAGGCTTCATCCTTTATAACCTTGAGGTTTTCAGATTTAACAGTTACCTTGGCCACTTTCTTTTTTGCTCGACCATCTGTTGAGCACCCAGGATCACTGAAGCCCCTCTTCCTCTTTCCTTGTGAGACTTTTGGGAGGAGACTCTTCTTTGGGGGTTTCTTATCTTCAACCACATCTAGATGACCACATGAAACACAAGGTAAGAGACAATAGCAAAGGTGGACAGAGGGTGGTTTCAAGGATAGGCTCATGACAACTCCTTTTCTGGAACCTCCCTCCAAACCACATCTCCATCAGTAGCTTACCATCCAGCTTTCAGTTTCTTCACACCTTTGGTCTAGCCCACGCTCTATGCTCACAGGAAAAACCATCTTCCTTTATCTGCATTTTATTCTACTTCTCCTAAGACTACAGAGAGACCATCACATGACTCAAATAAAATCTAATTTCCAAATCTTAAATTTCAGCTAATATCCATTAAGGAAAATACATCAATCTGTTAATTAATACCTTGATTATTTATTACCCACCAAGACTAATTATTAATTTTAGGGCTAATCCACTCCTATTAAGTGAAATGTTTCAAGTTTATAAACATGTCCGAGTTTTACCACTATCTTATTTCTATTAATTCATCTTTCCACCATCTTTTAAAACCAAACTCTGCTCAAAACACATACTGTGTGAAACCTTTTCAATCTAACCCAAATGTCACTGGTATACCAACCATCTCAGTAAGCATGGGTTGGAATAAGATAGTGGCAATTCGAAAATATCTTTACTTTCTTAAAATTGTTTTTTGTTAAAGGGAAATAGAAAAAATACATAAGTTAGGGTATCTAAAAGTCTTGCAAATATATTCACACAAGTAATCTTAAATCTGAAATAAATCATCTTCCTTTGCCTTTGGATGACTCCGCTTCAATTAATTTTGGAAAACAAAAATACTGAAGCCTGTAGTGAAGTTCTAAAAGGAGCTGCAATATTAACCTAAAATACCAAATTCCTTCCTTCCTTTCATTTATGGCTTGTCCTGCTGACTCTCTGGATAGACATTTATATTCCCGAAGAATATACTTTTGCATGGGGAAAAAGATACTCCTCTTTGCTCTAAATAAAGTCATAAGTTACAGGGGCATTTATTTTAATGGTAGATAAAATCTCTTATTCAGTTCTGTTTCTTTCAGATGTTTTATAGAAGTATTTATGCATTCCCATGGTTTAAGCATTTTAATGGAAACACAAAATATTTCAAAATTAGTTATGTAGAATCTAGAAACAGATTTCTTATTCCAAGGCCAGAACTTGCTTAGAGGTTTATGCTTTGACAGGTTAAAGTCAGGTTAAAATCAGGATTTCTGTATTTCACAGTGGTCTTTAGCCTCGTTAGTAGCAAAGGTGCAAAATATTTCATATTTTCCGATATAAAAACACAGGTGGGAGGATACTTCAGAGGTCTGTTTCTCAACAAACTTATTTGGTTGGTTAAAAGGCACAGCTGTATATTTTTGTGCTTTGAAGAGAGAGGTGGAGTTAAAAGGGGGGAAAAGAAAGAAAACAAAAAACTGAAATGTTCAGAGTATCATTATTCATAATATCAAAAAAATTTTTAAATCTGAATGTCCAACCATGAGATAATCATTAATTCCTTGAGCTCAACGTGGTTGTTTCAGCAGGGCAGGAATTACCAATGTGGTTTGCTTGGCCATCTACTGAAATTTAGTAGGAACACTTGCCTAAACCTCTCAGTGGCATCTCATAGCACTTAGAATTAAAAACTCCTTAGCTTGGTCTCCAAACTAAGGACTCTGTCCACCTCTCTCAACTCAAATCCTGCCAATGGCCCCCTCACTCATTGTGTCCAGCCAACCAGCAAAGCTCATTCCTTCCTAAGAGTCTTTAAACTTACTGTTCCCTCTGCGAAGAACTCCTTTCTCCCAGAACTTTCTATGAATGGCTACTTGAGGACATTCTGTAACTGGCTCAAAATTTCACCTCCTCACAGAAGCCGTCCCTGATCACTGATCCTGACTTAGCTGCTTCTTCCCCACCTCATGTCAGTTTTATTACAGTAACCTTTTTTACTTTCTTCATAGCTCTTATCACCATGTGAATTTACTTTTAACTTCATTTTGTCTATCCTACCTACCCCACCCCAAAGATTATAAGCTTCTTGAGAGCAGAGACCTTGCCTGTCTTGTTCACTAGATAATTTCATTGCATGCACTGAGGTGCTGTTAAAACTTATACTACTGAGCTGTTAAAAACAAGTGACCAAATTAGTGTCACCTGCAGCCCAAACCACAGCAAAGATTCTAACTCTTCAGATCCTGGAAGCTGCTTTGGAAACTTATTGCTAGCTCCTTTGGCTAGCAGAGTTTGGGTTAAGCTTGAGTGCCTCCTTACCTCCATTTAGACTGAACTGATATGAGCTAGCCCAATTGATTACCTAACATCACCATACCAGGAACTTTATATGCTATCTCACCGAAAAATTACAACCACTCTGCAAGGCAGAATACATTTCACATACCAGGTTCAGAAGGCTAAATTATTTGTCCAAAATAATTTACCCAAGTGTATAACTACTCAGTGTTGGAGCTATACCGAGATGATGCCCAGGTGAAGTGTTTGGCTGTAAGGAATGCTACCCAATCAGGTGGCATTTCCATCAGATTAAAACTTTTAGTTTTTGAATTGACATATATTCAGAATACGTTTCTTCTAACTAGAATACCAACTCCCTTTCACAGCCTCTCGCTGAAATATTACCCATCCTTAAAGTTGCACATCAAACATAACTCCTTCAGAAAGCATTTCCCAACCTCTCCAATCAAACTAGATTATTCTTTTGGAAGATACAAAGCCCTGTACCTTCTCCCTTGTATCACACTCTGCCTTGGACATTTTTTTTTGTAAATGTTAACACTGCTATATTCTAAATTCCTTCAAGAAATCTCTATCTCCCACATCACCTAGCTCAAGTACAGCACAAATTAGGTACTCAGAAAATATTCAAGTGTTATTTGAATGATTAAATGAATTAAATGGAACTCATTAATGGAACTACTGAGTGTGAAGTAAATCATCTTTTAAGTTTAGAAATTGTTACCATCTGACTATTTCCAAACAGATGATTAACTTATAATATGTACAAAATCACAGAATTATCAAATCTAGTGTCGTAGGAGCCTCTGTTGATTACCTCGTCTAATCTACTACCCAGTTATTTCAGGAATCCCCCAAATCCCTCCACAGCATACATTTTGCAATTACCTGAATATATCGAGCAGTTAGTATATGCTGGAGGAGAGACAAGAGAGAATATAGCAACAAATAAGATGTTTTCATGAAGCCCAAATTCTAGTAAGATGGTGATCAAAAAAGCAGCAAATAAATTAACTAAATCTTAATAAATAAAGACTACAAATTATGACAAGAGACTGTGAGGGCCTCTGTGCCAGGGAGTACCTGGTGAAGGCCACTTTAAATAGGGTGCTGAAGAAGTGTCTGAGTTAAAACCTAAATAGAAGAATCAGCCACAGCACGAATCATGGCAGACCATTCTAGGCAGAAGGAACAGCAAAGTCAAAGTTCAAGATGAGCAATAACGTGGCATGTTTGAGGAACAGAAAGGAATCCAAAAAAGGGAGTATCTAGCAAACAAGAGAGGTAGGAAACAACAGGAGAGGTAGCAACAACCAAATCATGTAGGGTCTTGTAGGCCATTCTGATGAGGAATTTGGATTTTATGCCAAGAGCATGGAAAGCCACAAAGGGTTTGAACTAAGAGCATGGTATGATTTGATCTTAAGATCACTTGGGCTGTTGGATGGAGAACTATTGCTGGGGAGGAAGAGAAGTAGGGAGATCAGTAAAGAGGCAACTGCTTCGTTCAAGTGAGAAATAATGGTGTCTTGGGCAGGGGCTGTGGCCATGAAAATAAAGAGAAATAGATTTGATATATCGTTCTCAGATTGACTGACAAGACTTGCTCATGGACTGGATGTGTGCATGTAAGGAAAAGGAGGGTTTTGCTTTAACAATGTGGATGAAGGGATCATTTATTGAGATGAGAAAAAGTGGGGAAAAGGACAGGATAAAAGGGGAAAATCAAGTTTTGCTTTGCCCATGACAAACATTAAGAAACCTATTTGACATCCACGTGAAGTCAGGTTGGATCCAAATCTAGAACACTGGGGGTGAGATTTAGCAGAAGATACTATTCTGGGATTCAGCGCACTACAGCACTTTGTCTTGGTCTATCCGTCTTCTGGGAACAAAAAATAACTAATGCGTTGTCTCTATTCAGCCCTCTGTACTGATCCTGTGGGCAAAGGAAGCAGTAAAGAGGTTACACAGGTGAGCTCCCAGTCAGTGTGGGCTCCAGGAAAACCGCTCAGTACGCATCACTCTTCACGTGAAGCCAAAGGTGCATCAACTAGAAGGATCCGGGCACCGGCACAACTGCTTGCCTCCCCCGGCCACCGTAACGTCGTCTCTCCCGCGCAGAAGGGCGCGGAGCAGCTTCCGCCCCCCACCTCCAGGAGGACGGCCTCCCTGCTCCCCGCACCCGCTTCCTGATCTTCAGCATCTCTCCCGAAAACCGGCTCAGCTTCGTTCTCACCCGCCGCCGCCTCCTCCTCCTCACGCCCCGCCGTGCTCTCGCCCTTGGCCTTCTGGCCGCGCCGTTTGCGTCCCCGTGGCTTTCTACCAGTTGAGCGCTTCGGACCCATCTTGCTTGGGAAAGACTCGCTTCGCGAGTGACGCACTAGGATTTAGGAAGCGTGGGGAACACCCCCAGGCGGGGAGAGGCATGACCACGCCCCTCCTTTGTGGCCCAAGACCACACCCCCAGATGAAGCTTCGTCCCGGCCTAAATGACCAATGCAAACTGCAGAAAGCAGGAAGGTGCAAGACAGATTTCTTTCTACTTCCGGTGCGTTGCTTCCTCGCGTTTCCGGAAACTTGAGGGGCGTTGATATCGCGAGAAGCGGGAAAGGGCGCAGGGTTTGAAACATGGCGGACGACGTGGACCAGGTGAGTATCTTCTATGGAGCTAGCTCCAGGGCGGCTTCCCCACAATCCCGCCCTGTCCCTGTTAGGTTTTGCGTACCAGGTTAGCTCTCTCCAAGTTCACGAGAAGATGGTCTGTCATGCTGCCTCTTTCTGGGTCGTCACAGCTTTGAATTTTGCCTCAGGCCCTGAGATATTTTCTGTTTTAAGTCCGCTGGAAAACTAATTTCTCCCGCTCATTTCCTTTCTCTTGAATCCCCTTTATCCGTAGAATGGGAATAATTATCCTTGCCTGCCTCACGGAGCTGTTGGGATTCTGGTAGCGCGAACGTAAAGTTAAGGAGT